>NC_046657.1:166835161-166844339 GCF_010883055.1 Belonocnema kinseyi
GACCACTGGCGGTAAAGCCGGGAACTAAAAAACCGGTTTTCCGCAGAATTTTTCCTGGTTTATTTTACTTTGTTTTCAGCAAAACCATGTTTAAATAAATGAGTAATTTAATCTTTTTTTATTGATATTATGTTCATTAGTACTTTCCGCATGGCGGGCTTCTCCCATTTTTAACATGCAAAATTTTTGGAATGCGATAATCTCAGATTTTGTTAATAAAAATTTTTAAAAATGAAAAAAATTAATTTTGAAGAGAAGCCCGCCATAGATTTCGATATACTTTTAACAGTGCAAAAAACAAAATTTGAATTAATACATTATTTTTCGAGTGGTTTTGCTGAAACTATTTGGAGGAAGTTACCGTTTCACCTTAAATACTGAAGAATTTTTGAAGGCTATATAGTCAATTCCATATTCAATTATTAAAAATTTATTTTTAAGTGAATACAATACATGTCGATTTTAAACTTATGAATACTTTTTGATACAGTTTACATATGATAAAAAGCGAATTTTCTTTTTGTAGTAAATTTAAAAGTTTAGTAAAGTTATCAAGCTTTTGCGTAATTTAAAATGTTACAATTTAGAGCAATTTGTAAAATTTTACTAGTCTTGAAAACGGGTTTTTTGCAGCATCAAAGACTGAAAAATTATAATATAATATGTATTTTCAGTAGCATTGTACTAAACGCCAAAACCAGGGGAAACTGGTCCGTGCCTTACCAGGCCCACATTTATATTTCTACATGAGTAGATTTGCCAATCTTGTCAAACTCGTCTAATAATTCGATGAATTGATCACAACAGCTAATGCCTCTACCGATGATAGCCCGATACCGATATCCGATACCGATGATTGTAATTACGAGCTAGTTTGCGAATTATTTCCTGGGGTTCCATTGGTATTTTCAACTTACTCGAATTCGCGAAAATGCGGGTGGCATGTACGGCTCTTTATCGGTCTTTTGCTTGCTGATAGTAGCCGAATTCGACTTTTTCCGAATTTCGTGTTGCGTATGTTCATACCAGGATCTCTGCTGGAATTTACATATGAAACTTTCCCAATCAGCTACTTCATCTTTTATAATGAGCCACCAATATCTAGGGGGTTCAGACAGTGACTTTTCTATAAGATATTCCGCGTAACAAGGCCGGGGGTGTACCAAGTCGCAGTATTGTTTAAATTGACGCAGGTATCTCATAGGGTTTCCTTCGCCATTGAACTCCGGTAGGATGTACTTTCTTTGTGGCTTGGCCACTGCCACCTACTCGCGCGGCCTCGGACCTATGCCGTCTGTGACTCGCTCTGCGACCCTTGATTGGGCCGTTTCCAACCTTTCAATTTGTATCTGCATCCGTGCCTCTTCTTCTTCGAGGCTCTTTGTCATAGTATTCGTTGCCTCGAAGGATCGGCTTATGCCATTTTCCAATAATGAGAGTTTTTGCTGAAGGGTCTTTTCTCGTTCGGCCCGACTTGTTCTTTCCAGTGCCGCTTCTCTACTTCTAGGATTCGCTGAGTCTGTGCTTACAACTCCTCTGATCGTTGATTAATCATTACCCAAAGCTGTTCTGAGTTAGAGCTGATTGCTTCCGAGGGTGTGCTTAACACAGCCTCCATGTTGTTTGGATAGACGTTGCGTATTGTGGAATTCAGGTCATCCTGTTCGTTGTCCATGAAAGGAGAAAATTGACTCATTTTCGAACTCAATAATTTCGTTTTCACTGTTAGTAGCATTGTACTGTTCGCAAAAGAAAATTTTAGTTTCAGTTACTACTGTGACATTTCCGTGACACTCATAGATAACTATATATTGATGACGCAGAGTATGTACCCCCCCTGTGTTTGCGGCTTACTGTGACACCTGAACGTCAGGTCATTAGCCTTACTTCGGCTCCTGTTTTTAAACGTAAGCAATAAAACAATTATCGTTCTCAAATACCTCTATTGAATGAAAATTATAAAGTTGAACACTTGAGACAGCGGTCTCATTATTTTCTTTTAGACTGATTTGTGTGTGTATTTTTATATTATCTTATGAATTATGTATCCTCATATAATATTCACGTATCATTAAAATACCCATAGAGAAAAAAGTTTGTCGATGCCTCCCTTAAGAAAAAAACTGCGCGGCCCATTTCGTACTCTCGTTGAATAGGGTTTTTATAGAACAAATAACGTACAAATAGTTTAATTCAGGCTTTCTTGAATAAAACAAAAATTGTGTGTCAGAAGAATCTTAATGTTTCTCCATGCGAATTACCCTTTCCTTTATTTTTAAAGTTAGAAAAATTAAGTGTTTAACAATAAGTTAACTTAGCCTAAAAGTTATCAGTTACAATTGGCGCCCAACATGGGGCATGGCTGATTTAGATCGAATGTTAAATGATATGAGTCTCGAAGCAAAAAGTATGGTTAGGCTTGACAAATGGTTGAAAGAGCACAACCGAAAACTAAATCAGAAAAATTTAATGAGCATCATGTGCCAAAACTAAAAACAATTATTGAAAACTCAAAGACAGTTCGGAACCAGTGAAACGAGTGCGGTATTTATGAAGAATATACAGTTATCTATGAATGTCACAGAAATGTCACAGTAGTAATTGAAACTAAAAATTTCTTTCGCGAACAGTAAATTGTTACTAACAGTGAAAACGAAATAATTAAGTTCGGAAGTGAGTCAGTTTTCTCCTTGCATGGATGCTACGTCATGCTTCGAAACCTCAAACGACAAATAGTGCTGCAAAGCGAGACAATAAGCTTTGAATTTTGCAGGCACGACATACAATAACGCAATCATGGAATTAAATAAACGGCGAGAAAACGTCTCCTGTAGGAAAAACAACAAAAAAAAGTGTTTACTTTTATTTTTAGTGACTCAAGGACCGATATTGCATAACTTGAGTGATTAATTTCGTGATGAATAGACACTAATAAAAATTTTAAATCACTCACTATAAGTAGAAGTAATCTCCGCTCGTCAAGAGCGACCAAGAATTCGGCAGCCGGCACAAGCAACGAACAGGACGACCTTAATTCCACAATACAAAACGTCTCTCCAGACAACATAGAGGATGTGTTAAGCACAACCTCGGAAGCAATCAATTGCAACTCAGAACAGCTTTGGGTAATGATCAATCAACCATTGGAGGAGTTGGAAGCACGGACTCAGCGAATCCTAGAAGTAGAGAGGCGACACCGGAAAGAACCAGACGCGCCGAACGAGAAAATACCCCCCAGCAAAAACTCTCATTATTGGACGTGGTACGCCCCCGGCCTTGTGACGCGGAATATCCCATAGAAAAGTCATTATCAGAATCCACTCGTGATTTGTGGCTCATTATAAAAGATGAAGTAGCTAATTTGGAAAGTTTCGTATGTACATTCCAGCAGAGATACTGCTGCAAACTAGCTCGCAAACTAGCTTTTCACTATAACGATGAAATCAAGTACGCTACCATCGGTAGAGGCATCCTTCGATGTGATTCACTCATCGAATTATTAGACGAATTTGATAAAATTGGCATCTCTATCAATGGTTGCACGGAGACGCGTGAGTAGAGGAATCGAAATAATGCTACCAGAACGAACAATATGAATAATTCGGGGGTGTGGCGACCTCTAAATAATAACAACAACACCCAAAGACAAAATAACACTGCACAAGGTGGTATATGGCTTGCACAATCACCTCACAACACTGGAAATCACATAGGCGGCAACATAGTTGCGAGACCCTTCAGGAGTTCCCTCGGAAGGGTAGCTGCTACGAAAGAAATTCAGGGCGTCAAACGGTGAACCAAACTCCATATCGCGTGCAAAATATGGAAATGGAGAGCCAAGAAACACAAGACCAGGACAATTCACACAGGTGCCGACGTCATGTGTCATACGAAGGAGTTCCTAAATGGAAACAAGGAACGTCTCGGGGGGTGGGGGCAAAGCATTCCGCCTAAGCCCTAAACCGACAAATCTACACGGACGTTCAACTACCTAAAATGAACATCCAATTAGCATTTCTGGTATTGCCACGCCTTTCATGCACTGCATTATTGGAATAGACGTATTGGATGAACGCAAAGCAACTATTGACTTAGCCGCAAAAACTCTGACCTTTCTTTATTTAAATGGCCAACCAGCGATTAGAATTCAGCAAGAGAAGGCGACCGATCAAGAAAGTGGGGATCATAATCTTAGCGCCATAGAGACTTCGATGGAAGAAAATATTATACAAAATGGCCACAGCCAGAAGAAAATGAACTGAAAAAAGAACTCCCATTAGAGATCACGCTTGAAGATCCTGTGGAAACACAGATAGGTGTTTCGTCGAGATCCAGGGCTCTTGCAGAACTACCAGTACGTGCTACAAATACGAGAAGAAAAGCCGTTTGTAGGATGTAGCTATTCATGCCTGTGGCACACAGAGAAAAGGTGGACGAGAAAGTTCAACGCATGATAGAACTGAGCCAGTAATAAAAAAGGATTGAACTATTCGACTTTGCCTCGACGCTCGACGTTGGAACGAAATCCTTGTGGAAAACTGAGAATGCCCAGAACCAGCGGAAGTATCGTTTTGAAAATGTAAGGGTATGAACATCATGTCGAACTTGGATATGACGAGTAGCTTTTGGCAAGTGCCCTTACATCCCGACTCACGAAAATACACGGCATTTCAGTATCAAAGGCGAAGTTACGAATTTCACATAGTATCGTTTGGTATAAAATCAAGCACGGCAGTGCTCGTGCGCGGCCTAGACCACTCCCTACAAGGACTCGGCTATCAAATAATACGCATTCGTCGGCGATACCTTTATCACTTTCGAAAATCATGAAATACAGCTCGAACAACTGGATTACATTTTTGAGAGGTTGACAAAAAATAACTTGACTTTAAATCTAACAAAGTCACATTTCTTTAAAAAGGAAACAAAATTTCTAGGCTTCATACTTACCACGGTGCTACTATCATAAACCGAACCGATGACCGTGCACTTACATTCTTAAAAACATTTAAATGCGTAAACGATGGCCCAAAGCGATGGATATTGGCAATATAAAATTACAAAATAAATATTGAACATCTTAGTGGGCACACTTGGCTTAAAGTCATCCTAAAGACGTCTTTTTGTGGACGTCCTTAGACTTTTACAAAAAGACGTCATGAGGTCGTAATAAAGACGTTCTAATCTAGTCCCATAAAGTATATCTTAAAGATGTTATCATTCCGGCTCCAATATGCTCTTAGAACTTATTAGTGGAAAATTGTATGAAATTTTTCGATGAATCTAAAGTAAAAATGTCTCCAAGTTATAGTTAACTGTAAAGCATAATGGATTTATTTATGTGATTCAACAAAACTTGGATTGATTTCTTCAGGCGCGGTGAAACATATATGGAATGTATGGAGCACTGCACTGTCGATGACATACATTTAGAACCGATAATGAACGATTTCATTTCGCGAAACACAAAACAAAGTGCAGTTTCTGCAATATTGTAAATAAAATACGCTTTTGCGTTAAAATGAAATTTTTTCCGTAAATTTTCGGAGATTGTGTTACCCCCCCCCCCCCCCCCCCCCCCCCCCCCCCCACCGGTTATCCGAACTTCATAAATAGGGCAACACTGTTCCGTCGCCCTGGATTTAATCAAACATTTTTCATAACAAGCAAGAAATACTTAATGCTAGAACATTATGGATACATTTTTCAAAGACCTAAGGGTTATTATGTATATACACTCGTATATAATGAACATGATATAAAATCTACAGTCAAATATTCCTGAACCTAGAGGTAATTTATAACCAGTTAATTATAACCAGTTAATGACCAAACCCTTGTGGCTGCCGTTTATATTAGGTGAAGCCCCCCCCCCCCCCCCCCCCCCCCCCCCCCCCCCCCCCCCCCGCCACTACCGAGTGCCAAGCTAGGCCGCTCGTGTACCCCGCACTCATTTTACCCTATTACGCGCCATTCCTGGCTGCTTCCTACGAACGCCTTTTCTTCTCGTATTTGTAGCACGTGCTGGTAGTTCTGTAGGAGCCCTGGTTCTCGACGAAACACCTGTCTGTATTTCCACATAATCTCACCGAGTCTCCTTTTGTCTTGTGTGGATATTCCTTGATTTTCTTCCACCTTATTTAGGATTTCTTCAAGCGTGATCTCTGGTGGGAGTTCTTGTTCTAGTTCATTTTCATCTGGCTGGTAGCCATTTTGTATATTACTTTCTTCCATCCAAGATTCTACGAGGCTGAGATTATGATCCCCACTTTCTTCAATGCTCGCTTCCTATTGTTGAATTATAATCGCTGGTTGGCCACTTAAATAAGGAAAGTTCATAGTTTTTGCGTCTAAGTCAATGATTGCTTTGTGTTCATCTAATACGTCGATTCTGATAATGCAAGTGTATGAAAGGCGTGGCACTACCAGAAACGCTAATTGGACGTTCATGTTAGGTATTTGAACGTCCGTGTGGATTTGTCGGTTTAAGCGCACTGCCCTGCCCCTTGGAGTCCAGCTAACGCTACACCTGCCAATGGTAAGCATTGAAATTTGTTAAAACGTTCCTTGTTTCCATTTAGGAACTCCTCTGAGAGACACGTGACTTCGGCACCCGTGTCAAAGAGTGCTTTCTTCAAAGTACCGGCTATTAGTATATTAGCCGTATAACATTCAGATCTCTTTTTTACAATGATCTCTTTCGGCTCCTCTGTTAGTTCCTCACAGGTCTTTCACCGCATGTACGTCATGTAGGCGATATTTGGTGCTGCGTCAACTTCTTCGCTGCTCTCTAAATCTGAATCAGTTAAAAATAACTGATTGTCAGTCAAATCTGACTGATTGAAAAAGCAAGAAGTCAGTCACTGATAATCAGTTAAAAACTACTGATTCAATTGATTAACTGAAAATAACTGATTTCATCAGTTAAAAACGACTGATTCAATCAGTTAAAAACTACTGATTCAATCTGTCCACTGAAAGTAACTGATTCAATCAATAGCCAAAAGTTGGCGCTCGGTGGCGAAACAACTGATATTTCAGTGAAACATGATTGATATTTCAGTTGAAAAAGACCGATCTATCAGTCGTTTTCGAACAGACGAGCATGTTCGCAACACAGAACCTGATTGGTTCATATTTTCCCGCCGGATTTCAAATACTTAATTTTAAAATGAAAACATTTTAATTTTATAAATAGTTCAATTTATATAGTGATAAATACATGTGGACATACATAATTATAGGGGACTACATTGCGTAAATTAGTCGCATTCCATACTATCAACGGCAGAAAAGTTAAAACTATTTAAAGCGGCTTTCAAGGATCTGATTGAATTTTTAGCCTCTTTTGACGTTTTATAAACGAAACATTCCAGAAAATTATAAAAAAAATATTAAGGAAGGCGCGAAGCTTACGTTAAGCACATAGTGGAGTTTATATAAAAGATCGAAAGCTGAAATTGGACCAGCGCGATCATCCAGTTGAATGTAATGTCCGTCAGCTTGAATGACCTTTTCCTTTTTCCTGAAAATAGTCATGTTGACTAGATTAATAAACAAATCTTACTGAATATAGATTTTGGAGTAATTAAAACTAATAAAAACCTTTTTTTCTTTTTCGGATTGATTGATAGCAGGTCTTTGCCTAGTCATGAAGTTAGTGTTTGGTAATAAAGCAGGCAGAATTACCGATGTTCTCAAATATTCTGCAATTTCAAGACGAGTCGATAAATAAGGAGAGAAAGATCAATGTTTATTATTGTTAAAAAAAGATTATAGAGAACCACGGCTAGACCATCATTTTCGTTATTAATAATTTTGAATCGAAAACGTTTTCGAAAGTGTTCAGATTTGAAAAATTTTATTTCGAATTCAAGAATCTCGAAATCGAATTATTTCAGATGAAAATTTCAAAACTTTAAAAATGGAATATTAATTGATATTAAAACTTTTCTATACTCGCACCCATACAAATGTCTATTAAATGAAGTAAATTCATTCTTTTAGAAATTAACCATTTTTAAATTTTCAATAATTATACTTTCCAAAATTCAACAATTACAATTTAATCTCTAAATCAAAACTACTTAAATAACTTTAAGTAAATTTGATTCGTTCGGAACTTAACAATTCTAAAATTTTCAATTACAATTTTCAAAATTCAACTATGTCAATTTGAATCACAAAATAGAAATTTAGAATAGGAAAAATGGTAAATGTAGCGTGTACAATGAAAATTCAGAATTATAACTCTAAAACTATTAAATATTAAGAAAATTATTCACTTGTTCATTAAAAAAATGGTTCTTTTTTTAAACATCTTAAACATTTCTTGTCAATTTCATACGCTTTTAATTCGAAATTATCAACAGAAAATGATGGTCAAGCCGGGGTTCTCCACGTGTGAGAGCAGAGCGGCGCTTGATATCTTAAATAATATTAGCTCTAATCCACTTTCTAATCATAAATTAAAATAATAAGTGAAAAATTCTAAATTTAAATAATGAATACAATCTTACCATCCTCTATTGATTTCTGGCCTTCCTCAAAAATGAAGCTCTTTTCCTTTTTGCAGTAAGCCAAAATTTTTGGAGCATAAACTACGGGGAAATCTCCAACAAAGGTATCGTTGATGTCCTTTTCATTCATGATCATTTTGAATTCCTGCTTGATCTATTTTAAAATTTAAAAGATTACAAGTGAGTTTGAATACAAAATTGTTGAATGAAACAACTTTTAAACTTCAATTTTCAAAGTTTCAAATTCAAGAGCTTTACTTTGAGTGCTTCATTTTGCAGTTAAGTATTTATTAGTTCGAATTTAATCATTTTTAGATTTAGTGTTCGATTTGTAAAGTATCATTGACTGTGAAAAATTTTTCCGAACGGGGTAATGACCGGGAGTTTTTTTCTATAAATAAAACGGCCACCCTGTGTTCCTTAAAAAATTAGATTCAATTGAAGAAGTCATTTTATTCGAATAATATTTAAAGAAAAATTCAGTGTCACCTAAAAATATTGGTTCATTTATTTCTAGACCACATTTTATCTTTAAAAACCTTATATTCGTTCACGACACGTCTATTATGATTTTAAGCAAAATGCAAAATGTGTTACGCAATGGCGGGAGAGAAATTGGTGGTCCGAAGGAAATTTTACGGCCTTTTACATAGGGGGAG
>NC_046657.1:166844439-166853387 GCF_010883055.1 Belonocnema kinseyi
ATATGAACTGAAATCTCGTAATGAAGTCAAGATAATTATTTCATAGTTTTATTCATTTTGGTTGCTTTTGCTTACGGCTTTCTTATACTATAAAGCAGTGTTCCCAGATGAATTTACGCTAGCGTCTTGCCGCCTAACAGACCTACACTTTTCATTACATGTACAAAACCATTTTAAATTTACTACTAAATTCATTAAACTGAACAAAATTCTCAACATAAGCAAAATATTATTGTTAATTTATTAAATGAACCAAAAGAAACCTATACATCTTGCAGGAAAGATGCCCTTATCTGGCAACACTGCTGAGAAGCAAACAGGCAACAAGCGGCGTTTCTGCAACGTAAAGAGGTTACTTTTTTGTAACTATCGTGCTTATTTCTACATCCACCTTTTATTAATTTTTATTTCATTGATTAGCATTGCATTGATTATATTGATTTTATTGATTTTATTTTACGGATTTTCACTGTTTCGATGTACACCATGTTTACGTAAATATAGCATTTACATTGCAGAAAGGCATCACAAGTATATGTTAAATTAACTCACCTCGAAAATAATTCTTCCCAGAAGTTTGTCCTTTTTTGTAAAATCGCCAAAAATCCTAATCACTTGCACTGCAATTGTTTTTCATTCAAAACTTTATACTAAAAACTTCGTTTCTTCAATTGTCGCACTTCAAACACACACAAAAACGTACTTAGCACTGTGATAATTGCGAACTAGACGCTTATCGCACTCCGTCTCCTTACAACACTGGGTTTCGCGCAAGCGCCGTTCGTCCGGATGCGCATATTTCCCACGCGCACAGAGTATGTTTGGGAAGTGACTGAACGAACTGAATAATCAGTTAACCAGAAATAATAACTGAAAATAATTAGTTACTTGGAATGACAAATTCAATCGGTAATGTTCGGCTGGTAGCCATTTAACTATTTTATCAGTAAGACTCCGAAATATGACTGATACTTCAGTTGAACATTGTTGCACTGATTGAATCAGTTAGATTTTAACTGATTCAAATTTAGAGAGTGTGTTTGTCATTTTTTATTGACGTGGCTCCTGCTCGTTTCCCGAATCCGTTGTTTGCTCTAAATTTTCGTAATTGTCGTGGTCTTGTATGTATTGGCTCTCCACTTCCATATTTTGCACGCGATATGGAGTTTGGTTCTCCGTTTGGCGCAATAAATTTCCTTCGTACACGGAGAAAAATAGATATTAAAAACTTTGATATTTAACCATAATATATAGATATTACGGAATAATATCGAATATCTTCTATTCAATATACAAAACACTAAAGAGCAATATCTGCTTATATTGAAAGCATAAACTATGTGATATTAACATTTAATATCTAAGATATTAAAAAAGCTCAATTTTATCGGCGCAAGGTCGCTGACGTGTGGCGTGGCGAGAAAAATTTTTGTCTGTATCTTGAGCTTTAATGGTGTGTATTGTGGTTTTTTGGATATCTATTGCACTATAAGTTTTGGTAGAAAATAGATCAAATGTTTTTGGATATGTTATAATTTTCTCGAGAAAATGAGGACTTAGCTACAGGCATTTTTCGTATTAGCCTTGAAAAGTGTGTTATCTGTTTAACAGAAAAATTGCATAATTATGCAAAAAGGTGAATGCTTGAGGATTCGGATTTTAAAAACAGAGGACTACGATATTAACATTCTTTTGCATTTTATAGAAAATGGCATGCTTTACAGGCCTCGGACTAATGCTGTCGGTGAATCGCTCGGCAACCCTTGATTAGGCAGATTCCACCCTTTCAATTCATACCTGAATGCGTGCCTCCCTTTCTTCGAGGCTCTTTGTCATAGTATCATAGTTGTCCTTCATTTTTGAATAATTGTTTTTAGTTTTCGCACACTATGCTCCCTAATTTTTTTCTGATTTAGTTTTCAGTTGTGCTCTGCCAACCATTTGTCGAGCCTTGCCATTCTTTTTGTTTCGAGACTCATCTCATTTAACATTCGATCTAACTCAGCCATGCCCGAGGGAATATTTTTCTGAATTGTCAGCGGCGGTAGGTACACTCGCTGATAATTTTTATCATCTTTGAAAAACGCATTTATTAACTTCTTTTTATCCTCATTTATTGTACAATATAAATCTTTCAGTTTTTAAGAATCTTAGTCTTTTTTAGACTCGCATGTTCCACGTTGAGCGCCAACTATCACTGCCAACTTTACGGCTAAGTTAACTTATTTTTAAACCCTTAATTTGTCTAACTTTGAAAATAAAGAGAAGTGTAATTTGAATGGAGAAACACTAAGATTCTTCTGAAAAACAATTTTTGTTTTATTCAAGACAGCCTAAGCTAAACTATTCATACAGTATTTGTTCCAAACCCCTAGACTACCTAATACTTCTAAAATAAAAGATTTTATAATAATTAATTCCTACTGTCGGCGAGAAAACTATAGGCATCTGCTTTTTGAAGCGTAATAACTCAGTCAGAAAAAATGCTAGCTAAACAAAAAAGCACTCATTCAGAAGCTGAAAGTGTTCTACCGTAATGAGCTTGAAGACGTTTATGTAAAAAAAATTTTGTGCTTAGAAGACTGAAAAATGTAAAAAAAAGTAAGGATTTTTGGGTACATTTAAGAACAGTCAATTTTAGAGCATTATTTCTTATACAAAAGGCGATGGACAAATTAGGAAAAAATTCATGAGTATGAGGAAAACTGTTGTGAACTAGTTGCAGTTGAGAAATTAAACAAATAATAAAAATTGTTGCTTCAAAGTACAAAAATGTGCAACTATATTATCTTCAGTTCTAATACAGATATTAAAGCTATTCAAACTGCAAACTGTAATGGATAATCTCTGTATTTATTTTCAGTCACCCGAAAGGATGAGTCAGTCTTTTTTGTGAAAATTGCGATATTATTAGACATTTTTTTTGTTGGAAGACAAGTGACAGAAAGCAGCTAGCATTTTTTTGACTGAGTTGGTAAGCCTCAAAGGCAGATGCCTATAGTTTTCTCGTCGATAGTAGGTTCTACGGCGAGACTTGACTCCCTTTTATTTGTCGACGCAGCGTATTCAATTCCATTATTCTTTGGTATAGAATTAAGTATCAGATAAAAAACTAAAAGTCACACGAAAAAATGAATAAATTATACTTTTAAATATGAAATAATCTCAGAGTATTCAATACACTCTATGGGTATTTTAATGATACGTAAATATTACACGAGGATAGACAATTCATAAGACAATATAAAAATGCACACACAAATCTATCGAAAAGAAAATAAGGAGACCGCTCTCTCAAGTGTTCAATTTTATCATTTTCACTTAATAAAGGTATTTAAGTACGATAATCGTTTTATTGTTTACGCTTAAAAACAGCAACCGAAATAGGCTAATGAGCTGACGTTCAGGTGTCACAGTAAGCCCTAAATACAGGGGGGTGCATACACTGCGTTGAAAATGTACAGTTATCTATGAGTGTCACGGAAATGTCACAGTAGTAACTGAAACTAAAATTTTCTTTTGCGAACAGTACAATGTTACTAACAGTGAAAACGAAATGATTGAGTTTGAAAATGAGTCGATTTTCTCTTTTCATGGACGCTACGTCGGGCTTCGAACCCTCAAACGACCAATAGTGCGGCGAAGTGAGCCAATTAACTTTAAATTTTGCAGGCACTATACGAGGTGCGTTCAAAAAGTAAGGTGACTTTTCAATTTTCGCGGGCTACGTACATGCAAGTTTTGAATTTTTTGTTTTGTTGTGTTGGTACACTCGTCACGATCATATGTTCACAGTTTTGACTATATAGCTCTTGTTGTTTTTCTTGCAGAGGCGTAAAAGGATAGAAGGGTTTGGTGTGCTTGGCGATTTTCTTCTTTCGAAAAAAATGGAGCAAAGAGATTGCATTAAATTTTGTGTGGAAAATGGAATCCAGTGCTCTAAAACTCTTGAAATGTTGACTACGAATTACCATCAGAGAAGTTGCTGAAGATGTTGGCATATCGGTTGACTCATGCCATGCTATCTTTTCGGATGTTTTGGGCATGAGACGTGTGTCAGCGAAATTTGTTCCAAAACTGCTTAATTTTGATCAGAAGATCCATCGCATGACCATTGCTCAGAAGATGTTGAATGAAGTCAATAATGATCCTGATATTCTCAAAAAGGTTATAACTGGGGATGAATCGTGGGTATATGGTTATGACTTCGAAACTAAAGCCCAATCGTCTCAGCGGAAGCATCTTGAGTCTCCAAGACCGAAAAAAGCACGTCAAGTTCGGTCAAATGTGAAGGTTTTGCTCACTGTCTTCTTTGATTACCGTGGCGTAGTGCATCAGGAATTTTTACCACAAGGTCATACGGTCAATAAGGAGTATTATCTTCAAGTTATGCGCCGTTTCCGAGAGGCGATACGCAAAAAACGTCCGGAACTTTGGAAAAACAATTCGTGGCTTTTGCATCACGATAATGCACCTGCTCATTCATCGTTGCTTGTGAAAGATTTTCTGACCAAAAACAGCACCATAGTCATGCCTCAGCCTCCATATTCACCGAATTTGACCCCCAGTGACTTTTTCCTTTTCCCAAAACTGAAAAGACCCATGAAAGGACATCGATTTTCAATGATTGAGGAGATAGAAACTGCATCGCTGAAAGAACTCAAGGCTATACCACAAAATGATTATCAGAAGTGCTTCGATGATTGGAAAAAGCGTTGGCACAAGTGTATTATATCTGAGGGGGATTACTTTGAAGAGGACAACATAAATATTGAGGAATAGATGAATATTTTTTGAGAAAACCATAAAATCACCTTATTTTTTGAACACACCTCGTACAATAACGCGATTGTGGGAATAATTAACGGTGAAAAACGTCGTTTTCTGTGGGGAAAAGAATAAAAAAATACTTTATTTTTATTTTTAGTGACTCAAGAGTCGATATTCCGTAATTGAAGTGATTAATTTCGTGGTGAATAGACACCAATAAAAATTTTAACCTAACCTAACAAAACCTGACCTAACATAACCTAACCTAGCCGAATGAAATTCAACCACGCGTGTAGCTATGTAAGCGTTCGGTTCTCAGTCTTAAATGTGTGCTATATTTAATAGGTTATCTCGATCTTAACCTACAAATGAATTTAACTTAACAGAACCTAACGAAATTTTGCTTAACGCAACACATCTTAACTTAAGTGTTCCCGTTGTAACACAATAAAATTCATTTCATTGTACTGCAGGTGGCTAAAAATTTAGACGCACATTACTCATTTGAAGAGACTTAGTACTACAAGTAGAATTGACCCTATTCCAATTAACCTGACAATGTTTGTAACAATTAAAATGTAGAACTATAACTTAAACATGCAAATGAATAAGAGTTTTATTCAAAATTTTTTCTCTCTGCTTTTCTTAAACTTAAGGGATATATTTATACTATCTTTCGTGTTTCCATTCTATCTTTCTTTTTATTGTAATTAAATTGATTTATAGACCTACTTCAGTCTATTTTATGCCTGCTATAGCGTGTCCTTTTTTCTTCATTTGTAGGTTAAGATCGAGTTAACCTATTAAATATAGCACACATTTAAGACTGAGAACCATACGCTTACATAGCTACACGTGTGGTTGAATTTCATTCGGCTAGGTTAGGTTAGATCAGGTTTTTTTAGGTTAGGATAGGTTTGACCTCTTTGCAGGTTAAGCCCAAGCTGATACAAACGGTACCGCAAACACAACGGGACAACACAATCAGTTTAATTGTGTTTCGTGAGGTGAGGTTAGGTTAGGTTAGGCTAGGTTAGATTTATTTCTAGGTTAGGCTCGAGTTGACCCATTCGATGTAGCACACATTTGTTACTGGGAAAATATGCTTCCAGAGCTTTACGTGTAGTTCAATAAATTTCTGTTAATTCAGGTTAGGTGAGGTCAGGTTCTGTTGGGTACCGTTATGTTAAATAAGTTGCTATCAGACAAGGGTTGATCCTTCACAGTGGTCGACATGTTTTTGAAGTGAAAATTTGCATCACTGGCATTATTTTGAAATTTATTTGCCTCAGTGCATGATTTTTCGTCATTTTTTGAGGTTATGGCTCAACCATGACATGATGGGTGATTTTTGATACCGAATTTGAATTCAGCGCCCCAAAATCCATTGGAATACGTGTGTCTTGTTACCTTCAAGGGTTTTTCTTCTTTTTTTTTGTCACGTCGATTCCCCTCGGAGGTACCTAGTTGGTGCGATGTCAGTGCTTCGTGCATTCAACCACGTGGTCGCGATGAATGCTTAATACGATCTTGCGTGATGCTGATCCCTTTTTTTTCTTTTAACTGTCATAAATAAGAAAATTAAAATGATAAAAATATAGTTTAGAATAAAAAGAAAGTTTTGAAGGTCGTTGTGGTTTTAAGGTACCCACTTATGTGATACCCGTCCTCATCCTCTCCTTTTTCCCCGTGTTTTCAGGTTGTTAACGTGTTGATTAATTGGAGTTTCCTTCATGTTCTCCATTATTTTGCCGGGCTATTCGACTTCTCTTGCGAGATTTTAGGCGACTTTAGGGGCCTGTCTGGCGCCCCCCTTCCTAAAGAACTATATACGTATATGTACATGTGCATGCATATGTGTATCCGTGTATATTCAGACATTCAATTTAATTCCTCCATTTAAAATTCATTTTAAAAATAATATTAGAATTCTAATAGAAGAATTCAATTGAGAGTGATATTTTTGTATGGTTAATTTAGGTTCACAAAATAAATCAAATATTTGAATGGAGAATTGAATAATAAATTCAATTCTCCATTTAAATATTTGATTTATTTTGCGAACCTAAATTAACCATTCAAAAATATCACTCTCAATTGAATACCCCTTGGTATCATCCCTTGGGCTGCTAGAAGCGCCTCATTGACCTTCTTGAACTTTACTGGTATTTATCGCGGCAGCTTGGAGCGCCTTAGCTTTCAATACAATTCATTTTACTGAGATTATTTAATAAAATGTTGGCTTGCTGACCAATGCAGTTTCGATCTGGTTGTACTGTTGATTGATTATTATTGATGGATTTATAATTTATTTGATTGATTGGAGTTGTAAATTTCACCTGTAATTTACGATGTACTACCGATAATTTTTAAACTATTTATCTTGTTTTACCACATTTACTGGTTATGCTTGACTTGCCTTTTACTGTATCATTTATTTGAGAATTATTTTGATTTATTTTGGAGATTTGCCCGTACATTTTTTTTTGCCATTACCGTCATCGGCCAATACCGCTTCTCCCTACCAACCGTGACAACGTTGTATGTTGTTGTTCGTTTAGTTACCAAGAAACACTATTACGCAATTTCAGTTCTAAAAGGTTTTTAAGTGATTTTCCGATTTTGCTGTAACAATTGAACTTTAAAAATGGCGTTTTTAGACTCGGTAGCCGAAATATCATCATTTCGGGAATTATAACATTTAATCTACGATTTAAACGATAATCAGCTGACCGATGCATTGTGTTCCTTACAATTGGATCCTTCCGGTACGCGTAGAAAAAGATTTCGCGATTAAAGAAGGGGGTGAATCTATATAAGGGTCAGTACTAGCCCAGTGACCTTAACCATGGAAACTATCGTCACGGCCACCAGTACTACCACCTCAGCTACAAGTGTGGTAAATTCTTCGAACCCTTCGCAGATCGCGGTAACAACGCAGTCATCTGTAACGGTTATGAAACCCCGCGAAAGCGTCGCGACTCTGCAAGGTTGTCTTATCCCCGGAAATGTCGGACTTTCGTTTAATTACGCTAATTTTTACGGATTGTCGGGCCCATTCCCGCTCGCGGATCAGTCTTCCATCTCAATCGACAAAGATTTCCCAATTCCAGACGCTTTTATGTTTCCCGAGAATAACCGTAGAAGCACGCTAAATTTGATAAGCACTCCTCGCACCATCCATACAGATGACTCCCGACGGGGTAGTTTACACTCACCGGAGGCAGCTCTAACTGGTTCGTTACATCTACCTAGTGTTCCCCAAGACAACCCTGTGGGAAATAATTGCCGAGAAACTCCGAATTTCTCAAGCGCGACTCGGTATAGCTCTTTAAATATCACTAGAGTCCTTCATAGCACCTTAAACGCCCGTGCGACCCAGTCAAACCTAAATTCACTTCATCCTCCAGGTGTCTCGGGCTCACAGTCGGAGCGGCGGCGAGTCCGAACCGGTACTATTCCGAGGTTCACACCCCAACGAAATATTCTTACAAAAACAATTAGGAATGAGAATTCTACGGACTCCGAGATTTCGGTGGGACACGTTGGCGGGAGAGCGGATCCACTTTCTAGTAGGTTTACTCCTCGTGAAGGTGCCTGATTTGATCGATCAACATACGAAACACATGATTCCCCTCTATATCGTCGGGGTAGTCATCCGAACACCGATCACCGCGATACGTTGGGTCTAAGACTTCCGAGAGGGCGTAATTTAGAACTCGACGACGAATTAAACAGCGAAGCGACCTTGGGAAAATCGTGCTCAATTGGAAGATAAAATTTGCCGGGAGTGGTAGAACTAGCGCGAAGGATTTCCCAACACGAGTCGAGAACCGAACTAGGCTGAAAAAGGTTTCCGACGAGGAACTTTTGATAGCCATGCCGGTCTTATTAGAAGGCATCGCATTTAAATAGTGTAAAAACCACGAATTAAAGTTCCCAAATTGGGCTCAATTTAAAAAGGCGTTTAGGCACCGATTTGGCGACGACGATTTTGAGAGGCGCGTAGGGAACAGATTTACTCTAGGACCCAGGGCAAGAACGAGCATATAGCCGATTATCTGACAAAACTTGAAGGTGTTACGAGGGTAGTTCAATAAGTCCTTAGAATGAAGTATAAAAACAATTTTTTTTGGGTAAATTTTTTTTTATTTTTCAACATAATCTCCTTGGAGCTC
>NC_046657.1:166853487-166864276 GCF_010883055.1 Belonocnema kinseyi
TGATTACCGCTCTGAACTCGTTTTTTTTTCATTTTTCTTAACGAACAATTTTTTTTTTCAATTGGTTATAAAAACACGTAAACTCAGAAGATGTGGACTGTGTGGTGCTGACTGAAAACAGATGATTTGGAGCGATTCGCGCACCATCTGTTGGTCATTCTAAGGACTTATTGAACTACCCTCGTATCAATTTGTTCGAAAATGAGATGCCGACGGTAGCGCAGTTGGATTGGGCGCATAGGGGGCTTAGGCCTGAATTTCACAGGGTAATTCGTCGCTCTCACTACCGGACCTTTGGTTAACTTTTGCGGGTCGGTAGAGGTTGGTAGAAGGAGTGGACAGCCATTAAAGAATATAAACCACCCCCTTATCCCGAGAGTTCGTTTTTACAGGAGTTCGCGTATCGCGATTTAATGGCCCCGAAACCCTTGAAGAATAGCTCCTTGGCCATTACCGAAGATAATTTAGTGCCTTCCGTTAAGATAACGGAAAATGTTCCGGAGGCTAACAGTAAGCCTCCCAATCGTAACGGAAAGGGTAGACACGGTAGGAAAGGCGGAAGCGGCGGTAACGGTACGGGAAGTGGAAATCAGAATAGTAATGATCAATCAGGCGGCAAGCAGCCGAGCTCAACTGCGCCCGCTGCACCCACCCAACAAGCTAATTCGCGAGACAATAATTCTGGCACTTCGGGCCAGGTCTCCCGTTTCAGATATAGACAGGTGGGACATTATCAGAAGGGATGCACACAGCCACGTAAAATAGCTTGTTACGCATGTAGGAGAGAGGGTTTTACCCTTAAGACATGCCCCGATTGCTCAGGAAACGCAGCGGGAAAGCAGTAGGATCGGTCCCTTCTGCCTCTCAACTTAAAGAGGCTGTCAACAACGCGTCGGACGCCTCTAGACCTATAGAAACTTCCGTATTGGCCTTGAATGATTTAGACGAGTATAAGGGTGTTAGAGTGCCACCAAACGATTTTGATTTGGACACAGCGTCTTCCGATGAGGCTCCAACCTCCTTTGTGGTTGAGGCTCTTGTGCACAGGGAAGATAGTGGTTCGTCGCGTCCTGTTGGTAGCTTTTTTGATTTTAAACACAAGGAGGCGAACGACACCATTTTGGTTACTGTAGATCCCTGCTCAGGAGATTCATCCTCATCACTTCCGGGTCGTGTCCCTAAAGATTTTAAACCGGAACGTAGAGAGCTAGATTTTGAGGAAATTAGGATCATTGAGGGGCGTGATTCACCGCGTTCTGCCTGTACCTTTTCTAATTTAAAACAGGAAGCGTCGAATAGCACCATTTTTCTCACTCAGGACCCTGCCTTAGGAGATAAAATTTCATCAACTCCCGGTCATGTTGTTTCAGATCGCAGTCGGAACACGATAAATTAGGTCTAGACGAGTTTGAGATCGCTAAGGTTGGTATACAAAAATTTTCCGATCCTCATCAGATCACCGGGATACTACAAACCGAGTTGGTACGCGGTAGAGTGCACCTTAAGATCTCTATCGATTCCTTCTCGGTCGACGCACTGTATGACCCGGGTTCGATTAGGACACTTATTCGTGGAGATTTAGTTCCGAGGACATTGAAAACACTGGGGAAAGAATTAGACAGATCACGTAAATCTACGATGATTTTGGCACACGGTTCCAAAGATGAGATCTTAGGTGTGGTCTAGCTGCCCTTGACCATCGACGGCATTACTAAGGTATGCGAACTCAGGGTAGCCACCAATTTGGATACCGAGCTTGTCTTAGATTTAGACGTGCAATCAGATTTTGATATGGTGTTTACGGCACGTTATAAAGAGATTTGGATGCCAAATATAGATGGTCAGGTTTACTCACTCAAAGCATGGTTAACCGCGGAAGAAAACTGTGGTGGTATCCTGGTGTTATGGAGCAAACAGGACAGGGAACTACATGAATTAATTAACAGCAAAATAGTTCCTAAGAAAGAGGGCCAGCTTAACAGTACTCACTTGGTAAAGCATCACATAGACGTGCAGGGCTATTCACCTATCAGGGAAAGGTATAGAGTAGTGTCCCCTAAGGGGCAGGAGGCCATGTACTCAGAGGTCGATAGGATGCTTGCCGAAGGGGTGATTAAAGAGTCCTTAAATGAATGTTCGGCTCCTATATTAATGGCCAAGAAGGGTGACGGGAGGTTACCGATTTTGTTTGGATTTTAGAAGGCTTAACACCATCTCTAAGAGAGACAGACGCCTACCCCCTTCCATATATGTCGGACATACTAAGGCGGCTTCCAGCCTCTAGATTCATTTCCAAGATCTATCTGAGTGCAGCTTTTAATCAGATCCCGTTGGATGAGTCTTGCCAGGAGTATACGGCATTTGTGGTTCCCGGCAGAGGGCTCTTTCAATCGCTCGTATGCCGTTCAGACTGACAGAGGCTCCGGCCACCTTTCCCCGCACGGTTAAGCAGCTTCGTAGATTTATGGGATTAGCATCCTGGTACAGGCGGTTCATTTCTGAGTTTGCTAAAATGGCGGAACCCTTGACCAGACTATTTAAGTTACACGTGAAGTGGCATTGAGGGCAGGAACAGCAGAATGCATTTGACTGGCTTAAACAATCACTAAACATTGCACCTATTCTCGCTTATCCTTCGTTTGGCGACATAGCGGAGAACCACTTTAACCTTCAGACAGACGCTAGTGCCACTTGTCTGGGTATGGTGCTGATTCAAGTGCAAGATGGGTAGGAAAACGTGATTGCCTTCGCGAGTCACATACTGTCCGCAGCCGAATGCAATTATGCGGTTACCGAGCTTGAGTTTCTCGCGTCGTGTTCGGGATCAGGAAATTCCGAGAGTACCTGGAGGGTTTTCACTTCAAGGTAATAACCGACCATAGTAGTTTGAGATGGTTACGTAATCTGAAAAACCCTACAGGTAGACTCGCGAGATGGTTGCTTGAACTTCATGAATGCGACTTCGAGATTATTCACCGCAAGGAGGCTTTACATCATGTACCAGATGCGATGTCCAGGATGTCAGAGGAGGATCCTTTACCGGTTTTGTCAGTAATAGAGCCGGAAGACCTCAAATTCTAGGATTTGACTGACCCAAGGTACAAAAAGCGACTACAGCTGGTAGCGGTGCGACCTGGGGTGTTTTCCGATTAGGAAATCCAAGATCGTAGATTATATCGGCGTAAGCTGAACGAAATCATCGATCAGTTGATTCCAGATCTGGAGGCCTGAAAGCTGGTGGTTCTAGAAGAATTCAGAACCAGTGTGATGGAGGAAGCACATTTCGAGCCTCAATCAGGACATCTGGGTAGGGACAAGACTTATGCGCGTGTGGCTCTCAATATTATTGGCGTGGATTGTACTCGGACGTCGAACATTTTGTTCAAAAATGTGACCCTTGCCAGAGGTGTAAGGTGGAACAGGCTCGCCCAGCCGGCATGATGGGTTAACGCGTCGTCGAGCAACCTTGGACAGTTGTAGCTGCGGACGTCATGAGTCCTTTTCCCCGTAGCACTTCCAGTTTTAAATATATCCTGGTTTTCCAAAACCTCTTCACCAAGTGGGTGGAGGTCCTACCAATCAGAACTGCGAACAGTCCCACTGTTAAGAAGGCCTTTGAGGCTTTTATTGTTTCACGATGGGGTGCCCCGAAAGTGTTGCACACTGACAACGGAACTGAGTTCGCTAACAAGCTCTTAGAAAACATGTGCAAGACTATCGGCATTATTCACACCACCAATCCAGTTTATCACCCACAGGATAACCCGACTGAACGCGTAAACCGGGTGTTAAGAACAATGATCGTGGCTTTCCTCCATTAAAAACCACAAGGAATGGGACGCCAATTTGCTAAAATTCCGCTATGCGTACAACACCGCTTCTCACGGTACACTTAAAGTCTCACCAGCGTTCATGAATTTCGGACGTAATCCCCTTCCCTACCGGTCCTTGAGAAAGGATCTTGAAAAATCTACTCAGCACGATAGCCCTGAACGCGCGAAATGGTTAGAGCGAGTTAAGCGATTGGATCAGCTGATAGACATTATTTACCGAAATCTCGAGCGCGCTTTTGTATCTCAAGCAAAGTATTATCATGATATCAAGCGTGCTCGTTCTTTCCGGGTAGGTGCCCTCGTCTTAAAGCGTCAGCGCGTCCTCTCGAAAAAGGAAGACAACCTTGCAGCTAAGCTTTGTGATAAATTCGACGGGCCTTTCAAGGTCAAGCACAAGTTGTCTCCCGTGGTTTATGTTTTAATTACCGAGAAAGGGAAATACGCAGGAAAGGAGCACATAAAGCACCTTAAACCTTATGTCCAAGGCGTATAGCAAGTAACTGGTGCTCAGTAAGTAAGTATTATTACAGAACTTCTTTTTTTTAACTTTAGAATACCGAGCTGAAGAAAGGGGAAGACGCTGGAGATGCCGCGGTTAGGTTCATACGAAAATTCAAGAGAATTTGGACTGCAGAGTGCGGACTCACCCCGGCATCTGGCAACCCGGAAGGGGGAAACCCGTCATCTGTTAACGTTGGAAAAGGGACCTCGGCGGGAGCCATTGAGGCCCAAGCAGCTGGAACATCGGGCACACAAAGGGCCAACGCCTCATCCCAGTAGCCCACTCCCGGAGCAAGAGCCAGCCGGACCACCGCCAACCGGCCAGAGATCAAGTGGACACGTAGGGAGGGGTATCGGACCTCCTCGCCCCCTCATACATCTCCAAGTAATAAGGAGATGTTGGATGAGGTAAGGTAGATGAGTGCGCTGGGGGAACCGAACTTTACGCGACAAGGTTGGCTGAGGATGGGCGTTGCGAAACCTAGGGAATATCGGGGGCCTACCCATAAAAACTGTTGGGCTTGCGGCCAGACAGGCCACTTGAGGGGACAATGTCCTGACCCGACCGGGACCGGCGTCCTGTGTTTCGGATGCGGGGAGCCCGGGGTCAGGAAACCCATGTGTCCTAACTGCGGGCCCCTCTACGAATCCAATAAGGTGCTCCTGGGATAGTGGAAGCGCCGGCCAAGCCAGAAAATTTTTAGGAAGGGGCCAGAGTTGACCGAATAGTAGATTCGGGTCCACCAAGCTGCTCACGCCAACGGTCTCTCTGCAGCTAGACCTTGACTAGATTTTAGTTTGTTCTTTCTTTCCACATGCTTTTTTTGTCCGATAAAATTTTCTTTTGTTCAAGCTATACAACTAGTGCCCTTGCTTTATTTAAAAGACCCCAATCAAAATAACTAACTCTCATGAGATCAGTCGAGCTAGGAGGATCCGAGTTCCTGCCAGATTTAAGGTAATATTCTGAAACCACCCCTACTTTACGCTTCTTCTTCTTATTTTTCTTCCATTCTTACTTACCTTATTCTGATCTATGGCTTCATTTATCTTATTTTGCTTATTATTTGGTTTCGGCTAAGGATCTTATGATTTCGCCTTATTTCCTTTCCCTTATTTTTCTAATCGAGATTTGATAAGTGCACTTAGAGGGGTCAACCGAGGCTTTGGTCATGTGGGTCGCTTGCCGAATGGTGAAGAGAAAAACCTTGAACTCCGATTTAAGGGGGGGGGGAGTTGTGTCAGGGTAAATTTTATTTGCCTGTCAAATCTCAGAGAACGATAACAACGCCATGGCCTTAAGGGATGAGCTGTCACTTCCAAGAGTTTGCTGAATTTATCAATGGGCAGGGTAAATTACTGATCACCAACCACATTTCCGCCATATTGTACCTCTAGTTTCCGATTTCAGCACGAGAATGCGGGCCTCAACTTCCCATCAAGGGAGCGTTCTTCACTCGGTTGACAATTCACAGTTTTCTCTCTCCATCTTGTCGCCGAGGTCTGACGTCACCACTACAACTGCCACCCTATGGTATGGCCACCTAGAACCAGTCCAGTAACTATACCACTACAGTTACCGGATATGGTCAGAGCCGAGGCTGGGCCAATCAAAACTCTCGAAGTACGTCGCCATCTTGGTAACACTGCAAATACCATACCAGGGAGTTGTCGCACCACCTAACGCTACCCTGCTCCTACTACGTCACGTTGGTTCAAAATATACGGACACTGGGGAGGATTTACAAACAACGATCGGAAACTTGGCAAGTGTGGTCTCATCGGTCTTCGGATGGAAAATCATTTGGACGTCAACATCGACATTCGACTATGCAACGAGCGACTACCGGAAAGTTATAAAATGTAAAATCTGTAACTCTATGTATGCCATAAGCTTAAGGAACTTGTAAATATGCGCATGCGCGCTCTCTGTGGTCAAAATTAGTTAATAGGCTATTTATATTTGTATATTAGAGCGATGGCTCCACGTGGATTATGGATGTATGGTAATGGAACCCGGTAATTGAATCTTGAACTCAATTTTCTGTTTAAATTATAGATTTTTCGAATTTTCCCGCGCCAAACTGAGCCTAGCAAACTTTCGAGATTCATGAAGCTTTCTTCTGAAAAGGTTCATGAAGATTGGAATCAGGTTTTAGTACGGACATTACCATGACTTAATCTGGTTAATGATCCTAGGTTATTGAAAATAGTTGATATTTTAGTTATAAGAGATGAGCTAACAATTTAACCACTAGGCGTTGTACTCAGACACGTCAAAACTTTTATTTCGATGTCAGTTTAGTATTTAACTTGTAAAACCGTGATCAAACGTGCTTTCACTCAGTTATTAATTTTAGTTCTAGGATTTTCTGAATAGTAGCGCTGTGATTCGGGTTTGGTCGATTTCTCTGCCGAGCGAAAAATAAATTCTTGAAATAAGTCAACGATTCCTCAGTAAGCGTTAAAGTACCTAATTTAGTCCTTGTTCAGTTATTAATAACTTTTGACACACCTTTTTTTAGCGATATTTATGCAAAATTGATATTATTTCTTTGGTAATTTCAAATTTTTCCGCCTATTGCTAAAACTCAGGAACTTTCACGTATTTCAAGTATCACTTTACTTCCAGTGCGTTTTGTTTTGGTAACCAGAGAAACTCACTTACTGCTAATAGTTATTGTGGATTGTACTGTTATTTAACAATTTATTTAGAAAATCATTGTAGAATTGACTCTTAGATGTTAAGGCTCAGTAGTTCCGAGTTTCTCCGGTAGTGCGTGCGGCTTGAGGTTCTACGAAAGCACCCTGACGTGTGAAACCCGTTGAGTTGACGGTCTAGGACTTGTCTTTGGACTAGAACGAAGGAGACTGTCAAAGGTAAATTCCTG
This sequence comes from Belonocnema kinseyi, assembly GCF_010883055.1. Taxonomy (NCBI): domain Eukaryota; kingdom Metazoa; phylum Arthropoda; class Insecta; order Hymenoptera; family Cynipidae; genus Belonocnema; species Belonocnema kinseyi. The sequence continues at coordinate 166,860,713 of NC_046657.1, forward strand.
TTTTTACGCGGCAAGCTGGGCAATAGTGGAATTGCACTCATTCATGTGTTTTCCTTGTGGGGCTCCGCTTCCACCATTGTCAAGCTTGACCCCTCTTAGTGATTGATCGATGTGTCTAGAGCACGTGTGTAGAGTTCCCCGTGATTATACCCTTCACGGGGTTTTCTTCTTTTTTTCACGTCGATGCCCCTCGGAGGTACCTAGTTGGTGCGATGTCAGTACTTCGTGCATTCGACCACGTGGTCGCGATGAATGCTTAATACGATCTTGCGTGATGCCGATCCCATTTTTTTCTTTTAACTGCCAAAAATAAGCAAATTATAATGATAAAAATATAGTTTCGTTTAAAAAGAAAGTTTTGACGGTCGTTGTGGTTTTAAGGACCCCACTTATGAGATGCCCGTCCTCACCCTCTCCTTTTTCTGCTCGTGTTTTCAGGTTGTTAGCGTGTTGATTAATTGGAGTTTCCTTCATGTTCTCCATTATTTTGCCGGGCTATTCGACTTCTCTTGCGAGATTTTAGGCGACTTTAGGGGCCTGTCTGGCGCCCACCTTCCTAAAGAACTATATACGTATATGTACATGTGCATGCTTATACGTATACGTATACATTCAGAAATAATGAGACTGCCATAACGAGGTGTAACAAACCACGCTCTCAAATGTAACACGCCACAAGGCTCTAACACTTTATTTTATTTAAAAAATTTTTTAAATGTAGCTTAAATTTAATTTACTCTAGGAGTTTTCCTATGAGACAAACTTTTTGAGGTTATGATGCTCCAATTCTAAATTTTCATTCTGAACACTTTATACAATCTACGTTGAAAATTCTATTTTCTGTTCATCAATTTTAAGAAGTCGCCTTGAAAAAGACTCGGATCCGAGTAGAAACATGTTGGCACTATTTTAATAAAACATTTTTAAAAACCCAGAAAAGGCCTTCATTACATTAATATTCTAGAATACCGCAAAAATTTTAACATCAAAAAATGAATGTCCAACATAAAAGAGTTTATAATGATTATTATAGCTCATTTTTCAGCTTTAGAAATGAATTTTCAATTAAAATTATTAATTTTCAAAATAAAAAGGTTTTAACAAATTAGTGCAACTTTTAAATAAAAAATTTTATTTTTAAATCAAAAGATGAATTTTTAACTAAAATGGTAAATATTTGACTGGAATAATTAAATTTTTAACAAGACAAATTTTTAGACAAGAAGATTAACTTTCAAAGAAAGAGATCATTTTCATTATTGTGAAATAGGTTAAGTTTTCAGTTAAAAAAACTAACTTTGATGTGTAAAAGGAAGTCTTCGGAAATTTCTTGAGAGTTGGCAACCCATTTCGTCGTCACTCTTTTCATTGGTTACTTCGCTCTGACGATTGAGCAAAAATCTAACAGAATCCTAGCGTCACTGATGTATGGAAAGAAAGTTTGAATGAAAATTTGAATCAAGTTGTGAAGTTACAATAATTGAAAAAAGAAACTTTGCCCTTTGAGACCGAGAAAAATTTTTAGAAGCAAATTCAAGAACAAAAATAATTTACCTCCGTCTTTACCGGTGATCGCTTTCACTTTTGATCGGAAAAATTCCCAGTTTTGGAAAAGCGTGAATTCCTTCTCTGGAAAGTTATGAATGAAGTCTTGCTCCAACTGTGGAATGGAGAAAATGATTTAAATTGGACCAAAGGGAATAAGTCGTTAGAGATATATATTACCCTTATATGTATAATTTATATTATATATTATATATTACCCTTATATGTATACCCTTGTGGTTGTCTAAAAACGGATAATTCACCAGGTAACTATTTATCAAACACTTTCCTGAGCGTTTAATTATCGTTCGACAATCTGCTTGTTCGCGCTGCAATTTATTTAGTCTGTACAAGCTGATTTCTGTCCACTTCGTCTTCAATTGGTCCGTTATTTGCCATTGACTTTCAAGCCAGCGCTTGTAATAACTTGTAAATAACACTTTATAATATACAATACTGGAATTCTTGGATGTTTATCTGAACTTCATTCGGGAAAATGATTTTGATTTGATTCGCTAAATCGACGAATCTGGCAGGAGAGATTCTAAAAAAGAAGCATTTTGTCAATTAACAAATAAAACAATATACATAAAGGGAATTGTGAACAAAATCTACTTACTCGGAATTGGGATCAATCAGTTCGTTTCTTACAATCAATTCACTTAATAAATGTTGGTGAGATACGTTCAGAAACGGTCTGGTTTTGGGTTTTTTTGCAGGCCCTGAATAATTGATCCGGATTGACTCTCCTGCAGTGCAATCTAGATAACTCACCACAGTTCTCTGAATTTTAAAAAGATTAAATCGAACTGCAATCATAGTAGAGAAAAACAATTATTTAAAACATCACATACATCTGATGTGGCTATTTTTTTTCTTTTAGAGTTCTCAGGGTGCTTGTCACCAACTTCTGGAGTATTATATTCTTCAGGAACGATATTTCGAATATTGGCATTTTCAGTATTGTTATTAACAGTATTATCAGTATTTTCTCTGATCTCTAGATCCTGCAAGTTCACAACCGACCTACGTTCATCAAAGTCTCTGCTGATTTCTTCCACTTACGAGTTCTTCAATTCAGCTAAATTTAAAAAAAAACGCATCCTATTACCAATGATAGGCATGAGAGTCGCGAGCGAATCAAAAGAAAAATTGAGCTATAAGTCCAATTCATTTTTGTTGGTTGAAAAACTCGTATGCGTGGAATAGCATATCTAGAAACCTATTGGCTAAATGTTTCAAGATATTGGTTAAAATGACTGGAAGAGAAATGAATACAAGTTTATTGATACAAAACTGCAAATCTACGATTCAGTCGAATTGAGATTGATTCAGCTTTGAGATTTACAAAACTTCTATATTTTCATATCAAGCCTTTTCATCGGAACACATGTCAACCGAATTTGCTACTTACCACTTCCATTTTATTGTAGCAAAGACGATTTTGATCGCAAGTGTGAAAAGCGTAAAAAGCATGGCCCAAACTCCAGAATAGTAAAAGAATATTTTGGAACCATGGAAATATGTTCTGGATAGATATTTCAAGAATGTACGGGAAGTCCAGTTGGGGAAACAAAAATTTCAACAAATTATCGCAGTTCCACTGAGAAATGCATTAACCGTTTTCCTAACCTATAACAGCATGGGTTACATTGCAGAAGAGGGGCGTCACCTCTGTTTTGGCTGAACAACTCTTTTTTGATAACAAACTATTAGCATCTTTAATTGAACGATAAATGAAGCGATTAGTGAGGCAAAAGTTTAAAAGCAGGGATTTGACCAACATTATTTGTGTGACTAGTCTCAGGGATGCTTTCCTGCTCCCGCATGAATCATGAAGTCGGATATCGTGACAAACCCAGATTTGAGACATCTTAGTAATAAAAGTAACAATAATTTACAACTTTTGTCTCGTCAGATCAGAGCATAATCTAACGTGCAGCTCTGCACAAGTGTGCAGTTCTGAATGGAAAGTGTGCAGCTCCGAATTTGTGTTGGGGAGGTACTTTTGAAATTATT
>NC_046657.1:166864376-166873748 GCF_010883055.1 Belonocnema kinseyi
AAGATACGAGTATGAGAGTAGAGAAAGATGTTTTCTTTTCAAAAGTGATTTCTCGAGCGAATGATTTCCTTTTTTTTTTTAGTTTTCGTGTAAAGGCTGGGCTGTGCAGTTCTGAAATTTGCTTAGATTATGCTCTGCGTCAGATCATTTCATTGGTCGTTTAATTAAAGATTCTAATAGTTTGTTACCGAAAATCAAAAAATTCTAGACAAAACAGAGGTGACGCCCCTATTCTGCAATTGCTCCAAAGCATGTAACACTGAATATGTAAGTAATCAAATGGTACTCACCCTGGAACAATTCGATGTACTCTTCGAATTTTCAACTTTTCATAATTTCTTCCATAGTTACAAAGATCATTTTTGAGAAAACTCACTTGTTATAAACACAATACAGACACAGACAAACAATTTCTGCAGCCCGAGTTCTCTCAGTGTGCGGCGCGATGCACAGATAACAGATCAATGAAAATCAAGATGGAGTCGATTAGCATTCGACCCAAGCAGTAGTAGATAGTACTACATGATTTTTCCGTTTAGTAGCTCAGACTAACCAGATAGTCAGATGTTCTACTGTTCTTTGTAGTGGCATTTACTAAACGGAACCAAACGGCGTTTAGCAGTTGACACCAAATGCATAGTATAATATACGAAACGATCGTCTACTAAATGGATATAGTACGAATGACTAAATGAGTTATCTCAGTGCAGTTACTACTGTGACATTTCCGTGATACTCATAGATATCTGTATATTGTCGACGAAGAGTATGCACCCCCCTGGCTTTCTTGAATAAAAAAAAAATTGTGTGTCACAAGAATCTCCATGAAAATTTTTTTTCTCCATGAAAATTACCATTTTCTTCATTTTTAAAGTCAGAAAAATTCAGTGATTATCAATAAGTTAACTTAGCCTAAAAGTTGGCAGTTACACAATTGGCGCCCAACGTGGGGCGTGGCTGAGTTAGATCGAATGTTAAATGATATGAGTCTCGAAGTAGAAAGTATGGCTAGGCTCGACAAATGGTTGGAAGAGTACGACCGAAAACTAAATCAGAAAAATTTTTTGAGCATAATGTGCGAAAACTAAAAACAATTATTGAAAACTGACTCCATTTTTGGAATCCCGTTATGGCAATAATTTAATTGAACATACCCAGTGGGCACAAAATTTGGCGACATCTTTACGACGTCGTTACGATATCTTTACGACAACTTTACGACATCCTATGTCCATGTCGTTAAGGCGTCTTTACGATATCGTAAATAAATCGTATGATCTAACAACGTATTTACGATATTGCAAAGACATCGAAACGACATACACATAAGATGTCGTAAAAATGGCGTAAATGTGTCGTAAGGATGTCGTAAAGACGTCGCCAAATGTTGTGCCCACTGGGTAGACTTTTTATTTGGCTGAAATAAAATATGATATTTCAGACAACATACAACATACTGAAAAACTTTACAATGCAACCCGCAGATTCTTACAACAATTGCAGAAAAATTTTACAATCCAAAGGTTGTTGGTATGAACCTCTTACCTCATAAATAAATTGAGCTATTTATTGAAAACATACTAGAGTTAAATATGTTTTATTGGGCGTAAACACAATTTGACCATTGTTTTTACTAGTTTAAAACAATAAGTGAATACAAAAAATGCATATAGCAAAATATTTGGTTTAAGATATGCAAAAATATAAATTACAGGCGATCAGGAAATAAATAAAAATTCGAACGGGAAACAACTAATACAAATGATGTCTAGTGGAGGTGGATTACTGTAGCATATATCGGATCACCTTGAGTTACCCCTACATACAGAATAATTCTGTATTACCTGAGATGACACCTGACTACATAGGATTACTCCGAAATACATAGAATTATTTTGGATAACTCCACCTAAACAATTAATTCACGCAAAATTACAAACAAAAAACAAAATTGTTGGATTTTCGACTACTAAAATGGTACATCTGCCAACTTTTCTACCAAAAGTGGGATAGTAAATTTTCAATTGCAAAATTTGTTTTTCACAAAACAAAGAACGAATTTTTAACATAATACTTCAATTACCAAATGAAGAGATAAATTTTCAACCAGATAGATGATAAGTAGTAAAATTTCTAACAATAAAAATAAAATTTCAACCAAAGGCATTAATTTTTTTCCAAAAAATACCAATTTTCAAGAAAATACATGAATTGTTAGAGAAATAGTTATTTTTTGATTATAAAGGAATAGAAAAATTTTCACCAATATCAATTTTATAAACATTTAAATAAATGTTTTAAATATCAAAGAAATCATTTCTCGAGGTTCGTATTAAGATTTACAGAACAAAATTAAATAACCTAACAAATCGAAACATGGGAAGGCCGAATAAGATTTAAAAAATGGGCAATAATAAAAATTACTCTCTTTCGGGTAAATAAAGATTAAGTGCTTTAAAAGTTCTGAGCCAGTTAACCTAAAATATTAAGGCGTTAAGAATGTCCGTCAATTTCTGAAAGAAATCTATTACAGATATTAAATCCAAAATGAATTTCTCTTTTACGGATGTGAAGTTTTTTAGACTTCGTACATTAAAGTACCTGCATTATTAGAACAATGATTTCATTTACATTATTAATTATAATTCGCTGTTTATCATAAAAATATCAATCAATCATTGCGACAATTGGCGCACCCTTGGGAACGTGATCATTTTCCCTACTTTTCATTAAATGGTAATGCACTTAAATAGACTACATTGAAATTCTAGCGCTTTAAAATATGTAGATACTTTTATTTTAACTTATCAGCAGTGTAAACATAAGGTGGTTGAGAAAAGATATTATTTTTTTAAACAACTTTTTTATTCGTAGCAACAACTGAATGAGAATTTTTATCCACAAATTTGATTTATAGAAGTAGTAAAGTAATTTAAATTTTGGCAACGCCTTACATGCGTTGCAATATATGTTAATTGCATTTTCTGCATGTTTAAGGGAATGTAATACTTCGTCTTTGGGTCAGTCGGGTACAGTTCCCTGCGCCTTTTTCCACAAAAATGAAAATGATTAAAACCTGAATTCGGAGATGCTATAAAATATCATAAAGGACGTCCATGGGCTCTTTTTTTAGGGATAATAACCAACAATGTTCTTGGGCTCATTTAAAAACCGTTTTTTTACCGTATCACTACAGCTGACGGGTATAAATTGTAAAAATTTTCTTTTAGAATTGCAAGAACTTGAAGCTGTAATAAAAAAGTTGAATAAATTTGAAAACATCTTATCTGTAGGCAAATTAGAATGAAAGTTAAATAAATATATATTTTGGGGAAATTCCATAGAAACTTCATGATTATATGTTTCATATATTTTACAACATTATTTTTGTTACCAAGAATAATATTTCAATTTTTCCAACTTTTCGATTTATACTCGTAAGCTGTTGTGATACGGTGAAAAAAAACCCATTAAAAACGAGTCCAAGAACATTGAAAAATGTTGACTATTTCGGAAGTTATTGAAAATTTAAGAAAACATTGAAATTTACACTATTTTTGCAATATCTACTTAAAAACTAGACAAATTGGCTTTACCCTGGCATTTTTTTAAACAGAATTTCAAAAGCAATCAACCTTTTAAAGAGACATTTTTTAGCTCTAGTTTAATTAAAATTAAGAAAATTTATTCAGTCATAAAAAAGAGGTGGACGAAAACTTTTGCACGGCACTGTATTTATTAATCTAGCAAAAAAGCCGGTTGACTCTAACACTAATAAAATTGATACTTATTCCTAAGCGCTATGCAAGTTAATCAAATTAAGAAAAATTAACATGTTTTTTATTAACCTACAAAAAAGTGTGCAAGGACGTCCGTGAGCATTTGCGCTATCATTTCCTAAATTTTTAAGACAAAATATATATTATTCTAAAAAAAAGCCAAGGGAACCTAAAACTGGTAAAATCGATCATTTTCTAAGTATCACATGTCGTTAAGATCAAAAGATTAAATTTTCCTCAAGTTGTTAGTCCAATACGATATATTACGTTAACTCCCCAGTAGGCATAAAACTTAACTACGTCTTCACGACATCGTTACGACATCTTTGTCATCTTTGCGACATCCTATGTCTATGCCGTTTCGGTGCCTTTGCGATATCGTAAAGACATCATCAGATTATACGACTTATTTACGATATCGTAAAGACACCTTAACGACATGGACATAGGATTTGATTATTTGATGTCAAAGTTTTCCAACTGTTTGCGTAATTAATGTAATATAGTATCTCGTAAATTTAATTTTTCAGTAAAAATTAGTAGGTATGCATTAAAATTTAATATTTTAAATTAATATGAAATATTAATAAGATAAATATTATCGATTTACTTTTTAAAATAAATTAAGTAAATTAACTTTTATGTTGAAAATTTATATTTTCAAATTAAAAATATAACTGTTTTGAAGAAAATTCATCTTTTTGACTTGAAAATTCAACAGTTTAGTTACATTTTCTTTTACTTCTTGACTGAAAAATGTTTTTGATTAACATTTGAACTATTTTCTTGAAAATTCGTCCTTTTGGTTCGAAAGTGTAGCTTTTTAACGATAAATTTCATTTTTCTTGAGCAAAAATGCAACTGTCGTTAAAAATTAACCTGTTCAGGTTCAGGATTCAGCAGACTAATTTTCTACCAAAAAAGATGAATTCTTATCGAAAAATATAATAGTTGATATTTTAAACAACAAATTTTTTAATTATAAATTAAACGTAACATGATTTTTTAATTACATCAGATTTTTCATTGAAAAGATATATTTCAACCAAATTGTTGAATTTTTTTACTTAATAAAATTTTCAACCAAATAATAAAATTTGTAACCAAAAAATAAATTAAAATGTTTCAATACTTTTCTCCATGTATGTATTAACTTATATTAAGATGAATTCTAATTCAAAATTGACTACCAACCAGTTCAATTTTCAAGTAAATATTAAATTTTAATGCATACTTACTAATTTTATTAAAAATTTGAATTTATGAGTTATTATTAAATTTCTTAGCGAAGCAGCCAGGTAATAAGCGTTGAATTCAGAAAAATGAAGAATTTATATTCCTATGAATATGCGATTTTTCCTCCATATAAAAATCTTCCAACGGGAACAGAAAAAGTGAAAATCCTATTCCCCTCAATCGACTTTGTAAAATTTAACGAAAGCATTTATTTAACCTATGTTTTATTATTAAATCTTTCTATAACTTATTATAGAAGGAATTAAATAATCTTAAAAATTGAACACTTTTGGGGAATAGAAGACATCTCTGTGAGTTTATCTGTCGATACAATTACAAGGAATTAAATATATTGAAAAACTTTCTCTTTTTGGGTATAGGAACCTATGCGGCGGCCGCTATGAAAATAGAAATACATTAGTTTCTGAGATAACCTATTCTTACAAATGACATTTTAGACAGATGAAAAGTCGGTCACTAAGAATTAGTAGAAACTACTAATTTGATTAGTGAAAAGTGTCTACTAATGAAATTAGTAAAATTCTACTAAGCAAGTAGTAAAATTTCACTAAGCAATTAGTAAAATTCTACTAATGAATTAGTAAAATGCTTCTAATGAATTAGTAAAATTCTACTAATGAATTAGTAAAATTCTACTAATGAATTAGTAAAATTCTACTGATGAATCAGTAAAATTTTACTGATGAATTAGTAAAATTTCACTAAGCAATTAGTAAAATTGCACTAAGGAATTAGTAAAAATACACTAAAAATTTAATAAAATTCCACTAAGGAATTTGTTTAATTTCACTAAGCATTAAGTAATTCGTGCCGTGCAGTGTTTACTAATTAAATAGTGGAAAGTTACTAATTAAATGGTGAAAATACACTAATTTTTAGTGAAAAGATGATTGATTTCAAAATAATTATAAATTGACAGGAAATTATGAAAAATGATAAAATGACAGAAATATTCACTATTATGAGTTTATGTTACTTTATTTACAATAACACTTTAACAATGAATGTGATTATCAGATTCAGCATCGTCGACCACGTTACTTTGTGGACTAATGTTATGTGCTCTATTGAGAGTGATATCTAATTACTTAACAGAGCTCAGAGCAGTCGACGTCGTTTTATGTACGAGTAAGTAGAATTCTATGAAGTTTTAGAAGTATCGTAATGAGGTTGCGTAGCGAACATTAAAGACGAAGTGAAACTTAAACAATATGTCGAAAGCACTGATAGGGTTGGAGTTTATGTGGATTTGAACTATGCGACCATCGCCTTGAATAAAATAAGAATCTATCGCCTGACCCTTAACGCAGATAATATACGGCTGAACGGCCTCTTTTGTTCTTTCGCACTTGCTCAATAAAATTTTCCGTCTTTGATCCTTCCGGTAGTACGCGAAGAAGATCTGAATTTGGAATGCTGCTCTTTGGCCGATAAATATTGTCAATTCCTTGCCCATTCGTATTCGTTACTAAATTATTTTCTGGGTCCTGCAAATCAACAGCCTTTCTCAAATTGCTGTACGACGTATCCTTATTTAATTGCGATTTCACATTTCTTTTTCCCGTAGAGAAGTTTGAATTGGGCAAAATTTCTGGTAACGTAACGAGTGCTCTCAGATTATCTGTAACAAGAAGATAATCATTTGTAAGTGAGTATGCAAATATTCTTAGAAAGCAGCAAAGAACACACAAACCTACCGTCTTTTGTTGTGATGGACGCTCGTTCAAAAATATCTCGTTCATGATTTTTGCAGTACTAGTTAATTAGGGGAGCGAACACAGTAGGAAATGTCCCCAAGAAGTCTCCTTCGTCGAATTTGGAGCCTTTAGCTCTCATCATGGCCTCGTATTCTAACTCGATCTGTTTTATGTGACAATATTGTAAAATTTAATACATTTGAAATTTTATAGAAGTAATAAAGCAAAAAATATTGTTAATGTGTATAGGCTTAGACGGTAGTAACAATTAAGAAACGCGAAGAAAACCACAACTCACCATATAACCATCGAAATCAAGCAATCGAGGATACATGTCAACAATTTCCGATATAGAAGGACCTTTTTCGTTAATCCACGATCGCCTGTCATTAAAAGTTTCCATTAAACATTCCGTAATGGTCTTTTTTGCCTGGCCTTCTCTGGGGAGCTTCAATTTCATTGTTGAAATCTATGTAACGTGAATGGTAATTAGTTCTTGATCATCAAATATTATTTCGAAATTATTATTCTCATTTTAATTTTTTTCCATGCCACTATATTCCTCAATTCTTACTTTTTTTTGTAAATCTTCAGTTAAAAGAAGTGGAGCATGCGCCGATAGAGTAGTAGGAGTTACTCTTGGCTTTAATTTTCTATATTTTTTTTCGTCATCTAGCAACTGCTTGCGAGTATTTATCAGCCTGTACTCAATAAAACCAGTCCTGGTTCTTCTGTCGAAATAGTGTTCCTACGAATACAATATTTGTGAGGTACAGAAAATCATAATAATATACAATAAGCAGGGTTGCTACAAAATTCCTATTTCGAAATCTTCTGACTTTAACCTGAACAATTTTTCGTTTTCTCCGACTGTCCTAAATTATTAATTTTTATAAATAAAATTAATTGTCAACAAAAAGTGTAATAGCTCATATTTTTCGTACCATCAACTATATTTTCAAGAAACTATCTATTTATAACGAAATGAAAAAATCAAGTTCAATCTTCAAACAAAAATATTATACCTCACTTTCAGTAAACAAATAAATTTTCAACCAAACGGATAAATTTTTGATCAACAATATTGAATTTTTATGACGTTTTAATCATAATACATGAATTTTTAACAAAAAAAAAGATAAATTATCAAATAAAAATAGAATATTTAAACTTTCTACCAAAACAGGAAAGAATTTTCAAAAAAATAATTCTATTTTTAGCAAAAAAAAAAATGAAGTTTCAACCAAAAATGTAAAAGTTAGATTTTCACTGAAAAATAAATTTTAAAAGAAATAGACAAGGTTTTTAACAAAATATTTAAATTTGAAATGAAACCGATGAATTTTTAACCTAAATATGATTTTTCCAGGAAAAAGGATCAAATTTTGACAAAAAAGTTAAATAGTTTAAATTACAATTACATACATACATTTGTTGATAAAAAAAAGATATTTATTTTGAGCCAAAGAAGATAAAACGAAAGAAATTAATTTTAAGAAACAAATATAACAGTTGATATTTCAAGCAATAAGGATTCCAATTTTTTTACCAAAAGTAGTTGAATTTAAACAAAATAAGATAAATTTACGATTCCTTAACCAGAACAGATTAATTTTCCGCCAAAAAGTTGTAGTTCTTAATCAAAGAAGGTATATTAGCATGTTTGCTTTCATGCCCCAGATTTCGAAGACAAATTCATTATTATTGTAGAAAAAAGCCGAGGGAATCTAACACTTGTAAAATCGATACTATTTCGTAAGGATCACACAAATTTATCAAATTTAGCTAAATTAAATTTTTTCGAATTTACCCCCCCCCCCCCCAAAAAAGAGTCCGGAGACAACAGCAACAGAGTCCACAGCAACCCTAAATGAAGTAATATACCACCCCTAGAAAGTATGGAAAATAATCGAACTAACGCATCCAAATTCAGTGGTTTTATCCTTTAATGTGAGAAGTTCCTGAAGTATACTTTTGGCCAAAGCCCACTTTGCTTTGTCAGGAGTGTAGCTAAAATTGAAAGAAAATGTTTTGAGTGAGAAGAAAAAGCAGTAGCCTATACAATGAGATGCCTTATTTACTGTGAATTGTGAAATTTGATCATTTGAGCTACTAAAATTCTGATGAAAGTTCTCCTATCCTTTTCTGTAAACGAATCGCCCTTTAACTTATCAATGTAATCTTGTCCTTGAACACTCCTTTGTAAGATGTCTCGAACGGATGGGAGTTCCTGGAATATTTTGAATATGAATGATAGTAACCTAAAATTATTACATTTCAATAATAATATCCTACCGAAAATTGAGTCCGTGAAATAGAAGAACCAGCTTTTGGTTGGTGATGTAAATTTCTCTCACAAATAGCTTCTATTTCATCAGTCGTTGCGAGAACACTCTCTTGCAGCACAGGTATATGGTTTGAAATCAAATTTGATACGTCTTTTATGTATCCTGAATCTTCAGATTCGAACTCCTTTCATAAAGTAACGTAAAAAAGAATTTAAGACATGAAAATACACAAACTATCGATAAATAATCATATATATATATATAATTAAAATTTGTCATAAGGACAACCGCAGGATTTCGCCGGGAGCGGGTGCTAATCTGAAAAATTGCACCCGCTTCCAGCGAAATCGC
>NC_046657.1:166873848-166888878 GCF_010883055.1 Belonocnema kinseyi
AAAACTTACAGCTATTTTAATACGCTTATTATTTTGAATAACATTTGCAAGTTTTCTTTTTGGACCAACCTTCAATCCCATGTCTTTCAAGTCTTCATCATTCAATTGGAAAAACACTGAACCATCGATACCTTGTTCTGTAAGATTAATTTTATTTAGTAAATGTATATTGGGCGATTTTGTAAAAGTTAATTGCTTGAAAGTGAGCAACCATAGCATTCAGAATTTAACCTGAAATTTCAGACATATGTATAAAGACTCTAAATTTCTTTTTCAAGCAGGAGCACATGCAAGCAACTGTACGACGACTCTTATAACAGGTTGACAATTCATGGGACATTTGTACAAACCCGCGGGACCATTTATCGGATTTTACGAGAAAAATCACGAAAATACGTTAAGCGTTAAAGAAAACAAAATATCCCCATTGTTTCGTTCTATGAGTAGTTTTAAAACCAATGCTTACTGTATTGTACTGAGTGTCCAGGCAGAGTATGGTCGATAATGGGCAAGTTCTTCGGTAGATAGAAACTTCACATCAGCATTATTTTTGTCTTCACATTTGATACAGAAGGCATTTAAGTCTACATCTAAGTGTTTCGTGGTATAGGCAATTGTTCGAAGATAGACTTGAGATTGTGGTAGGATAATAATCTCAGAAATCATGCCAAATAGTGGAAGATTTATATCGTTTTGTTGTTTTGCATCAAGACAAACAAACGATCCAATTGAATATTTATCACCATTTACTTGTACGGATTTAGTCTTGAAGACAATATCAATATCTAAATAACCTAGACCTCTTAATTCTGCCTCGCTGATCGTGAACTCGACTGGAGTATTTCTACCTCCCTGACTTTTAATAGAATAAACTTTTAAATCTCCGGCTTCCCACATAGCGCTTTGCACACTTTGGCATATTCTTATAAGTGTCTTTGGAGAATTCTTAAAATTGTTTACTATCTGAGCCCGTTGTTTCATTGGGCCGTGTTTCCGCTCAAAATCCATGCACCACAATTTTACTAGAGGCCCAGACCATGTTATAAAATCCGGGTAATGTGCCATGTGATGAAATTTATTGATAAGATTTTTGTTTGGAAATAGTTCCTTAAAAAGGTCAATAAATTCAATAATGAGTGCTTTGAGGTACGTCATGATGCTATTCGTCAATTTCGGAGCGAAAATAATCGCCATTATACGCAAGAGAAGAAGAATAAGATTCATATATTCATCTTCTTTGGAAATCTTCCCAGCCATAAGAAATGGAAAAGCCCTAAGAAGACACCACATTTGCATAGCTTTCTGGCTCAAAGAATTATCTTCAATATTTCGAAGATTAGCGGCGGTAAAATTTGACGATGGCTTATTTTTTCTCTCCATCAAACCGTATTGAAAATCCGAAAACTTTCCATTTAGATAATCCACTGTAAATAAACGGCGCACAAATATAAAATTGTTCAAGACTAATTTCAAACACATAGATCCTGTTCCGAGAAGTACGTCGTGCATAATATCGAAAATTTTATTTCTTGCGATGTGATAATATTTCGACGCATTTAACGAGCATTCACCGCGAAGTCCTGTCAAAGTTTCAGCATTACATATAGCGAGCTCCGTAGGGCTAGCGTTCCTGACTGTTCGTAGATGATCAGCAAACACTCTTTCAGTTCGTTCTTCAGAGGATTCTAAATTTGCCTCTAGCAGATCTTGTCTGGTAATTAGGCAGAGTCTGCAAAAACGAGTAGCTGATGGTCCAAGTAGACCAAATACTTCATGCACCGCTAAGCCATCTCCACAAAAAGCTGCGATACTTGCACGAAGAGTAAAATCTTGACCTTCTATTTTTATCAGAACTCCTTCGTCGCTCTCTAACCTTTGTAGATCCTCCAGAAATCTTTCTAAAATATGATGAAAACCACATTTCTTTATATCTGCCGAATAGCATAGGCAAAGCACATGAATGCCGCCAAGCTTAGACTTCAGATGCTCCGGAATATTGTCCACAATATAGTAGAAAACTCCAAGTTTATGTGGGCCTGTTTTCGACACAAGCCCACCTACAATTTCCAAATCGTCGTAATACAGTATTAGTCTTAACGCATACTTATGCAGTTGAAATAATGTATGAGTTTTGAACCACTCGCTATCGATGAATGACGCAAGAACTCCTTCTTCTGATGGCTCCTCTGACAAAATTGCTTCTCTTACTTCTTCATTAGATAAAACTGTAGTCAGCACATCTATAATTGGAATATATTGATAAGTTTCATCAACTCGTCTCTGAATATAAGTTCCTGATTCGTTGTCGAAAAAATCGTCTATTCGGTACCCAAGGAGCTCATCCCTTGCATCGATGTACCCACAATCTTCTATCAGAGCTTTAATTTGTTGTGGCAATGAGCTTACATTTCCGAATGGACTGCTTTCAAATTCGAATTTTTTTATTAACTCTTTCGCCGGCTCATCATCATTCATATTAGCTTTCTCAACAAATTTTACAACTTGATATTTTAAATGTAACCTAGATATCATACGTACGATAGATAAACGAATATTAAAATTAGCGTACTCATCATTAATATCGGGATTGAAATGGGGAAGCTGAGGAGGAAAAAGTTCCTCGGGATAAGGACCTTCGACCATACCATCGTTTATTTCATGTACAGGTTCAGGATTCCTGGGTTGTAGATTATTGTGCTCTGCTGCATCTCTAGGTACATCAGCATGTTCAACTGGTTCTTTGAAATTCCTTTTATTGAGGTGGTGACGTTTAATATGTTTTCTCATCGAATCGAAAAGTGAAAAATGCCTCTGACACCCTTCTTTACCGCATTGACATCCGGACTGTCCATATCCTCTCTTTATTTTTAATCCATGATATAATTTAAGGTGATAAACCAATCCATCTAACCCATTATCGACAATCTGGTTACACACGTAGCAGTTTAAACGATCCATCGTATTTGTATAACGACTGAGAACAAGTAGAAATTGATTAAACAATTTTCATTTCAGAACAGTTTTATTTTAATCGTCAAATACTTTCTTTAACTTTATGATCATCTAAGTTGACATTACATTTAAAGAATTCAATATTTGCCTGATGTTTGAAAAAAGGTGCACGCTAATAACCTAGAATAATTGTTGTTTTTTAACCATCCACTCAGGTTGTACGCTACCACAAACTTTTACCGTAGCACAATGCTTTATATTTGTAGTATAACAATTTTAAGGTAGGGCATTTTTTTCGTATTTTAATATGGAAAACAATAGTAATAATAATATTCTGTTCATTTTTCGATAAATGTTAAATAATGTGTTAAACATGAAATTAGACCTAATAATTCCGCAAAATTGACATTGTTTATTAAAAAAAACGTAGTTTCTCAACAATATGACCGATTTGAAAAGAAAAACGGATTTCAAAGAAGATTAGTCATACTTTGAGCGCATATAAGCCACTTTTGCTTTTTCTTTAAAAAAAACAGAATTATTTAAACATAAAAAGTAGAGGAAATTAGAGGAATCGGACAAATGGTAAAAATCTTAAAAAATGCTAGTAAAATTGATTATTAAAATTCAGATTTATTATAAATAATCCAGAATTTCTATAGATACTCAAAAATGAGGAAATATAACTAATATTATGGCTATTAATTCTACAGCAGAGCAGTTAGAGTACAGGTCGGCCCTGTACTCTAATTCCTATGCTTTTGAGTATTTGAGTTTTTATAAACATTTTGGATTATTTATAATAAATCTGAATATTAATAGTCAATTTTACTAGTATTTTTCAAGATTTTTGCCATTTGTCCGATAAATGCGCTGGGGTAATGCGCTACTCCAAACGATATTCACGTCCGCACAGAACTCACACATACCCTTATTCAGAAGCGTACCTTAAACTTTGTATGGGATAGCGTACTACCCCGGTGGATCGTTCTAGGGTTAAATATTCAAATAATTAGAGAATCATGTTTAGAAGATGTTTGAAAAAATCGAATGCATAAAAAAATAATTTTTAATTAAGTTTAGCAAAAATAATTGCACATTATTTTCCAATGAACAGAACAAATCAGTGTTTATTAAGATTGGATATCCTAGTGACGATTGTTGAGAAAGATCAAAGGAAATTACGAAATGTTAAATAAGTATTGTTTAGCAAATAATTGTAACCGAAATCAATGTTTTAAAGAAATGTATTGGTGTCTTCTAAAATGCCTTGAAAATAATGTTGGTTCTATTTTTTAGATTTGCGATATATAAAATAGAAAAAATAGAACAAACATTAATTTGAAGGCATTTTAGAAGACACGAATACATTTCTTTAAAAAATTGGTTTGGGTTAAAATTATTTGATAAACAATACTTATTTAACATTTCGTAATTTCCTTTGATCTTTCTGAACAATCGTGACTAGGATATCCAATCTTAATAAAAACTGACTTATTCTTTTCATTGGAAAATACTGTGCAATTATTTTCGTTAAACTTAGTTAAAAATTATTTGTTTAGAAGTTCGAATTTTTAAAACATCTTCTAAACATGATTCTCTTATTAAGCAAATATTTAAAATGCCAGCGTTTTCTATTTACTATTTCTACAGATTATTTCGTTTTGTATTTTATAAACCGCTGACAGTCGTAGTTAAAAAAAGACTACATAAAACTTATTTTGTTCAAGATGAATAACAATTGAAATTTTTCCCGCAACATAGAACAATTTGTTATGGACAATGAAATTTAAAAATTTGAAATCTTGCAGCTACAGATGTTTCACACAATGGAATACAAACTGGATTAAAAATCATAGTGCTCAAAGTGGAACTCTAGAATTTAAAACTTTTACAACCTTATAACAATTTACAAACAAATTCAGTTGAACTGCAAATTGTACAATTTCAAAATTTTATCACGCGTAAAGTTTAAAGATGCCGATGTAGAGTAAGCAATATAAATTTACGCTCTCATTTCTAATACTCTACATTCAACAATAAATCGATGAATTCGTACATTTTCAAAATTAAATAATTTTAAGCAATTTAAATTAAAAACCATTAAAAATTGGACGATCACAAATTACCTTTTTTAAGTCAACACTTTTTGAATTAGAAGTTACATTACTTTTACTCAAAACTTAAAAAGATTAATCATTGTACAATTGTTATTCATTTATCAAAACTGTTTCCTAAATGTTCTGAAATATTCTCCTAAAAATACTTGTCACAATACTAAAAAAACCTGAAAAGTTTAATTTCAAAATCTTCAAAAATCGACATTTTGTTTTTAAAAAATTATTATTTTTAACTTACCAGTTTGTGTGTTTCAAACCTCTGAATGTCTTTTTAATTCATTTGAATATTTTCTTAAAAAATCCTACAAAATAAAAAATAAATGCCTTCAAATCAATCAGACGTTATGATGACAATTTGGGAAATATTTTTGAACCTGTTTGAATATGCTCCTAAAATTATTTTTTTTTTAATACAAAATAATCTTGAATTTATTGATTTAACTTAAAACTAGGAAAAAGTTGGAATCAAAATTATATTAAATTCGTAAATGATGTTTCAAAGAAGAGAAAAGATCAAAAGATTATTTTAAACCGCATTTAATCATGAGAATATATATAATTTTAGTTATTGCAGGTGATTAGATCAATTTTCCTTTTAAAAGTTCGTTAAATTTCTGGTCAAAAATAAATTGATATAATTTCTTGGGGTTTCCCGGTCTCAAAACATTGCAGGGTTTTCCGCTCCAGCGACCACCCTTCAAATGGCCTCGCGAATGTTAACATCGACATTTAGTGTCAAAACCCTGATAAGAGTGCCCTCAAGATTTGTTATTAAGAATGTTTCCATAACTATCAAGATTTTGGCTGAATCTTCATCAAGGGAGACATCTCTGTCCTCGCGTAACTCCTTTGCCAACTTTTTTGGGGTAAGCTTTTCAGCCTCGTCGAACCATTTTGACATTTTCGCTTGAAAAATATATTGCCGCAATTTGAAAATACACCGTTAACTGCAAAAAAACATCAGAAAATGAGTTTCTTATATAGCTGAAAACGTAAAGAAAAGATAAACTATATTATTAAAATAATTTTTCACAGTGTTAGTAACTTTTAAAGTAATTTTTGCTTCAATTTTTAAAAACTCCTTCAACTACAAAATCTGATGAGTAGTGATTTGGCAGAGAGCCGTAAATTATTAAGATAATAATAATCATCATAAATAATACGGAGTATTTAATTTTAAATATTTAAAATTGTATTTTTTAAATTGACAGTCATTAACATTTTTCAGTTGTAAATATTCAATATCAAACCATTAGAAAATATATGAAATATTACATTGGTATAAAAATATAAGTCCTGATGATGGAATAATTTCTAAGTTTATCTTTCTTAAAATAAAGCATTTTTAATTATTAGAAAGTAGACAACCAGTTATTAGGTCCAATAACTGCAGGCAAATAACGGAGAATGTCGAGATGCCACCGAAGGTGCTACCTTGCAAGGGTCGGCTGTAATAATAAAACCGTGTAGTATGTCTGATGACGATGAGTTATTGAAATTAATAAATGGCTGTTCTAAAAAGATAAGCACAAAGCACGATAAACTATACTTCTAGTCCGTTAGAATTTAAAAAAATGACGTCACTCAAAAACAAAGTTTGTTTCTCAAAATTCGAAAATTTTGAGGTTAGGTGAACACTAACGGTTACACGATAAAATGGCCTTTAGATTCGTGTTCAGTAAGTAAAAATCCATAGAAAATTATGGAACTTGTTTATAGATCAAGACTCTTCTTCTTTTACACACATTCTATTTGCCTTGACAAGTCACGGCTGGCCTATTTATAAAGTCCGTAATTCGCAAAAAACCGTAAGTGACGTAACGGCGATTTCCAAATTTTAGCATTTTAATCAACACCGTGAACTGCATTATCAATAATAAAGTAACACTTTGAACAAGTTTTTAAAAATAAGTAATTATACGGTAATCACAATTCATTCCTGCTTTTTAATGTATTCGGTAATAAATTATAAGTAAATTGTGCCACTTTATTTTGATAAATTCCATTGGATTTTCCTTGTCCCAGTATTGACTTCTTTCGTGTCTCACTTGAGAGGGCTGTGTATTAGCGTGGGAACTCTGAGTTGAGTGTGCGAGAGAGACAGAAATATGATAAGCACGCCCAAAAGGGTGGAGCTTTTTAGTAACAAGAAAAATTTTGACAGCCAATCATAGTTGGAATACTTTCAGAAAAAAGGGTACGTAGTAAAAAAAGTTTGAAAAAAATTGCCTGGGAAAAAGTCATCATCAGGAGGCCGTCACTTTGGGTCAGGCATTATCTGGAAACCGCTATCCTTGCGGCGGTTGGTAGTTTGTCGAGCGGACGGTTTTCGGCCTCGCGAGACCTTCCCATTGTTTGAGATTAGACACAGTGGAGAAAAATCCTATTATGATCACAATTTATGTCTGGATTTTTGCGATTTGAATTATTATTGTATATTAATTTTACTGACCTATGTATAACGATATATTCTTTTTTCATTGATATTAACATGTACCTTTCGAACATTTTGAAGTGGGTTACGATATAAGAGACATGAATTGTTCAGTTTATTTTATTTTGGTATCCTGATTTTTCTGAAACTGAGCAATTCCGTCGCTCACAAACTTTAGAATTTCGCTATAATTTTTTGAATTTCGCAAAATTTGGGGACATTTCATAAATACGTATATTTGAAATAATTCTTTTTCCCCCTATCCGTTGCCACTGAGAGGTTTCAGGTTTCTGATCGCTTATCTATGTTCTTCTACCTTATCGTGCAATGGCAAGAGTCACGCGTTAAAAGTTACCGAGATTACTTGCATAGACACTGAACAGTTCAAGCACGCGTGACAGGAAAACCTTACATATATATATATATTTTTTTTAAGCGGCTCTTGGGATATTGAGATTTTAGGATTTTGGCTTCGGATTCGGAAATTTTGTTAACAAAATGGCGTTCTTGAACTTGCTGGAGAACGTAACGACCTACACGGTATTAAAACGCGTAATTGGTAAATTAGATAATCCGGAAATCACCGAATGTTTAGAAGCTCTTAATTTAGATATTTCCGGTACTAGAAAAATTAAATGCGCACGACTGCGTAGGGGCATTAAACTATGGAAAGGTTGGCCTTCTAGAGAATCAGACTATACGTCCGCGACATCAGAAGTTACACTTGACAATACGGAAATCGAGTCTGATTTTGGAAATTTAGCAGCAGGACCTCCCGTTAATACCCTACAAACTGCAGCTACTTTAACAGTAGAAACTACGGTAACTGACGCAAGTTACATAACAGCAATGTCTTCTCCGCGTTATAAAGTGTTAACAAACGTAACAAGTGTAACAGCTGCGGGTCCTTCGAGCACAGTTTCGACGCCGTGAATTAAACCAACGCTTTTCCCTGCAATCAACCCAACTAACGTGTCATTTAATTATGCACAAATATTCGGTATGCAGTACCCTTTCAATATACCAGAACTACCCCCCAAATTCGACTCAAATCAACAAAGTATTGGTCAGGTGAAACTTTCAGACCGCGATACTCTAAATACTGGAAATACAAATAATGTATTACGATTCCCGAATTTGGGAAAGGTAGATAGGACCGAATTTCCACATACCTTTTCCCAAGAGTCCAGAAATTTTAACCTAGATTTCGAACGAAAACTAAATCTAGGTACAATTCACAAAGACAGCACAAAAGTGCCCAGAATAGGTAGATTATTCCGCAATACTACTACCTCCGTATCGGATATCAACGATCAGAGAACCAAGAATGTTGGCAGGTTTAGTTTCGGTCTCGGTAGAACGAATCTAGACAGATTAAGTCGGACATCTTTCACAGAAAGCCGACCCAAAACATACAAACCGGAAGTTCTAAAATTTACTACTATCGTAGATAAAATACCTAGAACTAGCCCACAAAATAAACCGCGTAGAAGTAACATAGGCTACAAGGAAACTAAAACACGTGATCATTCGTCAGATAGAGATACAGTTTATAGTAATAAATCTCCGAGTAGAAAACGGTACGGGAATAGAGCTTTAGGAAAAATTGTTCTAGGCTGGAATTTCACTTTTAACGGTAGAAACGAATTGAGTGCGGACGGCTTTTTAACAAAGATTGAGGACCGTAGGAAGCTCACTAGAGTATCGGACGAGGAATTACTGCTATCTATGCCGGTATTGTTGGATGGAATACCGTCGAAATGGTTCAAGAACCACGAAAAAGAATTTTATAGCTGACGAAAATTTAAAAAAGATTTTAGATCCCACTTTGGTGACGATGATTTTGATAGAAGAGTTAAAGAGCAAATTCAGACAAGAACGCAGGGTAAAGATAAATTTAAAGATAATTAATTAATTATTATAATTATTATTAATTAATTATTAATTAATTAATTAATTAAAGATTAAATTTGCTCGAGGCTGAGATTCCGATAGTCGAACAACTAGATTGGATCCATAGAGGCCTTCGGCCTGACTATCACAAGGTCATCCGTCGCTCAGACTATAGATCGTTTCGTGAACTATCTAGCCTCGGGAGAAGCTGGGAGAAACAGTGGAATGTGTACATGAGAAAATATAAGGCCCCACCTCCCCCCAAAAATTCTTTCTTAAAAGAATTTGCCTATAGACCGCGTTTAGCTCAAAAAATTAACAAACAAACACCATCCTCAGCGGTAACAGAGGAGGTGACTAAGACCTCAGCGATTAAAATTGAACAAAAGCCTTGCGAAAATAACAAAAACAAGAAAGCTAATCAGTCGGTCAATGGTAAAAGTGAACCCCAAGTTGATCTTAAGGAAGGGGGAGGTCAGCAGAAAGCTAAAACTTCTGCTCATAATAAAAGGAACGAGCAGCAAGCTCGAAATCCAAGCGAAGTGGTTTGCTTCAATTGGAAACAAGGGGGGCA
The DNA here is from genome assembly GCF_010883055.1 of Belonocnema kinseyi. NCBI lineage: Eukaryota > Metazoa > Arthropoda > Insecta > Hymenoptera > Cynipidae > Belonocnema > Belonocnema kinseyi. The sequence goes on from NC_046657.1 coordinate 166,883,822, forward strand.
CTTTCAAAAAAGGTGCGCCTCATCAAGAAGGCTGATTTGTTACGTATGTAAGGCTGAGGGCTTCACCGTGATAACCTGTCCTAAATGTTCGGGAAACGAGGCAAAGAAGCAGTGAGCTCGGTCTGCGCTGCCTCTTCGCCACGTGAGACCGCAAATACAGACCCAAAATTAGTCTCAGTTCAAGCGATAATAGATATGAAAAGTTATAGGGGCGTCACGGTGCCGTCCGAAATCGAGTTAGACCTGCCTACGTCGGTAAATTTAGGTTCGAGTGTCGACGGTTCGGTGAAAATTGCGTGTACCGCCTATTCGAGATTCGAGACTGATAGGGATTCGAGGCAGGTGATAGACCCAAGCAAACTGGCTGTATCGGATATACCGACAGATCCACTTTGCGGATAGCTTTCGGAGAGAGAGAGTTTGTTTAGCTTAGTTCAGCCAGAGAATTTATTAGTTGAAGTACAGGTGCATAAAGACCCGAATTTGATAAAATGCGACTTTAAGGGTGAGGCCATAAATAAAGCACCTTGAGATGACGCGGAGAATCTCGATAAAATGACGGCAATCAAGGAATGTATTTCAGAGATAGATTTCATTAGTGGTATAGTGGAATCGACAGAGATAGCCTTGGTTTCAGGGAGGGAGGTTTCTTGTCAGCTTGATTGTAATAAGAAATCTCGTATCATCATGGCCAATGGTTCCGTGGACACTATTATCGGCAAAGCCAGTTTATCAATAACGATTGAAGGGGTTAGGCGAACGTGTGAGGTTAGAATTGCAAATCACCTGGATACAGAATTGATATTGGGTCTGGACGGTCAGGGAAAATTTGACATGGCCTTCCTCTCACGGTCGCGTAAGGTCTTTATGCCTGATTCAAGAGGGAAACACTATCCTTTAAAACAATGGTTAGTAGAAGAGGAAAAGTGTAGTGGTATAGCAGCTCTACATGAAGGGGAGGAGGAAACTTTGAAAGCATTTTTGAAAATAAAGTTCCCCCCAAAATCACAGGGTCCATTAGGCGCGACTCACCTAATTACTCACATCATTGACGTGCAGGGACATAGCCCAATTAAGGAAAGGTATCGCATAGTGTCCCCTTAAGTACAACCGATTACATACGAGGAAGTTGACCGGTTATTAGCAGAAGGGATTATCGCGGAATCTTATAGTGAGTGGTCGGCACCCATTGTTATGGCCCGTAAGCCGGGTGGAAAGTATTGCTTATGTTTGGACTTTAGGAAACTAAACGCAATTTCCAAGAAAGATGTCTACCCTCTTCCCTATATGACCAAAATTTTACGACAACTCAAGGCTGCTAGGTACATTTTGAAATTGGATTTGAATGCCGCTTTTAACCAAATCCCGTTAGATAAAGATAGTCAGGCATATACTGCATTTAAGGTACCAGAGCGGGGTTTGTTCAAGTTTAAAAGGATGCCTTTTGGCCTCACGGGAGCCCCTGCTACCTTGAGACCCAATGTTTTCAGCTATCTGGATGACATTATTATCGTGACTGAAACTTTTGACGAACACTTACACTGGTTAAGCAAGGTCCTTGATATGGTTACTGTGGCTGGATTGACGATTAATCCGGATAAGAGTGAGTTTTGTTGTTCTGTGGTATCTTATCGTGCCCCTAAAACCGTGAAGTAGTTGCGTAGATATATGGGCATGACTTCGTGGAATAGGCGGTTAATACCAGAATTTGCCACGCTGGCTAAACCGCTGGCCAGACTTTTCCGAACTAATATTAAATAGCATTGGGGAGAGGAACAACAAGAGGCTTTTGACATTTTAAAAGCAGCCCTAACTAGCGCTCCAATTCTTGTGTATCTGTTGTTTAAAGAGGTAGAGGAGAACCCGTTTAACCTCCAAATGGATGCTAGTGCCTCTGGATTGGGGGTCGTTCTTACCCAAAAGCAGAACGGAGAAGAGAGGGTTATTGCGTTCGCAAGTAGGACATTAACGGCAGCTAAGAGAAACTATACCGTCACGGAACGGGAATGTCTAGCAGTAATCTGGGGAATCCGAAAATTTCGCGAATATCTGGAGGGTTTCCATTTCGTAGTCATTACGGACCATAGTAGCCTGCGCTGGCTTTAGAATTTCCGTAACCCGACTGGAAGGCTTGCTAGATGGGGTTTAGAGCTCCAGGGTTACGAGTTCGACATGTCCACCGAAGGGGTGCCTTGCACCATGTCCCAGACGCGCTGTCTAGAATGACCGAGGAGAATGACACACCGGTAGCTAGCATAGGTGTTACGGAGGATTCTTGGTATTCGCGTCGGTTAAAATTAGTCGAAAAGAGGCCAAAAATTTTTCCTGCTTGGAAAATTGAAAATGGGTTGTTCTAACGCCACAAACCGAATTCGGTGACGGATGATTTGATACCCGATTTAGAGGCCTGGAAATTGGTCCTACCAAGGGAAATGAGGCAAAACGCGATCGATTAAGCCCATAAAGAGCCTCAATCCGGACATTTAGGGCATGAGACGACCTACCGTAGGGTGGCTCTCCGATACTACTGGTCGGGAATGTTCCGCGACGTGGTGGACTACGTGAAAGGTTGCGTCACTTATCAGAAATGCAAAGTAGAGCAGGCACTCCCTGCAGGCAAGATGGGCCAACGCGTCGTGGAGCAGCCATGGACAGTGGTCGCGGGCGATGTGATGGGGCCATTTCCGAAAAACAAGGCAGGTTATCGATATATTTTGGTGTTCCAAGACCTATTTACTAAATGGTTGGAGTGTCTCCCTATTCGCTCGGCCAATGGTGCCACGGTAAGAAAAGCTTTCGAAGAAGTAATCGTGTCTCGTTGGGGATCACCGGAAGTAATGCATACGGATAATGGCAGAGAGTTTACCAATAAAATATTAGGGCAAATGTGTAAGCAAATCGGGATTGTTCACACTACCAACCCGGTGTATCATGCCCAAGCAAACCCTACCGAGCGCGTAAACCGCGTCCTAAAGACAATGATCATTTCCTTTCTGAGGGAAAACCATAGGAATTGGGATTTATTGCTACCCGAGTTTAGGTTCGCTTACAATACGGCCGTACATGGCACACTCAAAGAATTGGAATCGGGCACACAACATACCGAGCCTCATCCAGAGGAGTGGTCTCAGAGGGTCACTAGGTTAGACCACCTACGAGATCTGATCTGTCGAAATCTCTATAGGGCTCATGAGACCTAAGCCAAATATTATAACGCAAAGAGACGCGATAGGAATTTCAAGGTGGGTGATTTAGTTCTTAGGACCAACCGACAGTTATCCAAAAGGTCGACCATGTTGTGGGTAAATTGTTTCCAAAATTCGAGGGCCCTTTCACGATCAAGCGCCGACTATCTCCGTTCGTATTCACACTCATAGCCACGAGGGGTAGGTTTATTGGTAAAGAGCACATAAAGAACCTGAAACCTTTCGTTGCGCCCGGGGATGACCTGTAACTCGGATTCTAAAACCTTACCTACCCTCATCTCAGGAGAGGATTGTATATTGGGATCCGGTCGTGAAGGAGGTCCTGGATTATTGCCGCCCCGAATATGTTCCCAAGCCCCCGGGATACTGGGGGCGACCGATGAGCAGGGAGACCTCAATCCTTCACGCGTTGGGGGCCCAGATCGCGTCTAGGTGATGGCTCGGCCCTTTGTAGCCCACCGTCAATTCGATCAGCGTCCGGAGTGGCTCAAGGAGGGCGCGCCTAAGCCCAGGCCCTACTCTGAACCCATCTTGTGGCTGTGCGTTGTCTGCCATGAGCCGGGGCATGAGCGACAGCAATGCCCTGAGGTCGAATCAGACATCGTGCTTTTCTACGGCTGTGGCTAGAGGGGTTTTATAAAGGAGACGTGCCCGAACTGTAGTCGCCTCTGGCGCACTGACCTGGCAATGGTCAGAGGAGCCGCGCTGGACGCTGGACGGGACTTGTTATTGGATCCGCGGGAGATCGAGGAGGAGATGCACAGGATCCACCTGGCGCAAAGACGTAATGGGAGGTTGTAGACAGGGAGGGGAGACCCCCCCCCCACTACCACACTTTGTATTTTTTTTGTATCTTTTCTAATAATAAAAGCTAAAAATTTTTTATATTAGTTGCCAGCCGAGCGGAGATAGATGGGAAGAACCTAACTCGGGCGTCACTCTGAGTAACCCTTTGTTTCAAACTTTTTTTCGTGTTGGAAATAATTAGCTAAATCACCTAGACAGCTCCCCTATCTCGAGGAACTTTTTTTTTGTCACTTTTTTGGTAATGTTTAGCGCTATAAGGACCGTTAGATCTCCGCCGAGCCGTGTTAGGTCGGTTCTTCCCGTCTCGCGTCTCATATCGCATTTTTGTTATGTATACAATTCCCAACCTACGTTGTGTTGCCCTAATAGTACGTTAGTAGGATTATTCGAGAAACCGCTGGAAAATAGAACCGGAGATTGATCGGCTCGTACCGTCATCAAACCGCAGGGGATTTTCTCTGAGGCATCAGAAGAAGAGATTTAGCTAATGGGGTTTCCCATGGAGAATCGAATAGATAAGTCATACAGAGTAGAATTTACTTCTTTTTGCGTATTTAATTTCTGTCACTTTCCTTGGCCTCAGGTGCCACAGTCCCCTAATACCCCTTTAGTAGTCAACTCTTGTGATATATTTCTGCGGTGAATACCGGAATTATTAGATCTACACACAAGACCGAAAGAGCACTTGGAGGTGTGGTTTATCGCTGCACGGCCCTAGTGAAGGGGATATATATATAATTAAAATTTTGTCATAAGGACAACCGCAGGATTTCGCCGGGAGCGGGTGCTAATCTGAAAAATTGCACCCGCTTCCAGCGAAATCGCGGTAAAATTTCAGCCATAACCACGTCTCACAACCGTGAGATAGGTGGTTACAGTCTGTATAGGAATCAATACGACGATCCAGCAAAAGCCTCGTGGACCCTAAGAACACGGAGCGAACCAAGGACAACCGCCTTTTGCATTTTTCCCGCAAGTGTTCTAGCATATTGTTGACACGCAGGGATGCTTTTTAGGCTATTAGCAAGTGAAAGCTTGGCACCT
>NC_046657.1:166888978-166891901 GCF_010883055.1 Belonocnema kinseyi
AGCTTGACGAATCATTCTATAGAGATGGCATTACTAGACTAGAACACCGCTATGAGAAATGTATCAGCCTTGGAGGAGATTATGTTGAGAAATAAATAAAAATTCTTAAAAACTTTGTTTTTCTTGGTCAGGCCGGAAACTTATCAATCCACCCTCGTAGATGTCACATCCTGAATGCGGCTCTGTGGCACGCCCAGGTATGTATAAGTCTCGCCAGCGCAAAGGTGTCGTATGGCGCTTCTATCAACGAGCTCAGGATCTTCAGGGATGCCATTAAGTTTTCCTCGAGTGGGCTCATGGTGTCGCCCTGAAAGACACCTCTCTGAAACGTGACCTTGTTAGTTGTCACACGATTTTTTACAGATGAGAGAGTAAATCTGGTTTTCCAAAGCGGCATCAATCTCTCTATGCACCCAACTATTTGCGGATGAACCTTTAAGATTTCCAAAAGACAGATGATAAGTCTATGGGATGTAGAATCGAAAGCTTTCCGATAATCAAACCAGGCCATCGATAGGTCACGCTGATAGAATGCTGCATCTTTGCAGACACATCTATCGATGAGCAGGTTCTCCCGACATCCGGCTACGCCTTTCCACGAAGCTCGTCATCCATTTCAGCCAGATCTTTAGGCTTGAGAGAAACCTTGGTGTTGATGTTTCTCCGGGTCGTAAAGCATCGCTCTTCATCTATTGGATGCCTGCGCGCGGTTGGTCTTAGTGTCGCCTCTCTTTCTTTGTTGCCGGCTTGTTCGATCTGTGGTAGAGAAGGCGTTCCGCTTACATAGCCCCTTTTACGGAGTAGTTCAGCATGGTTTCGCAGACGTTGCTGCGAAAAGTGCGATAGCTCCGGGTGTTTCTCGCACCCAAAGGTCACGAGATCCCGCCGATCCATCGCATTGAATCCATTTTCATTGGCTCCCCCAGCTCTACATTGGTCGGCATTGTTGGCCGACCCATTGTCGGGAGCCCTGCGCGTTCTGTTGTTTTGAACTCGCGGGTCCGGAACGAGAGTCACCCTCCATAAGGGCACTTTCGGCAGTGTTGCGAACTTTTTATTTATATTCTTTTCTCTTGTCTCCTTTTCTTTTATGTAAATATTTAACGTCGGATTCCGATGACGTCGAGCGAGAAATTATAATTGAGCCTTGATGATCTGACACCAAAACAACTACGAGTCATTATCCACGAGGCGATCCCATTCCGCAGGATGGAAAGAGAACGAAGAATGGCGTAAGCAGTCTGTCCTACTCTATCCCATCGACGGACCCAACAAAGGAGAAAAGAAGAGTACCGATAGGTAGAAAGAGATGGGTTGCTAGAGAAAATCAGTTGTCTCTTTCTGGCCCATGAACTTTGCATGGAAATCGTCATTTTGAACTGTGGAACCACTCAAACCACAAAGGGAAAGGGAACCACCAATAAATTGGCCACCTTCCAGAAATCTACATACCGGGATCCCCGGAAATGGCAGAGGGCGCTCCCGTCTAGCATTCCATGATCAAACACGCATAAGTATTTCTACTTCTTTTGGTGGATTTCGAGTGATACTAATCGTGCTAAAAAAGAGTTCCACTCAAACCCACCAGATTAATTAATGAACAAGACCTTCTTTACCTTTTTGCCGCTAGGATGATCCTCTTCTCCCTCCCTGCAAGATGGCGGTCGCCGAGGATAATGGAGTCAACGATTGGTGAAAGACGCCGAGCCAACCGGTGATACGTTTTGATTGGCTCAACAGCGAAGGACTAGGAAGCGAGCCTGCCCATCAGATTAAGCGCGCTACGACACTCTTATTCTGGACTTAACTCGATTAACCCCGTGGCGAGGAAGAGAAAGGAGAAGTTTGTAATTTAGAAATATCACAAAAAAAAATGAAAAATAAAGACAGAATGGTCAGGACTCGACATACATTAAAGGACAGTTTTTCGATAAACAATCTAACGAAATTAGACAATCTCAGCCGCTTTTTACGTAGATTTTGAGAAATTAAACAAATATCGATGTACTTCAATACATTTTCCATGCAGTCGTAAAATATAATTTCAATATTTTATAATATTTTTAAATATTCCATTTCATTTTCAATATATGTCAACAATTTCAACGGATTTCCAAGGGTTATAATAATTTTATGGAGTCAATCTCAATTTTAACCAAGTCCAAATTTATTGACGCTGTAGCAACCTACGAAATTTACAACTCACTCTGATACCTTAGTTGCAGAATCCCTTCCCGGAGAAATAGTTCTCAAAGAAAGTTGTGAATATCTAACCTTGCTAAAGAAAGGCACTAAACTCCTAAAAGTATATATCATTCAAATCAGAATCTCAAGAAACGCCCAAATCCGTTGAGCGTCAGAGTAGTATTTTTAGCATATTTTTTGGGAACTTTAAAATTTCGTTAACTTCATTGGTGCCAAAGAGAAAATTCAGAAATGAATCCAAGAAGGTTTTCTTGAGAATGGTGCCAGATGTGAATTCCAGTTTGCGTAGGTATAGTGACCTTACGGGCCCAACAACTTTCCGGGGTGAGGTAAAGGGTATGCATTGCATTGAGAACAACAGCGTGGACGTGCCTAACGCTTTCTCTAGCATTTTGCCGCTAGGATCAGTAGTTACTTGCCTTAAATTTAAACCAAAAATGCTTTTCGCTGATGCATGTTTTTTAGCATTTATTTAAAAACAATAATTCTTTTATACATGCTAATCTTTTTACAAAGACTTTACTTAAGTTTCTGCGAAATACAATTTTCGACATAATCATTACAAGCCGAGAAATTGGCCTTCAAAAGTAAGGTAACTTTTACCAATCATATTTTTAATAGTGGAAGCTTCTAATGTGTCCCCTAAGGGTTTACATTTTTCTTACACCTTCTCTATTCCTTTACACACCCTCCACACACTTACTTGGTGGTGGAAGGG
>NC_046657.1:166892001-166895469 GCF_010883055.1 Belonocnema kinseyi
ACCGAGACTCTTCCAGAGTGCGAGGCGGGAATCGAACCCGCAAGCCGAAGGAGTGGGTCCAAAGCCTACGCTTTAGCCCCCACGACCATCGTCCCACTTTTCATATTTTTAATATAATAAACATAATTTCACTACTGATAACACATATCCATAGCTTATTATTTTCCGAACCCAGACATACCACATAAATCATATTTTTCACAATACTTTCGGAGAAATTACACCTAGACGACATGTGTCCAAAAGCCCATGGACACAGCCCTCTTAAGGATATGCCCCAAAATTCGGATCCCACTAATGGACGATCTGACTAGCTCAAAAAATATCCATTTATGTTAATTAACTCTAAAATTAATAATGTATTTTTTATTTTAATTGATCAAATAATGTCTTAGCTACTTATTATAACAGATTTTGTACAAAAAATTCCAATTCCACCTTTAAAAATTGTGTTTGTGTGGGTTAACTTTTCCTAACTGCCCCAGTAATGGTCAGTTTACCTTATTTTTTATGCCGCAAAGTGAAACTGAAATCTTTCTTTGATAAAAATTCGACTATTTGTTTTGATTATTGGTCTTTGATTTAAGAATTCATTTATTTTAGTAGACATGAAATCTTTCTTGGATAAAAATTTAACTGTTTTTATGAAGATTCAACCATTTTGCTACAAATTAATTTTTTACTAAAAAGTTACATTTTCTGATTGAAAATTCAATTTTTTACAAAAAAATTACATACGAATATTACTTATAAAAAATAAAATAACATTTTGTATACATTCTGTTAGTAAATTTATCTAAACATGTAATGTATAGAGACATTTTTGTTGGTTCATTAATTTTAATATAAACTTGCAGTATATAATTGTCTTAAAAATAAAAATTAAAGTATGATTATATACGAACAAAAAATATATTCAAATATTTATGTTATATAATATACTCAATATTTAAAATGTCAAAAAAATTCTTATCAGAAAAGATTGGCTTGGATTATATACTTCATACAATGAGTGTATATATAACATAGATATATAAGAAGTGGTTAGTTTTAAATTCAGTTATATTTTCTTCCGATTTTTATTCATAGGACAAATATAGACTTCATGTTTTATATTAAAAAAATGAACCAACAACAATTTTGTGATACATGTGACTAGAGATTCATGCAGTTACCGTTGAAATTTCTGTTACAGTTTCGGAAAATTTAGAAAAAGTTTCTGCATAAAGCTTTAGTGACGCATCTCTGAAGATTCCAGAGAAATTTCTAACAGTGTAGTTGAATTTTCAATTCGAAAATTCGAAACCTGAATATTTCGAGAGTTAGCATCAGAGCAAGGGCAAGGGAAGATGCAGTTCCGACATTGTCTTTCTGCCTTCCTCAAATGCACTCTCTCTGATTAAAAATATTTCTAAGTATTTTACATAATTACCTACAATATAAAAGTATTCTTTAAGTAGAGTACAAATTTGTTTGGCATTCGTTCACACAAATGGAGAAAAAAACGTGCTTCTGATGGCTTTGAATTCAAATTCTTATACATGAAAAACTGCAACGCTGCAGCAACATAACATTTTGACGAACCTTAGAATTTTATATATAGAAACTAAACTTACCATGGGATGAATAATGCTAATGATGCTTTTATTTTTGTTTGCATGCGCGCTCCACTGCGCATCAACGTTTGCTTCTTGACTTGAAGTTTTCCCATAGCAGCATATATTATCGTATGGAAAACTTACAATTATTTTGTAAGTTTTTTAATCTTTTTCAATGTGCTCTTAGAACTTATTAGTGAAAAATTGTTTGAAATTTTCCCATGCATCTAAAGTATATGTTTTTCATTCTCTTGGCGTCCTGCAAAATTGAATTAACTTAAATTTGGGTTAAATCCTGAAAAGTTTAAATAAATGTCCTAAGGTCTTCCATATTTTTTTTCTCAAAATCATTTTTTAATATTAAGAAACTTCTAAATTTTTGCTCGAATTCATCAAAATAAGTTTTCAGATGTATTTTAAACAGTAATAAAATGTTATTTCACAATATATAGCCTATATTTAATTACATAACCTTCAAGTAACTAATCAATTTTTTAACATAAAATTAAAATTTGAAATTTCGTCTTTTTGTACTTTAACATTGTGCAAAAAATTAATCAACTGAAATAAATTAATCTGTTCATAACATAAAAAGCATTAGACCACAATTTTCATTGAAAAATTAAAATAATTTTCCCTCTAGATTTTTTTTTAATCTTCACTTTCATTTCTGAGAATATGATTGCTTCGCAAGTTTTGATACTTATCTGAGAAAAAAATTAAACCATATTTTAAAAAATTGAATTTAGATACCCATTTCACAACATCAGAATCATTTGAAAAATTTTAGGATTTCTTACAAACGCCGAGCGTCGAGGCAAAGTCGAAAAGTCCCATCCTTTTTTATTACTGGCACTACCGGGTTGATATACGGGCTTTTCGAGCGCTGTATAATGCCTAGTTTTATCATGCGTTGAACTTCCTCGTCCACCTTTTCTTTATGTGCCATAGGAATTGGATAGCTACGCCGAGGGCCGACGCTATATATTTGGTTGCCGTGCGCAACCGCCCCCCCACCTTTTCTTTGAATAAAATAAAAAGAAGACATTTTCTACCTACGTGTGCTCTATACAGCTACACAGAAATGAAACAGTTTAAAATAAGGAAGTTCTGTAACTGATAGTGGGTTTGTCCTGAAAAGAGTTTTGTGAGGATAAATTTAAAAAACGTAACTTTCATGTGATTTAATTCAAAAGTATGTTCTTTGAAACATGTTCCAGTAGAAATTCAAAATTATTGTAATCAGTGTTTCGTTCCAGGACACCAAATACAGACAAGAGGGCGGTGAAAAAATGTCTCCAAACTTCATTTCGCGAAACACAAAACGAAGTGCAGTTTCTGCAAAGTTGTAAATAAAATACGCTTTTGCGTTATAATGACATTTTTTCCGTCAATTTTCGGAGATTGTATTATCCCCCCCTCCACCCCCGACGATGTTCATCTGAACTCCATATATAGGGCAATAATACAGTTCCGCCGCCCTGGATTTAATCAAACATTTTTCATAATCTATCCAAGAGTGCATATACAATTATGCATACTCCGGTATTTAAAGATTTTTCATGAAAACAATTGAAATAAAAGTTTTTCAACTTAGTTCTACTTTAGAATTCGTAAATTCACAGCAATTATTTGTCCAAGAAATACTTCATTCTAGAAGATTATGGATACGTTTTTCAAATACCTAAGGATTAATATGTATATATACTCGTATATAATGAACATCATATAAATTCTACAGTCAAATATTCCTAAACCTAGAAATAATTTATAACTGGAATCAAATGGGCCCAGAAGCCAGCCACGAGGAAAGGCCCACTTAGAAACTTGATTGCTTAGTCGCCAGTTAGTGACCAAACCCTTGTTGCTG
>NC_046657.1:166895479-166897239 GCF_010883055.1 Belonocnema kinseyi
CTACCGAGCGCCAAGCCATTTTGTATATTACTTTCTACCATCCAAGATTCTACGACGCTGAGATTATGATCCCCACTTTTTTAAATGCTCGCTTCCTATTGTTGAATTATAATCGCTGGTTGGCCATTTAAATTAGGAAAGGTCATAGTTTTTGCATCTAAGTCGATGGTTGCTTTATGTTCATCTAATACGTCGATTCTGATAATGCAATTGTGTGAAAGGCGTGGCACTACCAGAAACGCTAATTGGACGTTCATGTTAGGTATTTGAACGTCCGTGTGGATTTGTCGGTTTAGGCGCACTGCCCTGCCCCTTGGAGTGCAGCTACCGCTACACCTGCCAATGGTAAGCATGGAAATTTGTTAAAACGCTCCTTGTTTCCATTTAGGAACTCGTCCGAGAGACACGTGACATCGGCACCCGTGTCAATAAGTGCTTTCTTCAAAGTGCCGGCTATTAGTATATTAGCCGTATAACATTTAGATCTCTTTTTTACAATGATCTCTTTGGGCTCCTCTGTTAGTTCCTCACGGGTCTTTGTTCGCATGTGCGTCTTGTAGGTGATTGTTGGTGCCGCGTCAACTTCTTCGCTTGTTTGTCATTTTTTAGTGACGTGGCTCCTGCTCATTTCCCGAATCCATTATTTGGTCTAAATTTTCGTAATTGTCCTGGTCTTGTATGTATTGGCTCTCCACTTGCATATTTTGCACTCGATATGGAGTTTGGTTCGCCGTTTGGCACCATGAATTTCATTTGTACACGGAGAAAAATAGATATTAAAAAGCAGATATTAAAAACTTTGATATTTAACCATAATATATATACTCTGTTTAGTGAGAGAATGATCGACAGCGCGCAGTTTTTGCAGAAAAAGGTGGAGTAAACCCCGTAAAGGGTGTGTTTAACAAATATTAAACAGGCATTAGAAGTTTTTTCTACGGCTATAAATCTGAGAATGATGAAGTTTGGGAAAAACAAAGGTCAGACACTTAAAACTCAGGTCCTTCACAGCAAGGTTTCCGAAGATTTAAAATCTCCAAGCCACGCCTTTATGACACTTTGCGCGAACTGGATGAAAATTCGTCGTTCCTGTCGGTCATTCTCTCGCTGAACAGAGTATAGATATTACGGCATAATATCTAATATCTTCTATTCAACATACAAAATATTAAAGGGCAATGTCTGTTTATCTTAAAAGTATAAAGTATGTGATATTAACAGTTAATATCTTAGGTATTAAAAAAGCTACATTTTATCGGAGCAAGGTCGCTGACGTATGGCGTGGCGACAGAAGATTTTGTCTGTGACCTCCCTGCAAATGACCACGCGAATGTTAAAATCGGCATTCAGTGTCAAAACCCTGATAAGGGTGTTCTCGAGCTTTGATATTAATAATGTTTTTATACCTATCAAAATGTTTGCAGAATTTTCATCTAGTGACACATCTCTGTCCTCGCGTGACTCCTTTGCCAACTCATTTTGGGTAAGGTTTTCAGCCTCGTCGAACCATTTTGACATTGTCGTTGGAAAACTATATTACCGCAATTTGAAGAAACACCGCTAACTGCAAAAAACGGAAAATTAGTTTCTTATATAGCTGAAAACGCGAAGAAAAGATACACCTTATCATTAAAATTATTTTGTCACAGTGTTAATAATTTTTAAACTAATTATTTGATACGGTCCGCCTGTCGTTCGCTCAAAAGGGGAAAAGAGGGGAGGATGAGTCGACCAGGATATTATCGTTTCGTGGGGGGGGG
>NC_046657.1:166897339-166899629 GCF_010883055.1 Belonocnema kinseyi
CAATCCTCAGGTTTGTATATACCTGGTTTTAATTCGTCAATAAGTCCTTTTACGTCAATGCAGTAAACTAGCCCTGAATCTTCTTTAAAATATTTTCGAAAGATTTTCTCTCGGTCACGATATTCACTTACTTTAGTTCCCTTTGTCAGAATATGTCGCTTTTTAAAGTCTGAAGCCATCAATTCACATTGCTCTTTAGATAGGCCAGCCTTTCTAAAGAAATCATTCAGACTCTTTTGATCATATTTTTTCACAGATTTCTCCACACCTTTAGGTACATATTCTTCATCATCATCTGAAGCGAGATTTTCTTCACTTTCGTCGGATTCGCTTAGATCTTCGGATGATGTGTTATCGCTTGGTTTAGTTTCTTTCACATTAATCTGATTTGTCGAATGATCGTCCACATGCAGAGAATCCTAACGTGTTGTAAAACTATCTCGTGATTCTTCATTTTCTAAACCTTCTATAAGGATTTTTTCTGGAAACTCAACAGTTTTAGGACTAGAATTATGTACTTCTTTTTTCTTAATATAAGCTATACCCCCTACTTTTGTTGTACAAAAGTAGCAATCGTTTTCATTTTCTGGTTCTTTCCATTTTGTTGGTGCAATGAATTTCAGGGACGTCTTGTCCTGATTTTTAGTAACTTGACTTATCATTATATGACACGAGTTACATACAAAGTGTGGTACCCAACTTTTGTCTTGCTGTGAAATCTCAATGTCAAAAACTACTTTATACAAATCATTTATTGTTTCTGTTATTTTTCTTTTGTTTTTCGACCCAACAAATTTTGCACATACATAACAAAAGTTATCAGGATTACCAGTGCGTTCATGATTGCATCTGTTACCAGAAGTGCCAGCGGAGTTAAATGAAGATGAGGAATTGTGATGTGCCATAAATTATATCTAAAACCCACACGCTAAGAATCCTGTCCTGATCGCAGGTGAGTCAGCCGTCCTAGGGGTGATAACTCTCATACCTCCCCAGGCCTAAGTATGAGAGCTTTCTGACTTTGACGAGGACAATGTCAACTCGTCGTGAGGAGTATCGTGCGCCCTTCCACCAACCACTCTGGAATCGGCTCTTCCGACTTCAAATATGAGGTCAAAATACGGGCCAAATGCTGATGGGTTAAAGAAAACTTCTTCCACCAGAAGGTTTTGATACAATCTGATCCCGGTGCGGAATAGTTCTTCATCCCTCTTAATACTTTTTTCACCTCCTCGGTAGTGATGGGTGGGCATTCTTTATCAGGTGTCATGAGGGCAACACACAACTCCTTGAAGCTATTCATATTTTCTGAGTCTTCGTCCAGTCTATCCTGAACTTCGTAGACTTCTCTCCAAAATACTTCGACCTCCTCTGGTTTGTGTGGGTGTTCGACTATAACTGGAGGGTCTTGGAAGAGTCGAGATGGGTCAGAGAGAAGCTGTTGATTTACTCTGACCCACCTCTCACTCCGCTCTAGACTTCTCTTAGCGTCAGATAGTATCCATATTCGCTCAACAATATGATGTGTGATGTAGTCAATCACACACTGAATGCGGGACGCGTACTGTCTTGCCCAGTCTATCTTTATGGCAAGTTGATGCATTCGTCTTTTGGTCTAATGATCAACCGTTGGTTTTGTTTTACGGTTCGCATCGGCCAAAGCTCTCGCTGCGTTATACACACAATAATTGAGAGCCCAGAGGTCGGATTCTACGGAAAAATGTCCACGAAGCTCGTCATCCATTTCAGCCAGATCTTTAGGCTTGAGAGAAACCTTGTTGTTGATGTTTCTCCGGGTCATAAAGCATCGCTCTTCCTCTATTGGATGCCTGCCCGTGGTTGATCTTAGTGTCGCCTGTCTTTCTCTGTTGCCGGCTTGTTCTAGCTGTGGTAGAGTAGGCGTCCGCTTACATAGCCCCTTTTACGGAGTAGTTCAGCATGGTTTCGCAGACGTTGCTGCAAAAAGTGCGATAGCTCCGGGTGTTTCTCGCACCACAGAGCATGCAGCCGTGCCATGTAAACTCGTTCAGGGGCCACACTCGCATCGTAGCACTCTAGCAAGTCGTGATTCAGTCGCTCCGTCCACCTAAAGCTCACGAGATCCCGCCGATCCATCGCATTGAATCCATTTTCATTGGCTTCCCCAGCTCTGGATTGGTCGGCATTGTTGGCCGACTCATTGTCGGGAGCCCTGCGATCAATTTAATTCCTTCGAGACCACCTCTGGACAATTTTCCGCGACTCCCTATTTATTTTTGTAACCATATTCAGCAGAAACCCTTGGTACAGG
>NC_046657.1:166899729-166902735 GCF_010883055.1 Belonocnema kinseyi
AAGAATGTGAAATTTGTAGGAAGGACTAGGAGCTGCAGTATAGAGACTCAGTCGCGTGGCTTGAAGGGCGGCTCATAGGTGGCGATGCGTGGTAACGGCTCCAGATAAACACATTCTTGGGTCCTTTGCAGCCAGGTATCTAACCCTTTCATCCCGTTGGGCACGTTCTTCTGACTAGAGAGGGGGGGGCTGAAAACGCTTGGCGTTTCCTCCCATGAAGTTGATAGTTGGAGACAATAAAGCTCCTTTCCGCCCTATTCCGCTTTACAGCCGGCCGGCTGTGTAAACTCCTGGGGTATGCCAAGCGAGACCTGTCCCGCCCGTAAAACTGATGGTTAGGACACCCGTCCTTCTTGTCGCCACGCGGCCGGTGCCCCTCGGCGGTCTTTCGTACCAGGTGCCGGTAGAAATCTCGCCGCTTCTGGGATGTGTTGGAAGTTGACGAACATGTACGTGTCCGTCTCTAGGGATAACACCGTGACACGATGCTGGAAGTGTGCCACTGGTATTAAGGTCAACCGTGTGTCAACCGCCTGTTTTCCCCTTCGCTGCTTCAAGGCCCTCCAAGTGATCCCAGATCTAAAACGAGATGTGATCCAATACTATGACAGGGCTATGTCCGTGTGACTATAGTAGGAAACGATGTAAATGACTGAGTTGCGCGCGAAACCCATTTCTCCTCTTCTGAATTTGAAAACTCGAAAATGAAGAGATTGGGACTTTAATATTTCCAGATTTCGATGCTGGCGATTCTCATGATTTGAATACATCGCGCGCCTCTTTATATGCGTATATTTTGAGGTTATATTATTTCAAGTATAAAATATAGGTTAGATAAATGTTAATAATATTATATATATATATATATATTATTATTATTATTAATGATTATATTATAATAGTCCTATTTATATCTTGATCCGCATTTGAAAGAAATTAAAGAAATTGGCGATTTTGGAATTCATCTCGTTTGGATAAAACCTCACTTATTTGATTGAGAAATTAATTACTTGGTTGAAAATGTAACTAAGTTGTAAAGAAGTCCTCTTTTCTATCAAAAGTTCAACTACTTTCTTAAAATTTTTATTTTTTTTATTTGAAGGTTCATCTCTTTCGTTGAAAATACATTTTTGAAACTGACAATTAATCTATACCATTTTTGGTTAAAAAATCATGTATTTTGTTACAAATTCGTCTTTCTTTATATACATTAAATTGTTTTATGGAAAATTTATACTTTTTAATTAAAAAATTAAACTTTCGGTTGAATTATCAACTGTAAATATTTTTGGGTTGCAAAGTCGTTTTGTTGTAAATACAACTATATTGTTGAAAATTAAAATCATAATTTTTGTGTGGAAATTTCGATTATTCACTTAAAGTTGAACTACTTAGTAAAAAATTTAATTTTTTTTTATTAAGGATTCATAATTATAGTTGAAAATTCAACTATTTACCTTTAAATTAGTTTAAAAATTCAGCTTTTTTGTAGACAATACACTTTTTGAATTTAAAATTAAAAAATTTATTAAAATTAAATTGACGTTTTTTAGTAGAAATTTAATCTTTTTGGTTGAAAATGTATCATTTTTGGTCAAAAATGCAATTGTTTGGTTGAAATATAAACTGTACATCTTCTTGGGGTTAAAAATCGATTATTTCACTAAAAGTTAAATCACTTTGTAAAAAAATACTGTTATTTTCAACAAGGTTTTATAATTATGGTTAAAAATTTAACTATTTGGTTGAAAGTTTAACTCTTTGATTGAAAACTCATATTTTTCGCTGAAAAAAAAATCAACTTTTTGTAGATAAATCGTTTTATTGACTTTAAAATTAAATAATTTTGTTGAAAATTCATTTATTTTGTTTGAAATTTGTCTTTTTTTTAGATCGTTAATTTTTTTGGTCGTAAATTCATGTTATTGGTTGAGAATTTAAGAACTTTATTGAAAAATTTTTTTTTCGATTAAAAATTATTTTTTTTATCTGAAAATGTAACTACTCTAGGTGGCTCAGTTGGTTAGACACTTGGACTTCACCTCAGAGGTCCGGGGTTCGATCCCTGAGCCGGTACCTCTAGAAATTTTTCAATGTACCTTTACCGAGGTTCTCGTGATTCGGAACCCACCTTAAGCTGTAGGTCCCCCCATCGTGTACTTGACTGCAACCCAGTCCGTCAATGATGAGGTAGGCTTTGTCCAATATGTCTGGGCAGACTGCTCTCATCAGATCACTTGATTGCAATATAAAAATGCGTCCGTGACTGATGATATATACCGGGAGAGCCCCGTGCAAATTGATCAAATAAAAATCCAACTCTAACCAAACATGCCTTCGACATATTGGGCAGTATAAGCCTGTGACAACATTTCGCCACAGAAATGTTTTTAATATATATAAATAATATGAAATATATGAAATATTAAATTTCTATAAAAATATAAGTCCTAATGATGGAACAATTTCTAAGTTTATTTTAAGAAATCGCGTCAGCCGAAAAAAAGATTTCTTTCTCAAAATTAAAAAATTTTTGTGGTTAGGGGAACACTAACGGTTATTACACGATAAAACAGCCTTCAAATTCTTGAACAGTAAGTCAAAATCCATAGGAAATTATGGGAATTGTTTATAGATCAAGACTCTTCTTCTTTTACACTCATATTCTATTTACCTTTACAAGTCACGGCAGGTCTATTTATGAAGTCCGTAATTTGCAAAAAACCGTAAGTGACGTTACGGCGATTCCCAAATTTTAGCATTTCAATCGACACCGTTAACTGCATAATCAATAATAAAGTAACATTTTTAAACAATTCTTTAAAGACATGGGAAGATCATAACCATATTATTCAAGAAAAAATTTGAAAAATAGCTTATAAAAGAAATTAGAATCCGCGTTACACGCAAATAATGCTTTTAACAGATTTTATTGATTTTCTAGGCATCGTTCATTTTGCACTTAACACCAAATAATATAACTAAAAAAGAGACACTATAAATATA
>NC_046657.1:166902835-166922646 GCF_010883055.1 Belonocnema kinseyi
CAACATCTCACTGTCGTAGTTGCGAAGTATTAGCGAAAATTCTACAAACTCAATTGATTAACCCATTAAAACTCTAAGGCACTTCTTAAAAGAAGCTAAAAACATTATAATGGAGTTCATGAATATCGCTATACATAGGTTCTAAGTCTTACTTTATGATCAAGGGTCGAAAAAAGTTCTTGTTTTGGGATTCATGTAGTGGAAAACCTCCAGAACAGTATCCAAAACATCGATTTTTTGAAAAAAATATCAATTTATCACGTTTATTGTCCACTTACGCCAAGTAGGAGTTGTTTTTTGAAAAAAATGACTTAAAATTCATGATCAGTGACCTCAAAAACCCTCAGTAAAGTATTTTCAATGTTTATAAATCGGTTTAAAATCGTAAAACTTGATTTTAATGTCATTTTAATCAAATTTGAAGCAAATTTTCACTTTTCGCGATTTTCTGCCTTTTCATCGCCGTATGGTGGGTTGAAATTTTTGTAAAAAAAAAAATCAAAACATGGTTTTCGATGTATTTTTTCCCGTAGAATTAGATTCTGAAGTCAAAAAAATAAAACTTTTCTTTATTTTTTTTTACTTAAAAAAAACCATGAAAAAACAGTAAAAAATTAGGGTTTTCGAGCAAAACCCCATAAAAAAGTAGCTGGACCCTACTTTTTTATTGCAAATTCGGATTCAGCGTCGAAAAATACATAAGAATATATAGGTCTGGTCAATTGCACAGACACTTTTGTTTTTTTTGTGTGCCTGTGTTATCCCTGAAAAAAGAGTCCGAGGACGTCCGTTATATTTTGTAGCATCTCCGAATTCAGTTTTTAAAAATTTTCATTTTTGTGGGAAAAAAGCCGTCGGAACTGTACCCAATTGACCACACGACGAAGTATCACATGTTCTTAAAATAAAAATGTATTTTTGATTAACCTATCCTTAAAATGAAATTTTATTTTAGAATAATTATAATAGCGCAAAATTACAATTTCATGACTATATTAATATAAAATATAATTCATCATTATGTACTTACTCAATAACACCACTATAAATCTTTTGCTTTATACACTTATTTATCACAATTTATCACAATTCAACACTTTGACACCTTCGAAACAGCTTCGACTGGCGCGAAACGGCAGAATGGCATATGAACGGCTAACAATAAAAACTGGAAATATCTCGTTGGTGAGTAAGAAAAGGCTATAGAAGAGTGCATAAAAATGGATATAATTTCACTGCTGTAGAAAGTAGCAATAGAATATTGGCTGTAAAAAGTAGACAACGGTGCTTGGGCCGTAAGAAAGGGGAACAGAAAAACTTGGCAGTGAGAAGTGAACAAACGTCGCATGTCGGTGAATCGGCTCTGTTACACGCTGCGAAGACAAGCCTCATTCAAAGCCGAAAATGCACGAGGACGAATCCGATCTCGCCCGACTGGACGATTCGCTTTCAGTGGCTAACTATACCCTGTTCAACGAGAGAACTAATCGGCCGCGCAGTTTTGTTCTTAAGGGAGGCGTCGGCAAACTTTTTTCTTCGGTGTACAGCCAATCGCTGATGAAGGGAAAAACAATTTTTTCAAATAGACTGACCCAAGTTTTTCGGTAAACTGAATTTGCACTGAATTTTGCAGGGCGTCCAGGCCGTCAAGAGAATAAAAGATAGTTTATGGCCACGTTTTAAACGATTGCTTTGCGATGAATTCTAAGAGAAAATAGAATAGATCACAAAACATTTTTTATTGTTTCCTAACATTTTTTAAAACTGCAATCTTTTGCACATTTTTTAAAGAGTTTATGTTAGTTTAAATAATGTACTTTCAAATTTGAGTAAGCTTAAAAGACGTTCAGAAATTTTTAACGATTAGAAAACAATAAAAACTTATAAAGATTTTTGAAGAATTTTGTAAGGTTTGACGAAAATTAAAAAAAACTCGGTTCCTTGGAATAACTTTAGAAGATTTTTAGAAAAGAAAAAATTTAAAAATGTAAAAAATATACTTTAGGAGCTGCAAACCAATCATGAAAGGTTTCAAGACCATGATCAAATTTTCTTTAAATGCTTGCGAAAATTTAGAAACTTATTAAGAAATTTTTTAGCATTTCGATCATATTTCCAGATTTTGAAAAAATTTAAATCAGTTAAAAATATTTTCAGGAATTTAAGACGAGTTAAACAGATAAGAAATATTCAGAAATTTAAAAACATTTCAGAAAATTTATTAAATATTCATTCATTTCTCACCAATTTCGTAAACATTCCGAGACATCTTTGAACAGGACTGGAATTCAACCTAATGTTTTGTAATATTCTGTAAAATAAAACAATTTCTTTAAAATATCTTAAAATCTTTTCTGATACGTCTGATATATTCAAGAATCTTTTTTCAATTTCTTCGAAAATCTTATGAAAATGATATTTATATAAATTAAAAAAAGCAACCTGATAATACTTATTTTCTTGTTTTTCATTCTCAGCATTTAATTTCAACTCGAAATAAAGTGTTTGAAAACTTTCAACAATTAAATGTTTATTCGAAATTTTCATATTATGTCATTATTAATATCATAATTTATTTTTTATGGTAGTGAAAAAAGTTTCAAATTGGGGAATTGCAAATAGTACTTAGGTTAAGTAACTTCAATATTGGATGACTACAGAAATATTAAAAAACCTTTATTGTTAAAAAAATTGTTTGATTTACTTAAAGATAACACTTCATCTTAAAATCCCTTTTTATTTAGGAAACGTCTGTTATGTTTTAAAACATAATTTAAAAAAATTGACGTAACGGCGATGAAGGGAGGGCCAAAAAGAAATGTTACGGTCTGTCACATTGCGTTGGGATGGGGGAGGGGGCATTTTAGTAACTAATGAACATATTTTTATAATATTTTTGCTTGATTCTGCGGTAGGGTCAGACATGTTACAAAAAACGGATGTGAAATTTCGAATAAAAACGGTTAAACTCTGTATACATTAACTTACAAAATGAACAATATTAATACTTTCATGAATTTTCCAATATATTATTTGAATATGATACACATTGACTTTTATTTTTTAAATTCTTGTTCAAAAGTTTGACCGCACTTATTTCACATAATTTTTGCCAACTACATTTTTCTTATGAATTTAGTGAATTAGGTAGAGGAGGATTTGATAAAATCGTACTATTTGTCATGAATGGACGAAGTAGTTAAACTTTCAAACAAAGAAAGATTTTTATTTTAAAGAAAAAACAGGTGAACTTAATCAAAAAGACGAATGGGAAAAAAGAGTTCAATCCTCAACTAAAACAGATTCATTTTCAACGTAAGAGTTTAATTTTTTAACAAAAAAAATATTAACATTCTACCGAAATAGACGAGTTTTGCACAAATTACATAAATTTTTAATCAAATAGTTCACTTGAAAAACTAAAAATATACAATCAGTTGAATTCTCTACCAAATTGTACAATTTTCAAGCCAGAAAGACGAATTTTCAACCCAAAAATATACATTTTTAACTGAGATAAAAAGCAATTTTCAAGTAAGAAAATCAATTTTTATCTAAATTCATAATTTGTTAGTTCAATTTTTAACATAATACTGAAAGCTCAACTTTTAGAAAGTTCAAATATGTACTTTTTAAAAATATTTTTCAAATATATTTAAATATTTTTTATTTTATAATAGATATTTTTAAATATATATTTTTTAATTTCAAATATTTAGTCGAAAAATGCAATACTTTGTTAGAATTTCTTTTTCAAATTTGGTGATTCATCATTTTGGTTCAAAATTGATTTCTTTGGAAGATTTAATTATGTGGTTGAAATTTTAATTCTTTTGGGGAACGATGATCCTCTTGTAGCGAAATTTAAATACTTGGTTGAAAATTTAAATACTGTGTTGATAATTCGTCTTTTTTGGCTTAAATTTAATCATTTTTGTTCGTAATACAAAATTTTAAAGGAAAAATAATCTGTTTTACTTGCGAATAACGCTGGTATGTTGAAACTGCGTTTCTTTTTATTTGAATCAACTTTTACACATTAAAAATGTTTGAATTTGTTGATTGAAAAATCAGCTACATTTGTCGTCGAAAATTAATCTTTTTGGGTGATCATTATTTTTGTTTAACTGGAAATTTAACTAATCCCGTTTATGTAGGAAACGTAGAAGGGGGGGAGGCAGCGCCAACCAGTGGGGCAAAGGTGATTTTCCTTGTAGCATGGCTATTATTTAACAATTTTAGTTCTACTTTGCATCAAATAAATCTATTTTATCAGAGAGATAGTGTTACTTACTAAAATCTGGAAAATTGACGTTTCAAAAGAAAAATGATAGAGAAAACAGTTTTTACCACGAAAAAATGGAAGTTTCGCTGACAGAAATATAAAGTTTTAAACTTTAATGACAATACTAACAGTATAAAAACTTGATCTCTTGACAGATAAAACAATATCACACAATCTCATTATATTCATTAGACGTGATTCAAGTCCAAAATATATTAAATCTCATGAATGAGTAAGGCCTGGCCAGGGGGGTAAGCCCGACGAATATAATATTTACAAGTGCTTAGGTGATACACTTGTCATAAGTTTCGTCGATAAATGATCGGCAATGTAGAATAGCAACTTATCTTGTGGGCTACATGGAAGAAACTATTCAATACATGGACCAAAGATATTAGGTCCTAGATACGGCATGAGATTAGTTGCACCACATACCGGTAGTTAGCGCGGCGGGCAAGTTTGTGGTCCTGCATATATATATATATATATATTGCTTTTAGTTCGGCCACATACTTGTAGAGGCGCGACATGTACCGATTGGTTCCGCCACATGTTTGTAGAGGCGAGACAGGCAGATATATATTCGGTCGCCACAAATTATAGTGCATTTGAAATCCAAAATGATAATAATCTAATTTTACTTTATAAGTGAATGGAAATATATTTTAGTTGAGTAGAAAAGGTCTTGAAGGAAGAAGGTCTTGAAGACTTTTTGAAATCAAAATTATGCCCAAAATGTAGCAAAGATGTTAG
Source organism: Belonocnema kinseyi (assembly GCF_010883055.1). NCBI lineage: Eukaryota > Metazoa > Arthropoda > Insecta > Hymenoptera > Cynipidae > Belonocnema > Belonocnema kinseyi. The sequence continues at coordinate 166,907,874 of NC_046657.1, forward strand.
TATAAAATAGTAATAATAAATTTGAATTAAAAAGTTTATTTTTTATTTAGGTTATAATTTTTTTTGGAAATTAGTAGAAAAGTGAATTCGGAGATAAGTTTTATTTAAATTTAAATAAACTAAAAAAGCTGTCTGTTTAAATCAACCAGAATTGTGGTTGAATATGTCCTTAATATTTTTTTCTGGTTGAAGAAATAAAAATTCTGAAAAGAAATTCCCTTATAAAAACTTATAAAAAATTTTTTTCCTCAGTTTTCTTATAGACATAAATAAATGTCTTCTAAAATGTTGTATTTTTAAATATTAGTGAATTAAGTGGTATATGAGTTTTTTAACAGCTGTAAAGTGTAAGAAGCATTTTCGAAAATCAAAGGAAATTACGGCTTGCTTCTACAGTTTAGGTAAGGCCATGTTATAAATATGAATCATTTTTTTTACAAATTGAAATAAGAAGTAACTCAATCATACAAAAAAAGTTTGCCTAATTTTTTTTTATTGTCATTTAATACTAAAACTTGACATGCAGCGCGCGAAGAGAATGTGCCCGCGAGGCGGGCAGATTTTTAATTTATCAACTCTATGAAAAAATTTCAAATAATACAATTCTTAAAATTTCTGTTTATAAAATAACTCAATTTGAATGTTTTAAATTGAAAATATATCTAAACCTTCCAATTTAAAATTCCTTTCCTTATAAAAAGTTTTCGATTTCAAATGCTTTACATTAATTCCAATTTTTCACGAGGTTTGGCATCGAATAATCTGATTATTGCAGCTTTAGATTATTTCTATCCTAAAACTGAAAAAAATGTATTGCCGAATCATAAGTGATTTCATTTAAAACGTTTAAAATTAAATAATTTTAATTCACAGGTTATACTCGAAGAATATTCGAAATTTTACAAATACTGAAATTTTGAATTTTAAATTTATACGCTAGTTTCTTTCAATAATTATTATTTCATTCTTACGCTTCTAAAAGAAAATAATTACACTGTAATTTTAATTATTTTCATTTCAAATTTCTCTCATTTAAAGCCTTTTAATCTCAAAGACTTTGAAATTATAATCCAATTTTCGAAACGGGATAATTTTGAATGGAATAATTATTTAATTGCTAACATGCTTCTAATTTGAAATAAAATTGAAATAAAATTCCTGAGTTTTTTTTTGTTGAATTTAACTAATTATTATAAAAATAAGGGAATTTTTTTTTTTATTTCTCCAGCTTATTTGAATGCTCTCCATTGTTGAAACTAAGAAATAACCCACATATATCTGTATTCAATTCAATTAAATTAAAAATTTAACGACAGTTTAATTTTTATTTAACTAAATTTTACTTAAATTTTGAATTTAACTAACATGTATTCACTTTTTGTAATGATCTAAATTGTATTCAACCTTTAAATGTAGTTTTAAAAAATAATTTTTGAAATTGCACCACAATAAATCTTAAAGTACGAATAGAATTGTTTTTAAAACTTATTTACTTAGTATCTGGAAAATTTCTCTTTGAAAAGAAACGATACGAGAAATTAATTTATCTAAACTTTATTTAATTCTTAAATTCACCTAAATTTAATTTAAATGTTGAATTTAGCTAAATTTTATTTCAATTTTAAATTCAACTAAATTTTATTTAATTTGGAGTTTAAATAAATTTTATTACATTTTTTAATTTATCTTAATTTCATTTGAATTTTAAGTTTAGTTTTTGAAAATAATTTTAGAAATTTAACTAAAATTCTAAAGTACGAAAAGAATTTTTTTACATTTATTTATTATCTCGAAAATTTAAAATAATAATAAATAGAATATTTGTAGGCTCTCTTTAATTTGAATATAATTAGGTAAATCAATGTTCATAACATTTTTAGCGTACAGACCGTACAGAGCCAGCCAACCAACTCAACTATAACAAAGATTGCTATAGTGATGGCGAAGGCGAACGCGAGAACGAGAAACAGAAAATCACGTTCAGACTTCAGTTTGGAATTCAACAACTTGCGGTGTGCGCCCCGACCCCACCACGCCCGCTGACGTGCTTGGAGGACGCGGTTGCCATTGAAACGGTGAAAAGTTGAAGAGGGCAGCACCTCGATATAGTCGAAAATGTAGTTAGATATATATATCGGCCGTCCCCACCACTGACCCATGCCGTATCTAGGACCTAATATCTTTGCATGGACATAGTAAACACGGGACTAGGCATGCCATCCTAACTTGGCGATCGGGGTTGAATCCACGGGAGGGGGGAGAATTCCATGAGTAGGGAGAGCCGCCTTTTTACGATGTGCCATTTGATTATGCGCACGAGCATTTTTGCCGACAAACTGTGCATGAAAATATAAACATGTGGGCGCTGCCATGTTTGTCGCGGGACATCAAAAGGTGGCGGACCTCCCCCCTCATTGCATCACCCCCGCAATGTATGCCTAGTCCCTTGTTTCCTATGTCCATGATTCAATATTATTATTATCAATGCAGTCGGTATTCAGGTTTCTTTTATTGGTACGGTAGAAACAGTGCGCAAAGTCCGTTTCTAGTTGAATGTCAACGAATAAGCGGTTATATTACAGCTATCTCTATTTTTATTCAAAACAACTTATTCATTTTGTTGGATATATTTAAAGGTAATTGTTCCAGTACATAAAATACCACAGAAGCAAACCATCACATCTTCTTATCTTTAAATGTTTTGATTTTCATAAAAAGCTGCAATCGGCTTTGCCCTCAGGTGAGGGGCAAAGCCGATGAAATACAGCTTGTTAGAAATAATTAAATTACAAAATCATTGTTTTTTCCATGTGATTAATACTTATAGAAATATGATCTACAATAATGTAGAACTCGAAATGAGAAAAAATGGATCAATTCAACATCTCATTAACTTATAAAATAAAAATCATTGACTCTTAAGTGGTTGGCGCTGCCCCCTTACCCTATCTGCTTTAGTTTAAACTTTAACTATTTAGTTGCAAATTGATGTATCTTGTTAAGAATCCGTCTTTTTTGTTAGAAAATTAATCTTCTCGTTGAAAAATTTGACTGTTTTTTATTTAAAGTAAAAGTACTTTTTAGTTAAAATATTAACTATTACATTTTCCATTGAGCTTTCAGTATTTATGTTAAAAATTGAACTAACTTGTTGAAAATTTGTTTGTTTAAAATTAATTTTTTAACTGAAAATTTAACAAATTGGTTAAAAATTTAACTTTTTGTTTCGAAATTTATGTAATTTTTTAAACATTCCTCTTTTTTGGTGGAAAAATAATATTTCTAGTTGAATAATCAAGTATATGGTAACAAATTATGCATTTAGATCGAAATTGAACTGCTTACTTGAAAACATGGTTTTTTTCTCAGTTAAAAATGTATATTTTTGGGTTGAAAATTCGTCTTTTTGGCTTGAAAATTGTACAATTTGGTAGAGAATTCAACTGATTGGTCATTTTTAGTGTTTCAATTAAACTATTTGGTTGAAAATTTATGTAATTTGTGCAAAACTCGTCCATTTTTTTAAAAAATTAATATTTTCATCTTTTCTCACTTAAAAAATTATAACTTAAACAAGAGTTCTATTTATTAGCATGTTAGACTTTATAGCGGCTTCGCCAGATAATTTTTTATTAGAAAAATTAATGGATATTTTAATTTTCAATAAAGCGTAACAACTTTTTAGCAATAGCAGTTTCCGATTTTTTTAGATCTGGTATTTTGTGAAGGCACCATAGCAACTTAAATTCCTTAAATTCCTGAAAATATTTTTAAGTGACTCAAATTTTTTCATAATTTGGAAATATCATTCAAAATGTTTAAAAATTGCCTTATAATTTTCTAAATTTTCGCAAGAATTTAAAGCAAATTTGATCATGCTCTTGAAACCTTTCGAGATTCGTTTACAGCTCCTAAAGTTAATTTTTTTACATTTTTTACATTTTTCATTTCTAAAAATCTTCTAAAGTTATTCCAAGGAACTGAAATTTTTTTAATTTTCGTCAAACCTTACAAAATTCTTCAAAAATCTTTACAAGTTTTAATTATTTTCTAATCGTTAAAAATTTCAGAACGTCTTTTAAACTTACTCAAATTTGAAAGTACATATTTAAACCAACATAAACTTTTTAAAAAATGTGCAAAAAATTGCGCAAGAAGGCTTTAAAAGAATTATGTTCCTTAATTTTTCTAAAATTATCTAATATGGAAAAATTGCAAAAGTCTAAAGAATATTTTACACACTTTTAAAAAATGTTAGGAAACAATAAAAAATGGTTTGTGATATCTTTTCAATTTTCTCTTAGAATTCATCCCAAAGCAATCGTTTAAAACGTTGCCATGAACTTTCTTTCATTCTCTTGAAGGCCTGGACGCCCTGCAAAATTCAGCTTATCGAAAAACTCCTAATATAGTAGCTAGAGTTAGTCGCAGAAAGCGAATCGTCCAGTCGGTCGAGATCAGGTTCGTCCTCGTGCATTTTCGGCTTGGAACGAGGCTTGTCTTCGCAGCGTTTAACAGAGCGGATTCACCGAAACTAGTTCACTAATTCAGATTTAGAGAATGCTCTGAAGATTTATCTCCCCTATTTTTTTATTAATAATTTTGTCACTCAAAGTATGGAGAAACTGAAATTTTGTACATTACAATTTTTTACTCTTCAATAACTGATTACAACACTAATTTAAATGTTGATAATAACCATTGTTGTGAACAATTTTTGTAGCAAAATATTAAAATTGATTTTTTTATTAAAATTTTGAATTTGTTTATATATTTTTAATTGTTTTATTTTTTCAAAAATTCTTAAATGTTTATTATTTTAAGGAATAACTGAAGCCATTGTACTGACGACTATATATTTAATTTAGTATAAATAGCATAAAAAGATCTTTAAGTAACGTACTTTACTGTGCATTGCAGTTGCCCAAACATCTTAACACGGCAACGCGCCTTCGACTCGACCTCCATGGTAGGGAACAACAGAGTTCATACACTGTTCCATTTAAATCTACTCCTGTAAGATAATGCAGACGGCGCCGATTAAGAGCCATGGCGATTCGAAATCCAAGAGCGCGTTAAACAATAGAAAAAGGTTGCCGAGGGATCAAGCAGGCTGCGGTACCCTCAGATCGTCTTAAACCAAGATCCCCGTACAAACTTGAACATTTCCAATTTTCGGATAATATTGTAGGACTTCAGAAAATATTCAAATATATGGACTAGTTTCACATGTTTGATTTTATTCATTAAATTTTAACCTAATTTAATTTAATAGATGTTATATAAATTTCATTTGTAAGTTTTTAATGTTCAATTTTTCACCAATTAAAAATATTCAAAAATAAATAATTTAGGGTTTTACGTTGATCAAAATTTTTAATAAAAAACGTATCCAATGTTTTTATATACTTCCTCTACATTTATAAACCCGTTTATTAATAAAATGTTCAAATAAGAAATTTCAATGAAAGGGCGCCAGATATTTTTTGGACGGCCTTGACGTATTCCAACTTGAACTTTTCACCAGAAATTTAGAAATTTAGAAATTCACATAAACTCATTGTATTGTTGTTATACATGAGTAATTTGAATATGTCGAATTTTTAATGCCACATTTTTAATGTTTCTAATTTGAAAAACTTTAAATATATTATCGTTGAATTTTTCCAATTTTAAGTGGTACGAAATTTAGACCAGGTCAAATTTGTTTAATAATTTTCAATTTGTAATCAATTTGGAATATTCTGAAAGTTATAATTGCCTAATATTGAAAGCTTTAACGTTCTTTGTATTGTTCAAGTTAATAAAATAGTCCGTTGATATTTTATGAAATGCAAAAAATATATCAGCAATAGCTCGTTAAGATTTGCATAACTAGTGAAGTTTTATTTTAATTTTAATTTGATCATGTAATTCGAAGCACACTGCTGAAAGTAGAATGATTGAAGAAGATAGAAATGGCGGGATAGGTAAAAAACTAAACGTTAATTGTCGTGGACGCGCAGGCGTTGATTAGATCTGAAATTTGTAAGTCGGGATGAACACTCTTCACGAGGCAGCATTGAGAAGGCCCATCGGAAAAAGATGGAATTTTCCGATGAGCTGACGAGAGTGAAGGGTTTAGGGCGAAGGGCGAAAGCGAGTGAAGGGTAGCATCACTTCAACAGTTGACGATTTACAAAGAGATCGACCGCACGCGCCAAGATCCTTTGCATTCCGAAAAAGCGATTATTGATTTGAATTGGTTTCTCCAGTAATTTTATTGTTATTTCCTTTGTTTCATTTAACTTTATATCTTTCTCACGCAATAGACTATTAATTTATCACTTGTATTTATCATTTTTGTTATCAATCTTTGTTCCATGCCATAATTTATTGCTGTTCTATAATAAATGTAAATTGAGTGTATTTGTGCATTTTAAATCATTTTACCCGAAACACTTATATTTTACGCGATCTACTAAATATATTCCAGCTACTTGTAAGCATTATTTAACATTAATTCAGATTGACATATAAGTGACAAAAGTGACTTAGTTTAGTGAAAAAACAGTTTTTGAGCGTTCAGACAAAGTGACTATTGTGCTTGGATTCTTATCAGTGAAAGTTTTCAGTGAAAATTATGGAAATGCAAAAGGACGCGCGAGGAGACACATCAGAAAATTTTGGAACGGGTAGTAGAAACGGAGGGAGCACCGAGGTACGGCAAGAAGATGGTCAACGAAGCTTCGGTGGGGCAAGCGGAGAGGGAGACGACCCCTTAAACTCTACCCTCACCCCGGAAGAAAAGAGAGATGCGAAGAAGCAACAGGAAGAATTTGGGACTACTGCCCACTCGCTTCGTACCTAGAACGAAGCCTGGCATGAAAGATACAGCCAAGGGGAAGTGGGGTACAGGAAGCTAGAGGCAGAGAAATTCAACTCCGTCAAGCTGAGGAACTTCTGTGACTCGAAGAAGAAGAAGCCCGATTACAGCTTGAACGAAACAAGGAGCTTGTGAGAATACAAGCTGAAAGATAAATGGCTGACCTTGATGAAGAACGCAGCCAAGATGACACAGAGGATGACATCAACGAAGAAGGCAAGAATGAAGATGAACAATCAGGGAGTTTGAAGGTCCGTTTGTGGATTTCAATGCAGAGTGTTCGAGAGGAGCCCCGGGAAGCAACGAATAAGGGTGAAAATGATTTATTTCACCCTATTCCCACAATACACGTTACGCAGCATCACAGGGGTCGCAGAACAAGCGACAAAGAGTCAGGATAGGTGAGCGAATTGAATCATCGTACTCCCCCAATCCAGAATGTGAAGCAGGGCCGACGGCAAAATTGGATCGACACATCTGGAGACAGACCATGGGTAAGGATCTTCCTTTATTCAGCGGTGAAGTAAATGATTGGCCACTGTTCATTAGTACTTTCAAACAGAGTAGTTATGACTGTGGTTACTCGGCAAGTGAGAATGTGTCGCGACTTTGACGCTGTCTAAAGGTCTAAATTCGCGACGATTGAAAGCCTTGAAAAACCGAACCATCTCATCAATCCGATCCTAACTGATCAACTTATTCAAAAACTATCAATCGGTCTCAAACATAGGTGGGAGAACAAAATGAGAAAATATCCTCTATTTGGGCTGCACGTATGATAAGATAGACGAGTATCTAAGGAAGGCATACGCGCAACTGCTATCGGCTGGTGAGGCGAAGAAGACGAATACCAGGACCTGGTACCTACCTCATTTTGCCGTGACAAATCCGAGCAAGCGTGGGAAGAACGACTAGTCTTCGATGTTGCTCCTAAAAGTCAGGGAGTGAGCCTAAATGATAAACTCTTAAAGTGTCCCGACGTTCACAATTCTCTGGTGGGAATTCTCTTAATTTTTCGAGAACGAGCCATAGCGATTTGTGATGATTTGAGATAAATGTTTCATGAGGTAAGAATTCATCAGGAAGATCGAGGGAATCAACGATTTCGCGGACGAGACAAGAGTACTGGTGAGTTGCTTACGTATCAGATGGAATTAATGATCTTCGGAATAGTGTCATCGTCTTACGTTGCTCAAGACATCAAAAACCGCAACACAGAAGGATTTAAAGAAGAGTTTCCTGAAGTATGCCGATCGATCGTCGAGAGCCACTACATAAATGACTACCTGGATAGCGTGGGCACCGAAGAAGATGCTATCCGAAGTGCGCAAGAGGCAGCTTACATACATCAATGAGGCGGTTTCAAGATCAGAAATTGAATGTCAAACTCTCAAGAAGTTCTGAGCTCGTTTCCGCCGGAAGCCGTTGCGCAGCTAGGAGAGCAACTAGCCTTCAGAGAAGAACAATACGCGCGATTCTTAGAGGTGATATGGTCACCGGAAAACGATGTACTCACCTTTACTGCCAACTTTCCACGTGTGGATAGTCGATTAATTAGCGGAGAAAAGCAACCGACTAAGCGTGAAGTACTAAAATTAATAATGTTAGTTTTTTATCCCCTAGGCCTCTTGACAGTAATGACGATTCGAGGTAAGATTCTGATGCAGGATATTTGGCAGTCTGGACTTGACTGGGACACGCTGCTACTCGCTCGGGATTGGTAAGTTGCGTGACGTGCCACTTCATATCTTCGGTGATGCAAGTGTACAAGCATTTGCAGCAGTCGGATATTTCGGACTATAGGGGAATACAGGTACAAGATCAACCTTGGTAATGACGAAGAGCAGAGTCCCACCGTTAAAACACACGATTATCCCGAGACTGGAACTTCAAGCGGCGGTAATGGGAAGCAGACTAGCTGAGATGATAACCTCGCAGCACACCTTGAAGATTACGCAAATGTTTCTTTGGACCGACTCACATAACGTGATAAAGTGGATCCGTTATGTGTCAAGGAGATACCCTCCGTTCGTGGCTCATCGAATCGCTGAGGTATTAGACCTGACTTCAGTACTGGAGTGGAAATTGGTTCCACCGAAGGAAAACGTGGCTGATGATGCCACCAGAGATACTGCATATATCGAAGTGTCTTCCACTAGCCGCTGAATCACGGGACTAGAATTCCTTATTAGAGGACAAGAAGAATGGCCGAAGAAACCCTCAAAGATGCAGTTCTTTGAATACAACAAAAGGGAAATCAAGCGTGAGGTAATTCTCTTGATGGGAAATCCAGAAAAAAAACTATTTTCGGTCGTTTCAGATTGACCTCATGGACACGTCTGATCCGCACGATGGAATAGGTGCTGCGCTTCGTGAACAGGTGCCGCAAACGCGACATAGGCAATAGGTGGAGCTGACTGGGCCAGAAGTCGAGAAAGGCGATATTGAACTTTTGAAGCTGGTGCAAACAGAGGACTTGTCGCAGGATTTACGCTTGTTGACAGAAAGTGAGAAAATTCAACCAACCTCGAAACTGATCGAGCTCTCGCCGAAAATAGGAGACAATGCATTGCTGAGAATGAATAGCAGAATTAGAAATTGCGAGATCAGCCAAGCAGTGCGAGAGTCTGTTATTCTAAACGGATCGAGTCGCTTTGTGAGAATCCTCATTAAACATCACCGCAAGGCAGGGCACATCGGACAAGAGAGGGTAAAAAATGATTTACAATCAAAATATTGGATCACGAAGCTTCGAGCCACAGTAAGAGCAGTATTTAGCCATTTCTAGACTTGCAAGCTTCGTAAGGTAAAACCGCAGACAACAGAAATGGCACCATTACCAGACATTAGAACGGAAACCTTCATCAAACCGTTCAACAACACTGGGGTCGACTACTTCAAACCGATGGAAGTGACAATCGGCCGATGGCACGAAAAAAGATACGGCGTTCTCTTCACATGCTTGAACATACGAGCCGTTCACTTGGAGATAGCGAGACGATTAACGACAAACTCCATGATAATGGCTCTGAGGCGAATGATGGCCGGACGAGGAAAGCCAGCCAGGATATATTCCGACAACGGAAAAAACTTTGTGGGCGCAAATCGTGAACTTCGAGAGGCGCTAGGAGAATTCAACCAGGAGGAGATACAATCACAGCTGGCTACAGGAAAAATTGAGTGGTACATCATTTCACCTGGAAGTCCACATATGGGAGGCTGCTGGGAGAGGCTCTTTGAATCCGTAAAACGAACGTTAAAGGACATATTGAACGAGCAACAGCAACAGATTTCCTTTGTTTCACTAAACTTCACATCTTTCTCACGCAATAAACTATTAATTTATCACTTGCTTTTTAACAGTTTTGTTATCAATCTTTGTTCCATGCCCTAATTTATTGTTGTTCCACAATAAATGTAAATTCAGTGTATTAGTGCATTTAAAATCATTTTACCCGAAACACTTATATTTTACGCGATCTACTAAACATTTTCCAGCTACAGAACACGCGGCGGGTAAAACAGAACGCATTGTGGGGCGGTATGGAACAATTAAAGTATCAATTTTAATTTGTAAATAATTTTAAAAAAACATATCAAAATGTATTCCATCGAACACCAAATGGAAAAGATACTCGTATAATGTCAAAATACGTAATTTAAACAGAACATAATCTAAATAAATAAAGCAGAGGAAGGATGAAGGACATTGACCGAATTAAAAATAATTAAAAATTAATCTGAAAATAAAATTTAAAGAAAGAAATCCATATTAAATGAAACCTGCGTAGATAAAAGGATGAGAAAACTAAATTTAAACACAAAATTTATTTGTTTGGTAGTTGTTTTTATTTTTTAATTACAGCTTAAAAGAACTTATGAATTAATTAATTTTATACGAAAACGTCAATAACATAATAAACTAATGTCGCAGGTTTATTAATATCACATACACGAGTACACTCATAAGTTACTAGTCTATTGCATTCACTTGAGCAAATATATAAAATATTTTTGATAAAATAATTAAATGTCCTGCAACTTCGAAGAACAAAGAAAACTTTTGACACTTGCAATTGAACTTATACGACTTTTTTAAAAAAGAGCAGGCGACAAATAATACACCAACTGAAATATGTTAAACATAAAGATTGATTCAACTTAGAATCTACTAAATGATATTTTCATGACTAGAAACTGTATAGTAAGATGGAACTTGTTGCAATACTGATTTGGATTGGTATGCAGATAGAAAAACGTGAACAATATCTTTTGCCACTGTTCTCTTCGGCTTTTGATACAGATGAGATCCAATTTGATACGTGACAGTGTTCTGTTTTAGTTTACATTAAAAATTCTGGATGCATCTAGTTGATAATCAAAAATGACTTTAGTCACTAATCCATAAAATTTTGCGTTTCATAAAGCCATCAAACCAGTCTTTCCGGCCATTCCATTTTCTTTTTTAAAGTTATGTGGAATTTTCAACTTCTCCGCCAATTGAAAAGCTAATCTTCTGACTTCTTTTGAAGTGAATCCAAAAAAACGCAACTCCATTTTTAAAATATAATCGACCAATTGTTGTTCCTACACTTTTGAAAATACAGGCCTAAATCCTAAACCTAAAAAATCAAAAAAATACTTTTTATACATCTTATCTATTTATATTGAACAACAATACTAGAGTACATATTTTAACATCTTCTTGATTAAATTTGACTATTTTTATTTTTAACATTGTGCTTTATGAATTTTATAAAAAATGAATGCGAATATTTTTCGCATAAGGGATACTAACCCAAAATTCTTGTAAACTAACTATTGGTGACGTTTAGATTAATTCAAATTAAAATAGGTCAGCAAAAAAAGTGTGACTGTACCTACCTTTCTGACAAACCGTTACCATGCAATTATTTTCGACATATTCAGCAACTTTGCGACAAAGTGTGGATGCCGCAACTCCGTATTTATTTTGAGCTTGGCGATAATTTAACTCATCGTTTCTTACCCCTTCGATTCCATTTTTTAAACTTTCCTCAGACCAGTTTTGTCTACCAGTCTTTTTTGTATAATTTCGCATTTTGGTAAGGTAAATCGTGAACTTTATTAATTTTTATTTCGTAAAAATATCTTGCAATTATCCCGACCGGCTAAACTGACAGTGACTGTGAAAGGTTAAAGTTCGCGGCTGTTTCAGTGTTCCATTCCGTCCCATTCATCTTGTTGCATCTAGCCCCCACTGACAATTTCATTTGAAATTCGTTATTTTTTTCTAAATAATTTAAAATTAAATCTACTATCAAGAATAGAAAATCTGAACTTCACTTTTTGAAATTCTTGCAAGGGAAAATGGGACAAGAACATTATTAGTACTTTATTTTCTTTCGAAAATCACACCAATCCTGAGTTCTGAAGTACTAAAAATTTGCACTTAACTCCTAATACAATTAACACAAAATATCAATTCTTTTTACACATTCCTCAGCTCATGAAACCTTTTTTTGTTTAATACATTGATATCAAACTTGAAGTGGTAATGTTTTTACAGATATAATAGCGTTCTATTTTACCCGCCTGTTCCGTTGCGCCCACCTTCCCCTAAGGCTGATATTAAACTGACATCACAAATGAAAAACCGCCAAATTTATATTTTAATCATTCTAAATTTATATTTATTTGAATTTTAAGAAACCTATTCATTATATAATGCTTATGTAAATGTTATTGATATTTAATATTTCTGATTTTAAATTAATAGAAATTTAAATATATTTATTAATAAAAATGGATTCAATCAATCTTCTTTTATGTGTATTAATTTCTTTAGCTAAAATTTAATATTATTAATTTCAAAACCAAAATGATGATACTTTTGATAATGACTACTTTTTAATAGAATGATTAAAGCACAATTTGTTTAAAGAATAAAACTAAAATGCTTCACTCCAAACTTCAATAAAGTGATGCAATCCCAGTAACAAGCGTTAAATTCAGAAAAATTAAGAATTTGTATTAGTATGAATACGCGATTTTTCCTCCGTCTAAAAATCCCCCAGCGGGAAAAGAAAAAGTGCCAATCCTATTCCTCTCAATCTACTTAGCAAAATTTAACCAAAGCATTTATTTAACCTATTTCATTATTAAATCATTTTATAACTTATAAATTCGAAAAATATTCAAATTTATATTTATTTATCTTTTAGTAATTGATTTAAACGCCTTAAAAAATGAAACAAAGAAATCGATGTAAATGTGTGAATGTAATGTATGTAGTGTGAATGTATGTATGTTTGAGTGTAATTTTAACTCTAGAGATCCCGAGTCAAAGTTTTGTCGTCACTTTCAACTTCTTTCACTTTCATAAATGAAGGTGAATGAAGATGAAATGAAGTTAAAGTATCAATGTCAGATAAAGTATTTCCGCCTTTATTTCAACTGCAAACGTTGTAGTTATTAATGTTTTTACAAGTTTTGAAGCCGAAATGAAGGTGAAACGATATTGTGATCTCATCTTCATTTCAGCGTTTTCACAATCATTAAGGAATACACGGAAAAACCTTTTGCTGCAATATTTGTTAAAAATCGGACTAGATTTGACTTTTTTTAGTTTTAAATAGAGGGACACAGATGAACTCTTTTAACGTTTACTACTTCGAGTAGTAACTAGTAAAGCAGAAAGTAATGTATTGTAGCTACTTCCTAATTTCAGTAAAAGAAAATTCTAAATTTCTTGCATTAATATCTGCAGAATATTTCAATAATAGCAAGGGACTATAGTGACGTCGAAAGAGACCGGCGCACTGATTTCGTAAGCGTAGTGGCGTAGCTAGAGGGAGGCGAAGGGGGCCGCTGCCCCGGACGCAAACGCATGGGGCAGCAAAACGATCTTTGAAATGAATGCAGATTTGAGAATTATGGGCGGCAAATTATTTTTAGCCCCGGGTGGAAAATTTCGTAGCTACGCCACTGCGTAAGCGAGTTAGTAAAAATTGGTGCAGTCAGATTAGCAGACGAAAAAAACCTAACCTGCGCCGCGTCGCGTCGCGTTAAAGGTGAACACACGTATACTTTACACAAGCATACGACGTAAATACAGACTTATTATAGGATTTTGAACTGTTTCGAACTATTATATTTATTTAAATTGCACAGTATACACGATTATAGTATATACATTATTATATAGATTCCGCAATATTATATTACAAGCTGAAGCAGAAAAATGTGATTAAAATATAAAGCTGGTGGGAAACGAACACGGGTCTCCGGCGCGACAGCACGGGGATATTCTATCCTGCTAAACTAGATAATGAAATAGAGAAATTTATCGCCCTTATGAAGTAAATCGAAGTTTCGTCGTCAGTTTCAACTTCTTCAAGCGTAAGCGTTATTCAATGCAAGGTAAAAATATTGAAAACTGTAGTTTCGACTTCTTTCACTTTCAACACCGCAAACGGACAAAGTTGATCTTACTCAATTAACCTTCATTTTAACTTCAAACCATGTTATCCCATTTCACCTTCTCTTTCAACGTGATGATTATTTTCTGGAGAGCTACTCAATTGTAATAAATTTAATTTTCAGCGCACCCTTCATCCACCCGATAAAAGGGATAAAGTGGAGTGGATAAATTAGAAAACTCAATATACTTTTTTAAACGCAGACTCCTCATTTTGACTTCAGGTACGTAAGCAGTCAATGAATTAATTCATTTCACAAATCATTCTTTGCACCCATTTGAAATTTGTTGGTTTTTATCTGTCTGCTTCTAGCTGTTTTTTTTATTATCTTTTGATATATTTTTTTTGTTTAAATTTTCAAATGCAATACTAGAAAAGTATGAATATTCTCATGATTGTAGTACTTTTATACAAGTATTGTCTTAACATATTAGCCTTAGGTGACACT
>NC_046657.1:166922746-166924490 GCF_010883055.1 Belonocnema kinseyi
AACTTCTTTAAACGTAAGCGTTATTCAATGTAAGTTGAAAATATTGAAAACCGTAGTTTCGACTTCTTTCACTTTCAACGCCGTAAACTGACAAAGTTGATCTTACTGATTTAACCTTCATTTTAACATCAACCATGTTGTCCCATTTCACCTTCTCTTTCAACGTGATAATTGTTTTCAGGAGAGTTACTCAATTGTAATAAATTAAATTTTCAACATACCCTTCACATACTTGAGAAAAGGGCTAAAGTGGAGAATCCCGTGTAGAAATTCTAATGGGGAACTAGTGTGGTTCCCGACCATTCGACCCCACTTAAAGTTGGGGGCTAGTCGGGTCATCTGACTAGCCCCCGACCAGTAGCGTCACGGTAGATTAGTCGGCGGATAGTCAGGTGAACCGACTTACTCTAGTTGGGGCCTGATCGGGTACCAGTAGGGGTCATATGATAATACATCCGTGTGTAATATTAACCAAACTCCCCAAAATTTGTGGAACATCCCCTAAAAGTTTGTCTAAATACTTATTATTTACGGAAATCTCCATAAACTTTTTAGAAATATTTAAAAGTGCTCAAATTTACCCAAGAATTAATGAGGAACATATCCTGCGCCTAAAAATGCATAAATTACCAATGTAACTAAAATTCCCCAAAATTTGTGGAATATAAATTTAAAAAAAAAACTTTAGTTGGAACGCAGTAATGGAGGAGCTTTGCTCTGAAGGAACCGCCATGTTGATCGCGGTAGTCTCTGCTCCAGGTAACTATGCTTCGTTACGTGTGGACTGCTGTCTTAAACACTCGACGCGGCATTTCTGTTGCGCGAGAGGCGGCACGTCGCGCCCTTGCGGATTTTCTTTAAAGCTACCAGTCCAGAAGTCACTGATGAATCAAAAACTTTTTCTCTTTCCAATTTTAAATACCTGAAGGATTAGACTTTATTTACATATGGCAAAACCTTCCAGATTAATTTTAAAATAAGCATCTATACAAATTTAGAGTCTTATGACTTCCGGCGGGCACTTTTCACCTACATCCATATGTATATTTTCCAATATGGATTTTCTTAAAATTCCATACAAAGCTATTTATAAATGTTCCTAGAAATTCGCAATTTTCTAAAAAATACTACGAAAAAATAAGATTACGTTTTTTGAAGATTTTGATCGTTGTTTTTATATTTTTTTTAGATATTACCTCATTTGATAAAACCTCGACGAAAACTCAAACATAAGAATAACCCGACCAGAGCCTGAAGTGTACCCGCATGGAAATTACTGAACAAAAAGGCCCGACTAGCCCTTGACCAACCACCGACCAGACCCCGACTGAAATTTTGACAACAAAAAGCCCAACTAGTCCTCGATTAGTCCCCGACTGGGTACTTTGTCAAAATTAATAACCCGGCTAGCCCCCGATTAGTGCCCGACTTGTAATAGGGCCAAGTTCTATTTTTGTATATTTATGTTTCATTTTTTAAATTTTCAAATAAAATACTTAACAATTTAGAAAAGTAAAAGTAAATTTTTTGTTTAGAAAAGTATAAATATTCTCATGATTGCAGTATTTTTATACAAGTATTGACTTAACATAATAGCTTTAGGTGACAATAAAAGGCTTCGAATTCAATGGGCATATATATATACCAGGTGTATACATATGAAACCGGTATTGCCATTTAGCGGCCAGTAGGCACACTTGTAGGCACTGTCGGAACTTACCATTGGTGCTAATTGGCGTATTGT
>NC_046657.1:166924590-166926883 GCF_010883055.1 Belonocnema kinseyi
TCAGATCTTGATGAGTAAAGACGTGCCTTCAAAGTGCTCTTCAATAAATTGATTCTTTTAATTAAATACATTTGTTGTTGTTCATAACCTGTTTTCTAATATAATTAATTTCAATTCTTGGCAGTTGCTAGTGTTGAACTTCACATAAATTGATTGTATTATTATAAATAAGTAATTTAAATATATTGCATTTTTAATCCCACATTTTTAATTTTTCTAATTTCAAAGGCTTTGGATATATTATCGTTGAATTTTTGCAATTCCAAGTGGTGCCAAATTTGGACAAGCTCAAATTTATTTACTAATTTTCAGTTTGTAATTATTTTGGAATATTCTGAAAGTTATCATTGTTTAATATTAAAGGCTTGAATGTTTTTTGTATTGTTCAGGTTAATAAAATAGTGCGTTGATATTTTATGGAATGCAAAAAATATATCAGCAATGGCCCGTTGATGTTTGCATAACTAGTGAAGTTTTATTTTTATTGTAAATTGATAATGTAACTCGAAGCACCCTGCTGGAAGTAGAATGATTGAAGAAGATAGAAATCGGGGGATGGGTAATAAACCAGACGTTAATTTAGATTGACATAGAGATAGAAAAGGTAGACGTTGATAGATGCAGGATAATAGGGTGGCGACTTGACCGGGAAATTATCTGAAATTTATTTTAAAAACCGGGAATTTACTTCTGATATATCACAGTAAAATTGAAGTTGTCGTCATTTAAATAATAATGGTCAATTTAGAAAAGTGATTTTTACTTGATATACAGTCGTGGGAAATGTGAGTGTCTTTATTAGGTAACGGATTTATTTACTTATTTACGGTTTATAGATCTTTGATTTTTTAGATTACCTCAATTTACTCTAATTAAATTATAATTGATTATTGTCCAAGAGTACTTATTTGTGTTGACATCAGTAATTGTTCTCATGCACCCAAAGATTTTGCATTCCAATAAAAAATTAAGAATATACTTTAAGAGACTTATATTAATAAACTTGTTTGCTCACGTGCAACAATGATTTAATGCGCTTGACTTAAACTATAAAATATAAAATTTTTACCGTACAAACCCAAAAATGACCGCTTTCTTTTTATCTATTAAAAAGATATCTTATAATATGATTTAAAGGATGTAACGTCCTTTGAGTCTGATTTCGTAAAATTTTAAATATATCCATACTTTAAAAGATAATTCAAAAAATTCCGTTAAAACAAAAATATTTTGCAATTTTTTGCTCCGTGAGCTTTTTTTCGCTTACTTAAGTTTATAATCGAACTGATGATATTCAAAACAAAAGAAACAATCATTTTCTTAGTTTGAAAAAACATTCATCTATCGTTTTTATTTTTGGACAGGCAGTTTCCGTCAAGAAATCTAATTTTACTTGAAACAGGAAATCTTTGACATGGAACGGGAATTTCTTAAAATAATTATAATTTTGAATGAGAATAAAGGAGTTGTGAGGAGGGTTGTAAATGATTGTTCATAATAGATTTTTTTCAACTAGAAATGTAACTGTTCCAGTAGAAAATTGAACTATTTCTCTGAAAATACGTATTTTTTGTTTTTTTAGAATGAGATTTTTGACAGATAATTTCACTATTTTATCTATGTCGTTAAAAATCCACGCATTATGTTTAAAAAATCGACTTTTTTGGTAGAATGTTTTGTTGAAACTTAAATTCCTTTGTTGAATATTAATTTTCTTGGCTAAAGAATTATCATTTTAATTTAATAATTCATTTCTTTAACGTAGTTATTCTTCATGAATAAAAATTAATTTGGTCATACGGTCATAAGGGACCATCCACAAATTACGTGACGTGTTTTTCTTGTGTTCAGATAAAGATGAGAATATAATTTTTGCGAAGTGAACAGTGATACATAGTAATATGGTAAAAAGAAAAACGCGATACGTAATTTGTAAATGATCCCTAATACAAAAAAGAAACGTCCTTACGTTTCGACCTTACTGGAGGTCTGCTTCTGAGTTAATTATCACCTAACAAATTCTGATCCCGGTAATAAGCGTAGAATAGAGAAAAATTAATATTTTCAGATTTCAGCGCAAAAGTGAAGATTATTCTATTATTTTGAATGGGCGATTTTTCCATCTGTCTAAAATGCCACAATAAGAATAAGATAGCTGCTAAACTTATTAACTTCTATTTCCATAGCGACCGCCACACAGTTTTCTATTCTCCCAAAGAAAACGTGTTTTCAATATATTTAATTCCTTCTAATTGTAACGGTAACGCACCTCACAGAGATATTTTTTATTCCT
>NC_046657.1:166926983-166933994 GCF_010883055.1 Belonocnema kinseyi
CGAAGAACACACACGACTTATAACATATCATTTTCATTACTCTGAAATGTAGATTATATTTTGCTCTATATACATATATACAATAGTTGAAATAATCCAACAAATTAATTAATTATCAAAAATTAAAATTTTAATTTAAAATTTGAGTTCCAAAATGTATTATCTTCAAATTGGCGGATGTTAAAATACACAAATTTTGGAATTTGCTTTCGAACTGAATAATTTTAAATCACAATTCTTCTAAGCGGTTTAAGGTAAGTGTACCAGTCTCCGGACACTCACCTGTGGTTGGACAGTCTTCTGTATTTTATAGTAGGTAGTTTTTATTCTGAATATGCCATTTTGATTTTGGTTGCTGTTTTCTGTGCCAGAAAATGTAACGTACACATTTTTATTCTGAAGAATTATGACTTACTTTAGTTACATTTTTACTGAAATAGCTGCCTTTTCCAAACGAAAGTGACTCAAAATTTTCGAACTCCTTAGAAAATTTAATTTATTTATTGCGTATTTATAGATTTATAATCTGTCCGAACTACGATGCAGAATGTTTTAATTTAACCAGAGATCGGACAACCTGTCTAGCGTGAACGTTCATTTTGCCAGTGCTAACCAAGTCGGACGATTAAGATTTGGAGATAAATAAAACGTAGTAATAAGATAAGGTTTAAAATATAATTAATTATTCACTTGTTTTTAGATAAAGTTATGATTTAAAATAGTGACCAGAAACTAGTTTGTGTATTCTACATTATAAAAATGTAAACATTGTCTTCAAATCGTTACCTTTCTATCCTTGACCTGAGAAGCATCAATTTGACTTTTATCCAATTTGGTTTAAAACTTCGATAGATGGAGACAAAAAATTAATTTTCGATTACGACTTAAAATAAATTATTCATAATATTTTAAATTGTGAAGTAAGTCCGTGTGAAGTAAGTCATTGGATAGACATTCTTAGTCGACTTTGAAAACAAATTGATTCGTAGGATAAAGGCCAAACTTTTAATTTTTAAGTCAAATTTGTTTAAATAATTAATAATTCTTGTGAATTCACAAAGTAATATAGAAAAGAGTCATTGGGGAGACATTCTTAGTTGACACCGTAAACAAATTGACTTGTAGAAAAAAGGCCAAACTCTTAATTTTTAAATTCAAATTGTTTCAATAATTAAAAGTTGTTGGAAATTTGCAAAGCAATATAGAAAAAAGTCATAGGATAGACATTCTTAGTTGACTCCGTAAACAAATTTACTTGTAGAAAAAAGTTCAAAAACTCTCAATCTTGTTATTAAAATTGTTTAAAAAATTAATAGTTCTTGTAAATTTACAAAGCAACCTGGAAAAGAGTCATCCGGTAGACATTCTTAGTTGTCTCTTTAAACACATTTGCTTGCAGAAATCGTAGAAAAAAAGTCAGTTTTAGTTTTTTGATCGAAATTGTTCAAATAATTATTAGTTCTTGTAGATTTGCAAAGCAACATAGAAAAAAGTTAGTTGACTCCGTTAACAAATTAACTCCTAGAAAAAAGGGCAAACACATAATTTTTAAATTAAAATTGTTTAAATAATTATTAGTTCTTGTCAATTTTCAAAGGAACATACAACAAAGTCATCGGGTAGACTTTCTTAGTTGACTCCGTGAACAAACTGACTCGTAGAAAAAAGGGCAAACTCTTAAGTTTTTAATTAAAATTGTTTAAATAATTCTCAGTTCTTTTGTAAAGAAACATCGAAAAGGGTGAGTTGACTCTGTGAACAAATTCTCTCGGAGAAAAAAGGTAAATTCTTAATTTTTAATTCAAAATTGTATAAATAATTAACAGTTCTTGTAAATTTACAACGCAACACAATGAATTAAACCTATTCTTTAAAGAAAAGCCATTTATAAAAATTGTTTTAATAATTACACTGTTTGAAGATTAAATAAATGCTAAAAGCCATAAATGAGCTCCACTCGAATTCGGCACGATCGCTGCAACTTAATCGCTTGAAATGTTTCCATCCAATAATGTAAACAGATACCTCGAACGCGAGCTGGAGCGTGCCTATTTCACTTTTCTATCACTCAATGGGGAGCTGCGACCTGCTTTCAACTATAGCATAATTTTGTTTCCAACCTTAAAGATCCATTTTCAACTAAAATGATAAATATTTAACTGGAATACTTGAATTTTTAACAAAAAAAAAAAAACAACAATATACGTGAATTTTCATCGAAATAGTTGCATTTTCGATTAAAAAAGACCAATTTTTCTATAAATTGTTGAGTTTTTAACTAGAAAAAAATCCACTTTCAACCAAAGTGATGAATTTTCAAATAAAATTATGAATCTTCAAGTGGAATAGTTGAATTATAAACCAAACAGGTAAATTGAAAAAAAGATTAATTTTTAAATAAAAGCATTAATTTTCTACCAAAAAAATAGAATTTTTCAACCAAATACATACATTTTTAACGAAATAGCTGAACTTTTAATTAACTACAACTACGGAATTTTAAATTAGAATACATTAAATATTCAATTTCGAAAATTAATTTTAAAAAACAAACTTTCAAGAAAATAGTTACATTTTCAACCAAAGTGATGAGCTTTCAAATAAAATTATAAATATTTAACTAAAATCGTTGAATTTCAAACCATACAGATGAATTTTTACCTGAAATTCGGAATCTTTAAATACCATATTTGAATTTTTGGCCAAAGATTCATTTTCAAACAAAAGTCGAATAATTAAATGTTTACTGAAAAAATGAATGTTCAACCAAAGAGATGAATCCTTAACTAAAATAATGGAAGTTTCCAGTGGAGTAATAAATAGATGTTCGGTTAAGAACATCATTTTAAAAAATTTGAACAAAATAGATAAATTTTAGGAAAAAATTCCTTTTTATACAATGAAAAAAGAAACTCTCAATCAATTTGCTTATATTTCAGCCAAATAAATGATCAACCAAATAATTTTTTTCACAACCTAAAAAATTAATTTCGAACTAAAATGATAAATATTTAACTGCAATACTTGAATTTCGAACCAAAATGTAGAATTTTTAATCAAGAAGATAAATTTGCAAAGGAAAACATATATTTGCACAAACAAATCGATTTTTAATCAAATCTGTGGATTTTCAATTAAAATGATGAATCTGCAACTCAGAATGTTTCAATTTTATACCAGTAAGATGAATTTTCAACCATAAAGATTAATTTTTTACAAAAAAGGCGAATTTTTCACAAACTGCATACATTTTCAAACAACTAGTTTAATTTATAAATCAATTTAAAAATTAATAAAAATTAAATATTAAATTATGATTTGATTAGAATAAACTGAGATAATCTGAAAAATCTGCGACTGTAGATACAGTAGAAATCACTTTTCTAAATTGACCAAAACTATTAAAATCATAAAAACCTAAATTTTATTGCGATCTAAAGTAAATTTCTAGTTTTTAAATCGAATTCCCGGTCTTTCCCAGTGAAGTCACCACCCGGGTTATTCATATTTTTTAGAAAAAAAGTCCTTCACTTCAATTCGTTTGATATAGTCTACTAGGTCCTAAAATTGAAAACCATTGGAAAGAAATTTGCCAGGAATAATTCCCCGCTCGTGTTTACTAAATATAAACCCGAGCTGGGAAAAGCTTAAAGGTTAAATTGCTTTCTAATGACAGTATGACGTCCTCGTTTCCCCTTTCATGAGTCACAACACTTGGACGAAAGGAGACGATTTCCACTCGATCGCGACCTACCTGCTCGTCTTACCCTCTCCACTCGAATTCTCCTCACGTCCCTGACTGAGCGAGATCGCTGTGCCAGCGGCAGGCCCCTTTGTCCTAATGAGGCATAAAATGCTAAACATAAAAATGTAATAGTTTTGTAATCAGCAAATTAAAAATATTATATTCGAAATATATGTTTTTTGCGATTCCAACGGTATGTAACTTGCAAAAAAATATTTAAATTAGAATGAGTTATGGCAGATTTTAGTTTATGTT
Organism: Belonocnema kinseyi; assembly: GCF_010883055.1. Lineage (NCBI taxonomy): Eukaryota > Metazoa > Arthropoda > Insecta > Hymenoptera > Cynipidae > Belonocnema > Belonocnema kinseyi. Next base: position 166,930,984 of record NC_046657.1, read on the forward strand.
TTGACTCTGACTAGATAGCAGTATGGAATTTTCCGTAGAATAGTTAAAAATTAATCAGTTTATTTGGTAGAGAATTCGCCTGTTGACAATTGAATAGAATATTTTAATTTTTACCCAATTGCCTAGAAGAATATTATACTTAAAAAGATATATTTTCAACCAAAAATGGAATAGTGGAATTTCCCGATTAAAAAATTAATTTTCAACAAACTAATTCATTTTTAAACCAAACTGTATGGAATACTGGAATTTTGAGATCAAAAATTTAGTTTGCAACAAAATAATTCCTTTTTAACAAAGTATTTCGACTATTTAGTAGTAAAATTCATCAACTGTTTAATTTCCCACTGCAGTTTACAAATAATTATTAAAGTAGGCATTTATTTTAATGATTTTTTTCAACTATACAATATTATTATATTAAATACAACATAATAAATTATACCTTAATATTTGAATTTATTATTATTATGTTTTTAAGATTAGGTGTTTATATTATAATAATTAGAGGATGATCTTTATATTAAATATATTCTATATTAGGAGCTATTTAATATCAATATTATTAATATTTTACATTAATTTCATTATACGTATATATAACGTAACATTTAAAATAAGAATGATTAAAGAATGAAAATAAATACAATTTTTTTTTACCCGTGTAGAAAGTGCCCTAATAGTCCCTAATAATATTGGGGCTCTGTTAGGGGCACCAACAATTTACCTTTATTAGGGTTTCCCCCATCAGAACCTATTATGGTCCGAATATGGCAACCTTTTTTATTGAGATGACCTCCATAATAATCTCCCTACTGTGGCCCTGGACAGGATTGCTTTAGACCCTAAATAATTTTCATGATCAAAAAAAAATTTTCTCAATACGAAACAAAATTGAAAAATCTGACATGCTAACTCATTCGCGCTAACTGTGCACCACGCAATACAAAGTTTTGAACCATTTTTTTGAAACGTTTAGACTATTTTTGGAAATCGATGAAAAACTTAGTGAATTATTGTTCACGTATTAAATTGATAGCGGTAAGTACTCAGATTAAAATTAACCTTTTAGCAGATTAGCAAAAAAAGAACGTTGTGAATGACGTTTATAGGTCAGGTCATTGTGTCACACGCGTGCCACATGTGAAAAAATGATGATGTTTATATTTATTCAACTTTAATCATATGAATTGTATATTATCTGTGCGAATTATCTAAAAGGATTATATTCAATTATTTTCATAAAGATAAAAGAGACCCATTTTTTAAAGTATGTGAAGATGCTTGAAAATTTGTTCACGATAATCCTGTTTTTATATATTTTTATTATATGAAAACAGTATTCTTAATTTCTTTTGATAGATTAATTGTATTTTTTATCACTATCAACTTTGCAGATACCTGGAACTATTAATTTCATGGAATAGTGCAAATAAATTCAAAAATCGGGACCTAACCTATCAATAAATACGCCACTTTACACGCATAAAAAAGAAATGTAACATTTACTTATCAAGAATTGTAAAGGGTTTCTTGTAACCGTAACAGTATAAACTGCTCTTAATAAGAGGATCAAAATGTCAACATCAATTAGAATTTCGGAAATATCACAATGAAATTAAGGGTTATTCAACGGTTATCCTTCAGTAAAATAAACCTCTATTCCCTCGTATTACATACTGTACAACATGTCAAATTCACTGAAACAAGAAGAGCACCGGGTGAATTCACGACGCAATTGGCAATACATGGATTGCATCACCTAAAAAACATTCCTTTTTGACATTTCTGTGACATTCATCACATTACTCCATATTCCCACTTTGCAAGGAAGAGGTTTTATAAAAATAATACAATTTTGGATAACGCAATTTATTCACAGATCGCGTACACTTGAGAGTTTATTGGTGCAAGACGTGTTTTTGTTACGTGATTGTTTCAGCTGACATACAGATACGAGGTAAATGCTAGAACTTTTGTTGTGTGCCGCGATGGCATGGTCGCGTATTCAGAAGTTATTTCTGAGGTCGCCACCCGCAATTACAATTGCATTTTAAAATTATTTTACAGATCGCAACTCGTGTAATAGTGTAGTGGTTAAGGCTATTGACTTGCGTGCTTAGGTTTATGCGTTCGAATCCCACCCATTGCGTGCAAAATTTCAATTTTATTATAAGCATTATAAATTACAAATTCCGATTGATTATAAGTATATCCGAAAACATTTATAAGAAATAACTGTACGCGTACTTATTAATTATTAATTATTTATAACATAATTTAGATCTTTTCATATTATTCGTTGAAGTGACATTATAATTCGTAATTGCAGCATCCAGGAACTGTACAGAATAGCGACTGTACTTGGAAGAACGGTAGATTTAACTTGATTTTTAGTAAAATATTTTTGCACAAATATTTATTTCACAAAAGGTCCTATTGGGCCCCTAACGAGGGCCCCTAACATTAATTGGGAAATAAGAAGGATTCTTGTTAAGGGCCTGAACAAATTTCCTTTAACGGCCCCTATCAATTTTTCGTGACCAAGCTAGTACGGACCCTAAAAATTTGCCCCATGCAGACCCTAAAAAATAGGGAAACCCCATCAAGCTCTCAACAATACCTCATTAATATTTCTACACGGGTATTAAAAGTTGAAGAATAATTTACATTAATTTTAAAAAGATTATTACCCAAGATTAGTTCAATTTTCAGATTAAAAAACTATTTTCAACCAAATAATTCATTTTGTAATATTCATTAATTGTTTAATTGCCCACTTCAGTTTAAAATTAATTATTTATAACGATGCATTGATTTTAATGATTTTTTCCAACCATACAATGTTATTATAATAAGAACAACATAATAAATTATACCTAATTATTTGAATTTATCATTATTATTATGTTTTTAAAGATTAGGTGTTTATATCATGATAATTAGAGGATAATCCTTATATTCAATATATTCTATATTAAGAGCAATTTAATATCAATATTATTAATATT
>NC_046657.1:166934094-166935895 GCF_010883055.1 Belonocnema kinseyi
ACTCCTGGCAAGATACATAGAAAATTGCATCATTCTAGGAGCTATAGAAGAGCGCATACTCCAAGGTCTCCCACTATACATTTTCTCATGTATCGTGGGAGGTGAGAGAAGGGCGAGCCCTATAAAAAGGGCCGCACAAGTAAAAACTTCAGTTGAATTCTGCGGGGCAACTCGCAGAAGACATCCTTAGAAGAGGGTCTCTTTCTTCTAAGTTGATCTCTAATAGATTTGGGAGAAATCCCATCTCTATTATTTTTCTTAGGAAATCCAGCGTGCTTGAGGAGAGGACGAGTTATACATTTCGAATTTTATAATATAAGATCATTAGAATTATAACGAATCTTCAGCAAAAAGGTTGGATACTGACGACGTCGTTATAAAATTGTGTTTTTCAGGGCAAGTACCCTTTTTACCAAAGCGATAAATAATCTCAGCCAGGGCAAATAAAATATTTTGTATTTGATTTTAGAATAGGGATTTTTAATAATATTCATATTAAATATCTGCAAATATAGAATATATTAAATATAAAGATCATCCTCTAATTATTATTATATAAACACCTAGTCTATAAAAAAAATTAAAATAATAAGGTATAATTTATTATGTTGTATTTAATGCAATAATATTATATAGTTCGAAAAATCATTAAAATTAATACCTAGTTAAATGAATAATTTTAAGCTGCCGTGGGAAATTAAAAAATTAATGAGTTTTACGACTCAATCGTCGAAATACTTTGTAACTGTACGAAGAGGAGGTGCTGGTAAACGCTCATCCTGCGACGGCACGACCCTCATGTCGACTCGACTCGTCATTACAATTCTGTAGCTTTCCAAATAAACGCCTTTTCTAAATGTACTCTTGCCTCTCCCTGTTTAAATTTATTTTCACGCCCTGTTGACCACAAAAACCCGAATGTTCAGTGAGTTACGAGCGCACAATTTTCCTTACAAATTTTTTTTAAAACACTTTTAATTTTTTTGTACGAAATCTTCAAAAATGTACACTTTGCTGTACATTTCTTAAAATCTTTTTAAGTTTCCAATTATTATTTAATCTTTTGCATGGGAAATTGCTTGAAATTTATTATTTCTTAATGATCAGTTGAGGTTTCCAAATTCATTATTTTTTATTAATTCACTAACAAATAAATAACATTTTAATAAAATTTTTCGTTACTTTTGTACGAAGCCAATGCTTTATAAACTATACGAAATTATTACGTTAACGAAAAACCATGGAAAATTCCATAAAATTTATTATTTCGTTATGAAGAGTTAATGTATCGAAATTAATAATTCTTTTGTTAATTTATTGAAAAATGTTAATAAATTAATCTTTTTAAATTAATTGTTCTTCGGTTCAATTTTTAGCTACTTTCATACGAAGCCAAGACTACATAAATTATACGAAATTATTACGTTGACCAAAAACCATGGAAAATTCATTTAAGGAACTGATCATCAACACTGTTATTGGCTTGAACATTCAGTCCTCGGAGATTATACAATTGCAAAACGTATCTAAGTTGACTTGAGTCTATCATCTTGTAAGTTAATCCCAAATCCTTTAAGTGCTCTAGTCTGCATAGATCTACGTTTGCCTCTTGTATGCTATAATTCAAAACAAAGGTGTGCAAATTTTTGCAACTTTGAAGAACATGCAAGTATCGGTTAAACAGATTAGAAAGGGTTGTTCCAAATGGATATTAAAATAAGAATCCTCACAGTATTTAAGAGATCGGCATTCTCAAAAGTCCAAAAAGTCTTGCACTCCTCCAAAAATATTTCCTCGGTCG
>NC_046657.1:166935995-166937479 GCF_010883055.1 Belonocnema kinseyi
TATCATATATTGCTGCTCTTTCGCTCTAATTTGAGAGTCGCAGAGTTCAATTCCCATTTTTTTTACCCAGGTACGCCAATTTCAAATTACGAGATATGTTCCAACATACCTTGAGTATTTGCTTTAAATACTTTGAAGCAAACATTTTCTACTGTGTGTTTCTCTTGAAAATTGGTACTTCGGGGTGTTCGTGGTTGTTGATAACGAATCTGAAGTGGAGATATTAAAATTTTCAAATTCAAGATGGCGGATTCAAATTGGCACGTAAAAATTTTGAAAAAACATTGACAATATTGAAACATATTTTCAGTTTCTGTTATCTAATAAATTATGATGATGTATAAATGTTATATAGTAGTTTATACTTATACAGATTTCATGAATATTGAATATGATCTTGAGCATGACCTTCAAGGGCATTTCCAGGTAAACTTTTTTTTATATTTAGCGTTAGTCAGAAACCACGAAGTGGACCTAGTAAAATCTGTTCACTTTCGGGTGCTGGATTTACGTGAGTCTCCTTGCCTCCCACGATCGGGGTGCTTGATTTATATGATTCCCCTCGTCCATGCCTTGAAAGAATTTTTCATTAATTTTGTACGAAACCAATGCATTATAAACTATACGAAATTATTAGGTTGACCAAAAACCATAGAAAATTCCGTAACATTTATTATTTCGTTAGGATGTGTTAATATTTCTAAATTAATTATTCTTTGGTTAATTTATTAACAACTGTTAATAAACCAATCTTCTTAAATTAAAGGTTCTTTGACTCAATTGCTAGGTGATTTTGTGCGAAGCCAAGGCTTCATAAATTATACGAAAATATTAAGTTAACCAAAAATTATGGAAAATTCCGTAAAATTGATTATTTCGTTATGATCAGTTAATGTTTAATGAATCAATAATCTTCATTTTTAAAAGTACATTTTCACCTTAAAAAATTTAAAAATACATAGAAAAGAATAATTAATTTATAACCATTAACAAATGTTAAGAAACAATTCAACATTATTTATTTCTAAATAAATAACCGACCATAAATAATAATATGTACTTAAAGCAAAAATGTTTGCCGAATACCCCCGAATGTGAGCCCATCTGCAGCCAAGAAACTTCGGTGTACGAGTACCCTTTGTCTGGAGGCATGAATGCTTCTCCACCAAAAGTTGAAATCATCAACCAAACTCCATAAATTCGTAGATCAAGTCGGCTAAATCAAAAACGACACATCCGGCTTCTATCACGTTTTTGTTTTAAATCGCAATCATAGAAAATAACTTGTATACGTACGAAAGATGATCAGATAAACAAATTGCCCACAGTTTGAAAATATTTCTTTAAGGAACTGATCATCAACACTGTTATTGGTTTGAGCATTCAGTCTTCGGAGATTATACAATTGCAAAATGTATCTAAGTTGACTTGAGTCCCTCATCTTGTAAGTTAATCCCAAATCCTTTAAGTGCTCTAGTCTGCAT
>NC_046657.1:166937579-166939649 GCF_010883055.1 Belonocnema kinseyi
AGCAAGCGTCCGAGAAAGATTTTAGAGGGTTTGTCCTTTGAAACGACCAAAGAAATATTTTTGGAGGAGTGCAAGACTTTTTGGACTTTAGAGAATGCCGATCTCTTGAATACTGTGAGGATGCTTATTTTAATATCACTTTAGATCAAGACTCTTTGATCTTATTAATCGATACTTGCAGGTTCTTGAAAGTTGCAAAAATTTGTACACCTTTGTTCTGAATCATAGCATACAAGAGACAAACGTAGATTTATGCAGACTAGAGCACTTAAAGGATTTGGGATTAACTTACAAGATGAGGGACTCAAGTCAACTTAGATACGTTTTGCAATTGTATAATCCCCGAAGACTGAATGCTCAAGCCAATAACAGCGTTGATGATCAGTTCCTTAAAGAAATATTTAAAAACTGTGGGCAATTTGTTTATCTCATCATCTCTCGTACGTATACAAGTTATTTTCTATGAATGCGATTTAAAACAAAAACGTGATAGAAGCCGGATGTGTCGTTTTTGATTTACCCGACTTGATCTACGAATTTATGGAGTTTGGTTGATGATTTCAACTTTTGGTGGAGAACCGTTCATGCCTCCAGGCAGAGGCTACTCGTACACCGAAGTTTCTTGGCTGCAGATGGGCTCACATTCGGGGGTATTCGGTAAACATTTTTGCTTTAAGTACATATTACTATTTATTGTCGGTTATTTATTTAGAAGTAAATAATGTTGAATTGTTTCTTAACATTTGTTAATGTTTATAAATTAATTATTCTTTTCTATGTGTTTTTAAATTCTTTTAAGTGAAAATGTACTTTTAAAAATGAAGATTATTGATTCATTAAACATTAACTGATCATAACGAAATTATCAATTTTATGGAATTTTCCATAATTTTTGGTTAACTTAATATTTTCGTATAATTTATGAAGCCTTGGCTTCGCACAAAATCAACTAGAAATTGATTCAAAGAACCTTTACTTTAAGAAGATTAATTTATTAACAGTTGTTAATAAATTAACCAAAGAAAAATTAATTTAGAAACATTAACTCATCCTAACGAAATAATAAATGTTATGGAATTTTCTATGGTTTTGGTCAACGTAATAATTTCGTATAGTTTATAAAGCATTGGTTTCGTACAAAATTAATGAAAAATTCTTTCAAGGCAAGGACAAGGGAACTCATATAAATCAAGCACCCCGATCGTGGGAGGCTAGGGGACTCACGTAAATCCATCACTCGAAAGGGAACAGATTTTACTAGGTCCACTTCGTGGTTCTTCCTGACTAACGCTAAATATAAAAAAAAGTTTACCTTGAAATGCCCTTGAAGGTCATGCTCAAGATCAAATTCAATATTCATGAAACCTGTATATGTATAAACTACTATATAACATTTATACATCATCATAATTTATTAGATAACAGAAACTGAAAATATGTTTCAACATTGTCAATGTTTTTTCAAAATTTTTACGTGACAATTTGAATCCGCCATCTTGAATTTGAAAATTTTAATATCTCCACTTCAGATTGGTTATCAACAACCAGGAACATCCCGAAGTAACAATTTTCAAGAGAAAACACACAGTAGAAAATGTCTGCTTCCAAGTATTTAAAGCAAATACTCAAGGTATGTTGGAACATACCTCGTAATTTGAAATTGGCGTACCTGGGTACAAAAAATGGTAATTGAACTCTGCGACTCTCATATTAGAGCGAAAGAGCAGCAATATATGGTAGAACTAAATAAAAACTCCCAAAACATTTTTTGTCTTCTGTACATAACCTCAAAAGTAGCCCAAAAACTTCCTTTTTGTGTACATAACCTCAAAAATCTTAAAATCCTGACTTGATGGGCCCATTCTGACCTTGGATTCGGATTCTACGTAAAAAATTACTTCGGAAATAACCTTCCACTTTCCAACAACTGACATGACCCCATTATTTACAGGCCTGTGTTATCATTCAAACTTTAATTCTTCTCAGTGTGCAAAAGGTTCCGAGACATAAGTCGCGACTCCTGGTACCTGTTTGAGAAACTGGACTTTTCTCCTGAAACTTGGGGCTGGC
>NC_046657.1:166939749-166942386 GCF_010883055.1 Belonocnema kinseyi
TGTCTCTTGTATGCTATGATTCAGAACAAAGGTGTACAAATTTTTGCAACTTTCAAGAACCTGCAAGTATCGATTAATAAGATCAAAGAGTCTTGATCTAAATGGATCTTAAAATAAGCATCCTGACAGTATTCAAGAGATCGGCATTCTCTAAAGTCCAAAAAGTCTTGCACTCCTCCAAAAACATTTCCTCGGTCATTTCAAGGGACAAGCCCACTAAAATCTCTCCCGGAAGCCTGCTACCGGAATTGAGATGTAACATCTTTAGATTCTTTATTCTCGTTATGAGATTCGAGATACAATCGCTGCTATAATGGTGTCGCTGTAAATTCAAACCGATTTTCTTGAGGGGTGCATTTGTATCTGATCCAAATAAAGGCAACGGAGATTGGGACACAGCTGGCATATATCATGAATGGAGAGACTTGGTAGGCTGTGATACAATCCCATTTCGTCGTATTTTGCAGCGCGAATGCTCGTGTTTAAGTCGATTGTCTTTAAATATTTATGGCAGCGTTTTAAGACCTCTTTGAACAATGTTCTATCGATGCATTTCGCTTTTTTTTTGGCCAGCCCCAAGTTTCAGGAGAAAAGTCCAGTTTCTCAAACAGGTACCAGGAGTCGCGACTTATGTCTCGGAACCTTTTGCACACTGAGAAGAATTAAAGTTAGAATGATAACACAGGCCTGAAAATAATGGGGTCATGTCAATTGTTGGAAAGTGGAGGGTCATTTCCGAAGTAATTTTTTAAGTAGAATCCGAATCCAAGGTCAGAATTGGCCCATCAATTCAGGATTTTAAGATTTTAGAGGTTATGTACACAAGAAGGGAGTTTTTGGGCTACTTTTGAGGTTATGTACAGAAGACAAAAAATGTTTTGGGAGTTTTTATTTAGTTCTACCATATATTGCTGCTCTTTCGCTCTAATATGAGAGTCGCAGAGTTCAATTACCATTTTTTGTACCCAGGTACGCCAATTTCAAATTACGAGATATGTTCCAACATACCTTGAGTATTTGCTTTAAATACTTTGAAGCAGACATCTTCTACTGTGTGTTTTCTCTTGAAAATTGTTACTTCGGGATGTACGTGGTTGTTGATAACCAATCTGAAGTGAAGATATTAAAATTTTCAAATTCAAGATGGCGGAGTCAAATTGGCACGTACAAATTTTGAAAAAACATTGACAATGTTGAAACATATTTTCAGTTTGTGTTATCTAATAAATTATGATGATGTATAAATGTCATATAGTAGTTTATGCATGTACAGGTTTCATGAATATTGAATTTGATCTTGAGCATGACCTTCAAGGGCATTTCAAGGTTAACTTTTTTTTTATATTTAGCATTAGTCAGGAACCACGAAGTGGACCTAGTAAAATCTGTTCCCTTTCGAGTGCTGGATTTACGTGAGTCCCCTTGCCTCCCACGATCGGGGTGCTTGATTTATATGAGTCCCCTTGTCCTTGCCTTGAAAGAATTTTTCATTAATTTTGTACGAAACCAATGCGTTATAAACTATACGAAATTATTACGTTGACCAAAAACCATAGAAAATTCCGTAACATTTATTATTTCGTTAGGATGAGTTAATTTTTCTAAATTAATTATTCTTTGGTTAATTTATTAACAACTGTTAATAACTTAATCTTCTTAAATTAAAGGTTCTTTGACTCAATTTCTAGGTGATTTTGTGCGAAGCCAAGGCTTCATAAATCATACGAAAATATTAAGTTAACCAAAAATTATGGAAAATTCCATAAAATTGATTATTTCGTTATGATCAGTTAATGTTTAATGAATCAATAATCTTCATTTTTAAAAGTACATTTTCACTTTAAAAAATTTTAAAATACATTGAAAGGAATAATTAATTTATAAAAATTAACAAATGTTCAGAAAGAATTCAATATTATTTATTTCTAAATAAATAACCGACAATAAATAGTAATATGTACGTAAAGCAAAAATTTTTGCCGAATACCCCCGAATGTGAGCCCATCTGCAGCCAAGAAACTTCGGTGTACGAGTACCCTCTGTCTGGAGGCATGAACGGTTCTCCACCAAAAGTTGAAATCATCAACCAAACTCCATAAATTCGTAGATCAAGTCGGCTAAATCAAAAACGACACGTCCGGCTTCTATCACGTTTTTGTTTTAAATCGCAATCATAGAAAATAATTTGTATACGTACGAGAGATGATCAGATAAACAAATTGCCCACAGTTTGAAAATATTTCTTTAGGGAACTGATCATCAACACTGTTATTTGTTTGAGAATTCAGTCTTCGGAGATTATACAATTGGAAAACGTATCTAAGTTGACTTGAGTCCCTCATCTTGAAAGTTAATCCCAAATCCTTTAAGTGCTCTAGTCTTCATAGATCTACGTTTGTCTCTTGTATGCTATGATTCAGAACAAAGGTGTACAAATTTTTGCAACATTCAGGAACCTGCAAGTATCGATTAATAAGATCAAAGAGTCTTGATGTAAATGGATATTAAAATAAGCATCCTCACAGTATTCAAGAAATCGGCATTCTCTAAAGTCCAAAAAGTCTTGCACTCCTCCAAAAATATTTCTTTGGTCGTTTCAAAGGACAAACCCTCTAAAATCTTTCTCGGACGCTTGCT
>NC_046657.1:166942486-166966800 GCF_010883055.1 Belonocnema kinseyi
AAGATTAATTTGATTAGTAGTAGTAAATTTAAATATTTTCAGTTGAAAATTCCGTTATTTGGTTACAAATTCGTGTATTCAAAAGACTCGTTTCTTGGTAAAAGATTATTTTTCTTAGTGGAAAAAGTCGAATCGTTTTAAACAATATTCAAAAGTTTTGAAAGAATTTTATAAATAATTCAAGAGTTGAAGTTTCCAAATAATTAAAAATAAAATTATATACGACAATTTCATTAAGATTCCTATGAAAATTATGAATGGGATTTTATTTTAGAACATTAATTTGGAGATAATATTAAAGAAGATTTCAAAAGATTTAAGACCAAAAACAAATTTATAAGAATAATTAAAAAATAAACAATTATTACTTTAGAAAAAATTTGATTAGGTTAAATGATATTTAGAAGTTTTTAAGAGTTTCAAAACTAATATAAATAGTTTAACAAAATATATATTTTGAAGATCTTCAAAAAAGATTTTGACGGTTTTAAATGATTTTTAAACTTTTCAGATAATAAGAAAATATACTTAAGATTCCTGTAAACAAATTGAATGATTTTGCATTTTTTTTTAATAATTTAAAAATCATTTTTAACAACATTTCAAAACATATTTTGTTGTGTAAATAACAAATGAACGTGAATTTTTTTAACATTCGAACTGTACAATTAATGAAACTTATAAATTATTTATTTCGCAATTCACCGACATTTATTTTAAAATAGGAAAATTAAAAATGATTATTTTTTCAAATTAATTTTAAGAGTATATTTAAGTGCGAGTCGGGCTATGACCAGTTGCGGTCTGGTACTGTAAATAACTCTGCCCGGCCGGTACGTGACGAATAGAATAGGAACATTATATGACCATCCAATCACTTCTCAGTGCGTTTTAGGTACTGAAAATCGGCACAAACAGTAAGTGGAAAACGCACTGGCGCGGCGGCCCAGTCCCGTTCACCAGAGGGTTTTCAGTGCTTTTTCATCGGCAGGGTGTGGCATATCGTCAAACCTGCCAAGTCAAGGCTCAAGAGAGTTGAGTTATATTGTCAGTTCTATTTTTTTCTTCTTTTTACATTACTCCCTTATAAAAAAGGTGGTAAAAGGCGCGGGTCTATTTAAAATGATAAACTTTAGGTTCACTTGCCTATTTAAAGGGCCGCTAAATGTAAAGATTCGAAAATGGGATCGTCCATAAACTTCCATACCACTTAGGCGGGGGGTGGTGGTATCAAAAAACCTACCGTTGGTATCAGGAAGAGGGAGGGGGAATCCCAGGCAAAGTAACGTTACCTCTTTAATCCGGTAGCCACTAACACTACTGTATGCACTATAGGTCCCCGAAATTACTCTTTCTTTAAAGGTCAAAAAAAGGTCCCTGAATACGAATATCTTGGATCGGATTTCGAAATATGGGTCGCTTTTTATTTAAACAATTTCTTAAAACAATTTCATTATTTATTGGCAAAATAAATTATAGTCATTTTTAACATGGCTGAGCAAAAAATAAAACTTTTTTGCATCTTGCACTTTTTCCGTACGAGAAACCGTTTACAATGTACAGCGTTATGAACAAATGGTTTTTTAACAAAATTGCCATATTTGCACAGTGTTACCTCAGAATCTATAATTCAGACAAATTTAAAACTTGTATACTGTCAATATCAAGGCTAGATCTCTTAAAAGGTGAAAGAAATATTTCGGTTGAATAAAAACTTCTCCTTAACGGTGTTGGTTCAATCCGACTTTAAATTTTTTTTATAGGTACGGCACTGATTCCATATATATTTTTCCCGAAGGATTTGCGAACAAAAGAATGCAAACTTGTTGAATAGCCGGGGTTTCGCGAGATCCTCGGATCAATAAAATGTTGGAAAATCGACAAATTTGTTAAGGAAATTATTATTTTCTCGAAAAATATGAATTTTGTGAAAGATAAAAATCAGCGGGTAGCAGACGGCAGCATTTGAACTGTTAGAATCGTTTTCTAATTTATTCTTTTACTCACAATTATGACATAATAGAAGAATTTTAGAGACCAAACGATGTGCCAAAGGGCCAGGTCTTCATCATGCTGTCCCCAAATTTTTCGAAATACGTTGCGAAATAGAGCAAAAAGCAAAGAGAACTGACATGCCCTGTCTGCGTTTTTGTAACTGCATTTGTAATCAACTGCCAGGCCAGCTGTTACCTTCACTCTACATCGGGTATCGGCGGTATCGGGGCGTCTTTTGTTATCGACCGTGGGTCAAGACTACCGGTTTGCGCGCATGGACTCCCATCAAGTTCCGCTGGTCCAGTGGAAAAGAGCCTGACTGATAACCGCGCTGCCGTGGGTTCGAATCTTTTTCTCAACCTTTTTTTCGTATTGTAAACATGTCAAATAATAATTTGTAATGATGCTCAGTCGAATAAATTTTTTTTGTGTCAAAAAAGTATAGGTTATGTTATGTAGTAATTACAAATAATAAATGTGTTTCATTAATAATGAAGTGAGACTTGTAGACTGAGAAGTAAACATCAATTTTCTTCTGTACCAATAACATTATGGAATGACTACTGAGTGACAAATATTATAAATTGGTAATAATATCGTGCGTTTTTATTTGGCGAAGAGTGAATTGTGTGTAACGCTTATTTGCGGCATAAAAAGGTACCCAGATAGCACAAGAGTTTGCAGCAAGGTTGTCCAAAGCTTCCCATGCAAGTTTTGAAAGCTTGCATCGCAAGGTTCAGGCAAGCTTCCCGCAAATAAGAAAATATCCGTCATGTGGCAATATTGCAAAGCAAGATTGAGGAAACGTTGCCTGTCAATTTTGAACTTGATCCATTGCGCATTAGTTTTGCACCGCACCTAGGGCTGCGCAGAACTTTTTTAATGTTCTCCCAGAATGCCGCCTTATTTGCCTACAGACACGTATGATGAATGGTACTTTAAAAAAGAAATTTGTAATAAAACTATATGTACTGCCCAAATTTCACCTAGGTTTTCTATCGACAATTCACTGCTCTCTGATTGGACATCTGAACGGGATCGTTGTTGCCGCTGATTCGTTAAAACGAAAACCATTTAAAGGAACTTATTTGAGATAAAAACACTTAATTTAACAGTTGATGATTCACAATTTATTAAAGATGCATTTCCACCATCACTGTCTCAGAAGTCACAAATCACAATTGTTTATAATTGTTTATATCGCGGCGTCCCGTTTCGCGTTTAACAATTGATCTTATTTATAATAGTTTATTATTTAACAACAATTCAAATGAATTAACTAAATCAAACACAATACAAAGTTTCTGAGTCAAAAAAACTCAATTATACACTATCAAGTGTCGCAGGTTTAGTATTAAATATGCGGTTTCGGAGATGCAAAATCTGGTGTTTTTCCGTTGTGCGCGCGTTTTTATAAACTCTGTTTTGTGCGGAGAAATCTCCCACTTTCCCTTTTCAGCCAATCAAATCGCTGACGTCACTGAATTTAACAGTCAGTTTACAAATAAGAAATTAGGTCGCATGGCTCCGCCTATTAGATTTACAACGCAATATGACCAATTCGTTGATTGACATATCCAAACAATTTCGGTACAAAGTTCAAACTGTGACCGGATGTTTATAATACCATTTCCTGTCAAAATTCGTTCTAAGGCACGTTTTGATACTAAAAATAGCTCTGTGACTCATCTTTAGGAATGCTACGAATCTAACCTATTCTCATTGCGTCGTAGTCTATAAGTATTTCCCTGTTATCGAATTAATCTGTAATTCTTATTCTTTACATTATTATTTCAGGACAGAGAGAGAGTGTATTAAAATAATGAATTTTTCTTCTAAATTGTTCTTATTCTATCATTTCTAAGTTATGGTTATTAGTTACACTTCAAATTCTAATTTGAATTTGAACACACATCGATCAATCAATATATCGAATCGATATCTAGCTAGTCGATACTAGCTTTCGAGGTACACCTTGTGTAACTAAACGTATATGTTTTTAGGGCTCTAGCACCCGAAAGTCTATATCGTTACACAATAGTCCCTCAATCTTGCCTCGAAATTTTGCCGCATGGCGGACATGTTCTTATTTCCGAGAATCTTGCATAAATCTTGCAATGTAAACTTCCGAACCTTGTATCGCAAGGTTTAGGCAAGCTTGCCACAAATTCTTGTGTTATCTGGGTATGTTATGAATAGACATGAATAGACATGAAAAAAGGTATGTTATGAATAGACAGGATATGTTTTGAATAAAGTGAATAAAATATTACATGCGAAGAGTTTTAATTGACATTACCTACAATTACTTACAGCGATTTGGGTAAATAGGTGAATCCGAATATAACCTCGAAATAATGACAGATCGGCCCTTGGCATGTTTATTATACTTTTGATTGATTATTCTTTACCAAAGAAATGTTTTGTGGTTTTGTATATTTATTACTGACAGTATCGGCAGTAATAATTTAAACAATCCCTTCTAGAAAAGAATGATTGGATCCGATTTCGAGCGATTGAAGGTAATACCCAATCGGTCCCAATGGTGTTTCTTAATTGGGTATGCCCGATTTAGAATGATTGGGGTTGGCTATTGTTCTCAATCGGGACGCGAGGTGATTTTCAGGTCGGCCACGGCCATGTTGGTGGCAGCTCTTTGATCACGCGGGAATCATTTGAAAACAGTTATTTACTTTTTGTTTTCAAATTACATCTCGATAAAAGAAAACTTTTTAAAGATTTCAAATATCTCCCTCGTGATCAAAGAACTATCACTAACAGATTTGCCAATAATTTTTGTAGTGATTTTTCTGAGTTATATTATAATCAACTATTTATTTAAACATTTCAAAACACTTGTAATGTCGAAAGCGTACAAAATTTAGATCGTGCAATACGTAATGTAAATTACAGTGTATTTAGTAATCAGTCTGTTTTAAGAATACTGTTGATTAAATCAGGTTTGCTATTTTAAAAATACAAATGTTCTATATTTTATGAATCCCTTTATAAAAAAAATGTTTATATCTTTATTAATATTATTATAATTTACCTAATGAATTGTGTCAATGCGAAATAATATGATACATCTCAAACCGGATGCAAATTTCGTCAATATTCTTTTAATTTCAAGTCGTATATCCTAATTATTATTTACCTACAAATATTATAATCTTTTCGCAGTTACGCTTAATTACGAAAATTTCAAAGTACACGGAGAAAAATAGATGTTTGGACAGGCTATCTAGATATTAATATGTAATATCTTAGCGATTTAACTATAGGACAGAAATCTAGGTGCTGAAGTAAAGCATCCGTAGGTATTAAATAGAAGATTTTAACTGACAATATCCAAGATATTAAGGGCATGCTCTTCGTGACAACGTGACCATACTAGTTCCAGGTTTTGAGTATTTTTTGGTGTTCGCTGTGTCCACACAGTTTGAGATATCGTGTTTAAAATTTGACACACTGAATAAAAAGCACTAAAGAACATTTGTATACATCAATATGTTTATAGTTTTAGAGAAAATTTTGGATTTTGTGTTTCGCGTATATTGAGTCCTGACACCAATTTTGGACTAAATCGTCGAATTCTTTAAGAAATTAATGTGAGCAATAAAATTTGCACATTCGTTGTAAATCAACAAATAAGTATCTGCATACACGTAACCTATAATTATTTTTTGAACATTTTTACCGATTTCTAGCGGAGAAAACATGGACAAAGGAAACAAGGGACTAGGCATGCCATTTCGGGGGGATACAATGAGGGGGGAGGTCCGCCACCTTTTGATGTCCCGCGACAAACATGGCAGCGCCCATATGTTTATGTTTTCATTTACAGTTTGTTGGCAAAAACGCTCGTGCGCATAATCAAATGGCACATCGTAAGATTTCGGCTCTCCCCACTCATGGAATTCTCCCTCCTCCTGTGGATTCCACCCCGCTCGCCAAGTTAGGATGGCATGCCTAGTCCCGTGTTTATGTCCATGGGAGAAAACAAGAAACTTTGAAGGTCGATAAAGTCGAGATCACGTGACTATGTTCGTACATGAAACTTTTGTGTAGAATGATTTTCATTTTTTTTGTCCTAAAAATAAAAGATAAATTTCAAATTGGATTCATAGCAACACCAGAAATGTGATCAAAGTCACTCCTCGGAGTTTTCCAACCAACTTCCATAGTTATTAACGTCTTATTTTTGACGTTGAATCGATCAGCTGATAACTATTGTTGACAGTGAACCAACCGGCGGGGCTCAGTGTCGGACGCACCTTGTCTTTCGCCCCCGGGCGAAATTTTATTATTATTGATTTGGTATGACTGAGAATTGTTTCACACCTGTACAAAAAATCTACAAGAATATATAACAATCAGAAAATTTTAATTATTTTCTGAAGATGAACATCTCTCAAGATGGGAGTTGAACGGATTTTCGAGTATCACATTCTAAGATGTTCCTCGATTTTTTTAAATCGAGGCATCTACTTTATCGGCGTTAAAAGTTTTTTCCCTATTCCCATAGTATTTCACTAGAAAACTTTCTTCGTAATTATAAACATTTTGATATATACAAACGTTCCTTAGTCCTTTCGGTATAACTTCCCGTGTGGACGTAATGAGGACCGAAAAAATGAAAATCATTTCATTCTCCACACAAAAATTTTATGAATGAACTTAGACACGTGATCTCGACTTTATCGACGTTCAAAGTTTCTTTTTCCTTCCGCTAGAAATCGCTAAAAATGCTCCAAAAATAATGATAGGTTACGTGTATGCAGATACTTATTTGTTAATTTACAACGAATGTACAAATTTTATTGCTCACATTAATTTTTTAAAGGTTTCGACGATTTAGTCCAAAATTAATGTCAGTGCTCAATATACGCGAAACACAAAATCCGAAATGCATCAAACCAAAAATTATCTGCAAAGTGCTATAACTCGAATGATAGTATCCTATTTTATCGATCTATAAATGAACTTTCTTTAAAACTATAAACATATTGATGTATACAAACGTTCTTTAGTGCTTTTATTCAATCTGACAAATTTTAAACACGATATCTCAATCCGTGTGAAAAAAAATTTTTTTTTAATACACACATCCGGGGACTAGTTTGGTCACGTGGTCACGAAGAGCATGCCCTTGAAGAGCAGAATCTAAGATATTCCAGAAATACTTTTAATTAACATAACAACTTTTTAAAAACTATTTATGGAGAGAAGTTTTTATCCGATTAAAATATTTCTTTTACTTTTTAAGAGATCTATCCTTGATAGAGACAGTGTATACAAGTTTTAAATTTTTCTGAATTATAGATTCTGAGGTAACACTGCGCAAGTATGGCAATTTTGTTTAAAAACCCCATTTATTTTTAACGCTGTACATTGCAAACGGTCTCTAGTACAAAAAAAGTGCAAGATGCAAGAAAGTTACATTTTTTCTTAGCCATGTTAAAAATGATATTATAAATATTTTTTGTCAACAAATAATAAAATTATTTTTTTTAATCATTTAAACAAAATATTGACCCATATTTCGAAAGTACATTACTAGATTATGCATGTTTATGGTAGAAAATTATTCCTTTTGTTTACTCTATTTTAGTTGTAAATTCAACTTTGTGGTTTGAAATTCATGAATTTCATTGAAAACTCGTCTTTTTTGTTAGTAAATTAATTATTTTATGTAAAAATTCATCATTTTTAGTTGAAAATTCAACCTTTGGATACATGATACCAGGGTATACCCTAAGCAAAATTTAGAACCGGCCGACCTAACAGCAAGCAAATGTCTTGAAAAAAGGCTTTGCTTTCCAGATTTTCCGTACTGAATACTTTTCTCATAATTTTTCCTTGAACACTTTTCTGTCAATAAAGTATACACTTATACGAAAATTGATACCAATAATCGTTACCTGCAAAAATGTTGGAAAATCTTTAATACTCATATGCTTAAGAAAACAATATAAAATAATAAATTATACGAACAAGTGCATAAAAGGATTAACTTTTTTGAAATATCGTTATTTTTTTATTATTTTTAAATCAATTTAGATGTGATTTTCTCAAAAATTTATAACAATATTTTTACCCGAGCTACATTTAACATACAATCATTCATGCGCCTCGTGCAGTCGCAATTAATTCCATAAATCATTTCGTAATTTAATAGATAATCCGATATCAGATTCAAATGGGTAAAACCAACGGTACTGATAAAAACAAATCACGATTTATTACTAACAATAATCTAAATATCCTTCGAATTTTTAATCTTATGTATAATTTTGTAACGTCAACGGAAGCTAAATGCTAGAACTACCTATTTTGACTTTTTGATCTGCCCATTTTAATTTAGAACTGCCCGACTAGGGTCGAATAGCCCTTTAGAGTATAACCAGCATGATAATTTAATTTTATTAAAATTTCGGTTCTTTTTTTGGTAGTAAATTAATCTTTTTGTTTAAAAATTCATTTTTTTAGTTAAAACTTTAACTTTTTGATTAAGAATTATTGAATTTTGTTAAAAATTCGTTTTTTTTATAGAAAATTATCCTTTCTGTTTAAAAGTTCATCCTTTTTAATACAACATTCATCAACTTTTTGGTTGAGAATTCTAAAATTTATCTTTTTGGTACCAAATTCATATTTTTGTTTAAAAATTCATCTTTTTTAGTTGAAAATTCAACTTTTGGTACAGAATCTTTGAATTTTGTTACAAATTCGTTTTTTTAATACAAAATTATCCTTTTTGTTAAAAATTTCATCTGTTTTCATTGAAAATTCAACTTTTTGGTTGAAAATTCTGGAATTTTATTGAAAATTGGTCTTTTGGGTACCAAATTAATCTTTTTGTTTAAAAATTTATATTTTTTAGTTAAAAATTCAACTTTTTGGTACAGAATCTTTTAATTTTGTTACAAATTCGTTTTATATTGTGGACATACCAAAAATGTAAACATAATGCTAGAAAAGTTGTTCTGAAAAGTATTTTTATTAATTTCAATGATTTTCAAATTGTTTTTTATTCTTGCATTGCAACGGACGGCTACTGAATATATTTTGAAAATCCGATAGACGTCCTAACATACTATTTTTCCGAAAAAACATCGAGTTTATTGCTTAACGGAAACAGCTCAAAATGGCAGACAAATTTTCTTCAAAAATATTATGATTACTCGCTGTCAGAATTGACGGCTCTGCGAAAGCCTCGCAGTCGTTTCAAGGTAAATGCTCTATTTCTTTTGCTTCGTGAAGCTTTTAATTTGTAGTTATCAAAGAGCTCAGAAATTTTACTCGTCATCATCCTAGAGTTATACTACGCTCTGTCCACTTTTTAAAAATTTTGAACCACTATTATTTTTAGGCCCAATAAATGTCAAACTTCATTTCTTGATAACATTTTCCCCGTAATATATTCTCTCAGCTATTACAATCATTAATTAAATTGTGACGTTAATTGAATGTTAAAACTATTTAATGCCATTATTATGGAGAATTGAAGATGTAGTGACTATAAACGAACACGCTTCCACCTGAAATATGAATATAATCCATTAGTATTTTGAATTAATTTACGTAGTGCAGTTACAGAAAAAAATGTGGGCGTCCGTATGAAAAGGGCCTTTATGACCGGTAGGATGTTACGTACAGAGTCATATAGCAGGATCAATTCGCGACATTTTAATTCCAGAATGAACCCTTTCTGATAAAAAACGTGTCGCCGGGGTATCTTTGAACCTGGAAATTCATAATACCTCGTTTAGCGAAAATGAAAGTTAAAGTTTTGATAAGCAAAAATCACACTTACAGAGCGGTCCCTATATCCCCTTTTGTATCCAATATTCACTTAAGTTCCCTAAAGTACCCTATTTTCAAGATTGGGCCCCTATGGGTACCCTATTTTTAGTCAGGAACTTAAAAAAAATAGGAAAATTCAGCGAATTACTGTAAGAATTAACTGTAAATAGTAATAAGGGCTAGCACACAATCACTATTAGTTACTTTTTCAAATGAAACAATCACAAAAAGTTACTTTTCATTCAATAAATTAATTCGTGGGTTGATCACTATTCATTTAAGGTCTAACCTATTCTTAAACTATCTTGAATTCTATTAAATATTTCAGGGTATTTATAAAGATTTAGAGAAATGTTTGATAGATTTCAATTACTTGAAGGAATTTTAAAGATTTCAAGGTTTTTTTAAAGCTTCAACGATTTTAAAGGTTTTAAAGTATTTAAAAAGATTTTACATTATTTTACAAGATTTCCGAGGATTTCAATGATTTTAAGGGATTTATGATAAAACTCACAATGTATTTTAATACATTTTCCATGATTTTAGAAAATTTCATAGAATTTTACGTGATTTTATAATACTTAAGTGGATTTTTAAGAATTTATTCAGAAGACGTATTCTTTTAAACTCCTTAGCATTTTCAAGAGCTTTAAACATTTTTTAAATAGATTAAAGGATTTTTAATAATTTAGGTTATTTTAGAAAATTACAAAGAAATTTTTTATTAATTTCATTAATTTAATGGGATTTAAAAGGATTTGAAATACTTGAAAGTACTTTAAAAGATCCTCAGGCGTTTTCAAGGGCTTTAAAAAGTTTCAGGGGCTTTCAAAATATATCAAAGGATTCGAAATATTTTAGGAAATTTCAAAAGATTGCCAGAATTTTTTAACTTATTTTAGTAGTTTGAAAGCTTCCAAAGACTGAAATATTTGAGTGTATTTCAAAAGATTCCAAAGAATTTTCAAGAGATTTCAACAACTTCAATTTTCCAAGGATTTCCAAGGTTTCTAATAATTTTAAGGGATATTAATATTTTAATAGATTTCAAAGAATTTTTCACAAATGAGGAATTTCGTAGGGTTTCGAAGATTTGAAGAGATTTTCAAATATTTTTTGCAATTCATTTGAAATTCGCCCTGAATTCTTATTAATCAATCCTCAATCCTTTAAATTCTGTTAAATTCTTCTAAGTTTATTCTAATCAATTCAATACATTTATCCATATTTTGTAATTATTTCAAATTCACTCGATTGCTTTTTAAATTCAGATTGAGCTTTGAGAAATTTCATCTCATTCTTCTCATTTCTTTTAAATTTACCTAAATTCGCTCAAAACTTATCGTAATCAATGAAATTCTTGTCGATCCCAAGAATTGTTTCCAAATTATTTGAATTCTTTTGAATATAACTTGAATTTTTTGTAGGCAATAGTCACTTTTTGTCTTATAAATTAGTAGGGTTTGAAAGGTTTGAAGAGATTTGAATTTTTTTGAAATTCACCCTGAATTCTTTTAGATTCTTTATTTAATTGATCCTGAAATCTATTAACCTCACCTTGAATTCTTAGGCCTTTCATAAAATTTTGTTAAATCCCTTGATTTTTTCTAAGCTTATTTCAAAGTTTCTGAATTTAATGAAGTTTTTTCATATTTTCAAATTGTTTTAAATTCATTTGCATGAAAAGGTACCCTAGGAGCGTAATAAAATTACCCTTTGATCCCTATATTCGATTTAATATTATATTTTGCTTAAAAATCTTCGACTCTTTTTAAAAATGTTATGAAGTAGTTAAAAATGTTAAATAATCTTTTTCAATATTGTCGTAAAATTAATTACAAAGCAATCATTAAAAATTTTCCAATGAATCTTAAGAACATTTTTTTCATTCTTTTCACACCCTGAAAAATTCTGTTTACCTAACATTTTCTAAATATTGAAAAATCCAAAAAAATTCCTCAAAGTCTTGCATATTATTTTTCCACACATTTTAAAATTTTATCATCTAAAAACTGGATATTATGATTAATAGCTCGAACGAAGGAACCCGCGCGCAGTAAAAATAAATACTTAAAGTTATATTCGACTTAATTTAAGATTTGACTTGAATTAAGGAAGTACCTGAATTTAAGTGTGCAAACTATCATGAATAAAGCACCAACTTATCTTAAATAAGAAATCAGCATTTTTTACTGGAATAAAGTAAAGTATCCTCCTAAATTTCAATATTCAGTTCTGAAAGTAAGTTGAAGGCAACTTGAAATAACCTTTAAGGCTTTCGTCGCCTAAAATAAAGGAATATACCTTTCCTGAATTTCAGGTTCACACTACCTTGCATGACGTTACAGAACGCTTGCGCTACTATACAGCTCGTGGACATTTATTCTAGTCGCATCCTACTGCAAGACTCCACGTCGAGTTGTTTAATGTCGGCTATGATACTATGTTTCCATAATTCATGGAGTTTTCGTTTCAAGGATTTCGAAAAGTGCTGCAGCAAAATCAGTTCCAGTTGTCAGCTAATATTTGGATTATTAAACCCATAAAAATAATTAAATTATTAGAAAAATCTTTACTTCGCAACGTGAGCGCCCTTTCAATACATTACGGAACGCAATTTTCTGCAAATATTGGACCGCACCTGCCCCCAATATACCGTTTCTTCCATTTTTCCTACTTTTTCTGTATTTTATTACAAGTTTGAACCCAACTTATACATTTTTTAAAACGAATAACTATTATATGAAAACAGCTGATGAGTGTTGGTAGAGCGTGAGAAATTCCTAGTATGTAGTTAGAATGTTACCCTTAATTTCAGTTAGGATAGTGTATTAACTTAAGTTTACACTAGCTTTCAGTATACTGTAAACGGAATCGTTACTATAAAGGGTGACTTGGCACGGCCCTATACAAAGGGGTCGTCGGGCCGCACCCGATTCGCGACGGAATCCCCCGAAGGGACACGAAACCCCGAGCGACCACGCGGCCGACAGTCGGTCAGGTCAGTCTGTGTTAACTCGTCCGACTGTCGCCTACTCTCTCACTTTTTTCCGTTGCAAAAAACGCGATTGCCCAGTGTACTATTTTCGGGGTTCGGACCCAAGTGTGTGTCGTCTCTCCGTGCTAGGCTAGGAACCCAAACTCCTTCCACGATCCAGGTCAACCCTCCTGGAGAAGGCCCCTACTCGCTGAACCCGGCCCAGGTTTGGCCCGACCCGAAGCTTAGCTCGCCCTTCGCCCACCTACGATTCGCAACCCGGCTGCCAGTCTGGCCACGAACTGGACGCCTCGCCATCTGATGTAAGTGGTAATAAAATGGTTTTCTAAATTCACGATGGTGTATTTTCTGTGGTTTCACCTATCTCAGCTTCCCACCTCCAAAATTCCCCTCCTTGGTATCACTCCCGTCATAATACATATATTCTTAATTGAAGAGCGAGCCTACCTGAATTTTAGGTCATGCCTCCCTGAATTTCAATTAGTCCCGACCTGAATTTCAGGAATCTAATTCCCTTAATTTAATATTCAGATGGCATTCTTAATTTCAGATTGCCTATGCTTCTTTTTGTGACACCTTAAAATAAGGCGAATTTTTGACTTAAATTAAGTACTTTTTTTCCTGTGCGTGACTTCAGGACACATTTGCAAGATCATCATTGTAAGACCAATTGTACACTCAATAATAGTATTTAAGCCACAGTCTGAAACTTCTTTGCAGTTTGCACAATCTGGAACTTTCAAATTTACACTTGGCCCGCAAAGAGATCTCGATGAGAGCTTTGTATAACTCATAATTAGATACTCGACCTTTCTATTAGTTTTCCAATGTTGGTCATTCCTCTGTCGGAAAGATGAAAACAAACTGAAGAATTTTGTATTTTGAATAACCCGTGTAGAAATAGCCCGGTTTGACCCGGCCAGAAGAAGGTGTCTGGCCAGAATCTGACCGGGTTAAACCGGGATACTATTTTGTTAATTTCCCGGCCGGGATCTGACCGAGTTCCCATCAAGACCCAGTCGCGTCGTTTGTAAATATTTGACAGGCGAAAGACCAATTTTATGTATTTTTGGTGTTTTTTTATCAATTATGAAAGAAACATTAAACTAATTTTAATTATATGTTTTCCCACTTTTGATTCTGCGGTTCCCAGACTTGCCGTGACTGCGAAATCGTTGACCAACTTCTTTTTTATTTCGAAACATAGTTTCTCAGTGAAATTATACTTATTTTTTTTGTGATATGATTTTTCTTATTTTTAATGTATTTATATATCATCTTGAATAAGCAAAAAACGTAATATGAGGAGAAATAACTTTTTCCGAACGAGGTTTTGCATTACGTTATAATGCTTGTACGTTTTCTAAACCCGTTTCATACACGGAAAAAAAATTCTTGAGGCACTGCTCCCGATTAGACCGTCGCCATTTTATTTCGCTGTTCCCATAATGCACCGGCGCTCTTTCGATAATTACTTCAGACACCTATTCTTAATATCCCTATTATAGCTATACTTATTAGGGATTTGACTATACGATATCCCTGGTATATGGAAAATGGTCAAGGATATTCATTTTCGCTGATCCCGGGATCTTTCTAAATTCCTTCGTTCGTTTTCAGCTAAATAATTGGCTATAATAAGGAATAATATCCCTGTCACAGCCTATTTTTTTTACCGTGTAGGTTAGGATGTCACGTGATACCCCTGGAATTTATTTTATCACTTGTAAAAAAACCTATGCAAACTAAGTTACACTTGAGGTAAATTTGTTATGCAATTTAACTTTAATTTCTTACAATGCAGTTTCATACAGAAACTTAAGAATCATAACCTATATTTTTGTACTTACATTGAATCAATCTTTGTAGTTAATATATTTATTATTATGAATGCCGTTCTTAAATTTCAATTCTAACATCTTTTTACAGGTGGAAATAAGTGCTAACAAAGATTGTTATCTCTACCAGTTGGTAGAATATGTTCGCTGTGGTAAAAAGGCTCCAGTAAAAAGCGATCGAGGAGCCCAGTCAAAAACAGGTCGGATTCCGACCGGGTTACCCTATTTGTATCCAGGATTCGATTGGGTACACCCGGCCGGGATCCGACGAGCGCAGCGTGTCGAAACCAACCAGAATCCGACCGGGCAACCTGACCAGATTCCGAATACAAGCAGGGCAACCCTGCCGGAATCCGGCCCGAACCCGGTCATATTTTCTAAACAGGAAATTCCATGTTAATTTTTCAATATTTCAAATAAAATCGATTAGCTTTCCCACATTTCCCGACTATTTTTTAAATTTGACGTCACTTCTTACCCATGGTTCAATGTGCGTTTTTTCCCGACTTCTTGTTTACATATTAAACAAGAAAAAGCACGTTGAAATTTTCAAAAATGCAAAAACATTAACCAAACCCTTCCTCGTTGGAATTTCTATTTAATATATATGATAAAGTAAAAAGGTGGAGATTTTTTTGAATAATTTTAAGTCTTCATAATTAGTGTTCTAAAGAGTTTATGTGCTCGAAAAATTCTCACGAGGATGAGAATATGCTCGAGAATAAGCTCGACCTTAATGTGCTTTGAGAGTTTAATTAAAATTTATGAGCATTTTAAATTAGGATTTAGAACATATATGTTTTTGGTCGCTAAATTCGAATCCGGTGTCCAAATAACCCAGTTGACTCATAATTGATCGAAAAATTCAAAAATAAAGGTAAAATCGACGAAAACAGCAATTTTTCGTGCATATTTTTGCAAAAAAAAAATTATATTTATTCCCGGTGGACTTATCTAGCATATCCTTACGTTTTTGGGGTCACTGATTCTGAATCCAAAGTTCAAATAACCCAGCAGGCTCATATTTGATCGAAAAACGCAAAAAAAGATGCAAAGTCAACGGAAACAGCGATTTTTCGTGTGTATTTTTGCAAAAAAAAATTTTTTCATGACAGGTGAACTTAACCAGCATATCTATATGTTTTTTGGGTAGCTTAATCCGAGTCCGGGGTCCAAATAACCAAGTTGGCTAATATTTTTTTGAAAAACGCAAAAATAGAGGTAAAATCGAACAAAACAAATGTCTGTGAACAAAACAAATGACAGATCCCGCTCGAACTTCACGTCAAAACAAATGACTGTGAAACAAAGAAATGAAAGATTGCGCTCGAACTTCACGTTAGTAAAGATGACAGTGGTGACAACCTCTTTAAGCGTGCTTCCTAATGTGACTTCAGCACAGTTTTAAAAACCATTATCAGTTTCTTTTATTTGTGTTTTTAAATCACTAGTTTACTATACTTTACTTATACTATTACTATATACTTTCAATCAAAACAGATCATGTCTTCTAAGCGCTGTTTCAATTCCAATTTATCCACTTCCACTATAGCGCGTAATTGTGTGGGTGATCTAGATGCATTTTGCTACATATGTGGTACGAGTAAATTTGAGGTTTTAGAAAATTGAAGAGTAATCAGCGATGACATAAAAACAATTTATAAAAGTTATTTTGGTATGGATGTTCAAAACCAAAATGTAAATTGGATTCCTCACAAAATTTGCAGTGCTTGTTATTAGACATTCAATCGATTGAAAGACAGAGAAAAAAATAAGAAAACCCTTAAGATTCAGGAACCTACGATATGGACGAAATCTCTTCGCAAAGAGAAATGCTACTTTTGTATGACAAACCTGACAGGAATTAATAGAAAAAAGAAAAGTTCTATCGAATATCCTGATGTACCTAGCGTCACTAAATCTGTTGAGAATAACGATGTTACAAAACACTCAAAAAATTTGTCACTTGAAAGACACACGATTGAAGCAGAAGGAAATAAATGTACTGATGAAGATTTCGATGTTGATCGTGATGAATGTGACATTTCACATTATGGTAATGACGAGGATGATGATGAAAGCAGCGATGTTAATACAGAAGTGTGCATACCAGACAATGAAAAGAATAAAGTTCCTAAGTTATTTACGTCTGAAGAATTGAATGATTTATCGCGAGATCTCGGTCTCCCTAAATATGCTTCAGAGTATTTTGCTTCCATTTTGAAAAAGAAGAACTTATTAGCTAAAGGAGTTAAATCAAGTTTGTACAGAAATAGGGAAAAAGTGTTTAGACAGTTTTTTACTTCTGAAGAAAATGATCATGGAAAATTAGTCTATTGTAAAAACAATGACGGATTAATGGAAAAAATGAAACCTACACTGTATAGGCCGGAAAATTGCCGGCTATTAATTGACTCTTTTAAGCGCAGTCTAAAAGCAATCTTATTGCATAATACTAATGTTTACGCTCCAGTTCCAGTCGCACATTCTACGGAACAGAAAGAGAATTACAGTAACTTAAAATTTGTTCTAGAAAAAGTGAATTACTCGACTTATAAGTGGAAATTTTTTGGGGATCTCAAAATTCTTGGAATCGTTTTAGGACAGCAATCAGTGTATACAAAAAAACCTTATCACTTGTGCTTATGGGACAGACGAGATCGCGGTAGTCATTACAAAAAAAAAGATGGCCAAAAAGAACATCGTTTGAGCAAGGACAGAACAATATAATTGAAGATCCTCTAGTTGACCCAAAAGAAGTTTTGATTCACTCCTTCATATAAAGCTGGGTCTTATGAAACAGTTTATCAAAGCGCTTGACAAGGATGGCGATTGCTATGCGTATTTGCAAGATCAATTTCCACAACTTTCCGAAGCAAAATTAAAAAAGAGGATCTTCGATAGAACACAGATAAGAAAAATGTTGCAGAATCCAGAATTCATTACAAAAATGTCCGGCACTGAAAAAGATGCCTGGCTTAGTTTTAAAAATGTTTTAAAATCTTTTTAGGTAATAAGAAAAGTCCAGACTATCAAAACGTGGTTTCAGAAATGGTAACAAACTTTGGTAAACTAGGCTGCCTTATCAATTTAAAGCTACATTTTCTTCATTCGCATATAAATAAGTTTACAGACATTCTGGGAGACTTGAGTGAAGAGCAAGGCGAACGTTTCCACCAAGATATAAAAGAGATGGAGAGGCGATATCAGGGATGTTGGAATATCAAGATGATGGCTGACTACTGTTGGAGTTTAAAACTAAATCAAGTCAATCAAGATACCAAATGAAAGCGAAGCCCACTACGTAGGTCTTTTGAGGACAAAAGGGTTCGATACAAGCGATATAAAGAAAATAAAAGAACCCTATAAGCGTGAGAGGCAAGGGAACTCACGGTAATAAAGCACCCCAAAGGGAACAGAATTTACTACGTCCACGTCGTTGATCCTGAGTAACGCTAAAAGTAAATAAAACTTATTTACAAAAAATCCTACTACTGCCATGCAAGGAGACTAACGCAAATTAAAAACCCCGAAATGTGAGACGCAAAGGGAATCTACAGTGAACGACAATCCCAGTCGTGGAAAGTAAATGTTTTCGTCGATCTTATGTCTAATTTTGCGTTTTTCGATCAAATATGAGCCAACTGGGTTATTTGAACCCTGGATTCAGAATCAGTGACCCCAAAACATAAGGATATGCTGGATAAGTCCACCGGGGATGAAGATTTATTTTTTTTTTTTGCAAAAATATATCTGAAAAATCGCTGGTTTTGTCGATTTTACGTCTATTTTTTCATTCTTCATGAATTTTCATCCAAACAAGATCAACATATAACATAATATAAAATTTAACAAAAAGGGTTTTTTTCGCTCAAAGAAAAAAATTTTCAACGAAAAATAGAAGAATTCAATTTTCAGTTAAAACAGTCAATTTTCAGAAAAAAATTCTCAACAAAATAATTCAATTTTTATTGCAAACGATGAATTTTCTACCAAAAAAGATGCAGTTTTAATCAAATATATAAATGCTTAACTAAAAAAGGTAAAAGTGAATTTTGAACTAAAATTATGAATCTTCAATTAAGAAATTTACTTTTAAACCAAATACATCAGTTTTTCAACTAAAACGACAAGTTTCCTACAAAACATGAAATAGTTAAATTTTCAGTTAGTGACATAAATTTTTAAACAAAAAGAAACAAATATTCAACAAAATATTGACATTTTTAACCAAAAAGACTGATTTTCAACTAACGAGAGTTCTCTTCTTCCAAAAAAGGCGGATATTAAAAAAATAGTTGAATTTTGACCTTAAAAAGATAAATTTTCAACAAAATAGTATAGTTTTCAACCACGAAGATTAAATTTACATCGAAAAAGACCAGTTTTGAACAAAAAATCTAACAGTTATATTTTCAGTTAAAGAAATTAATTCTAAAGAGAAAAAAAACTAATATTAAACCAAAAAGAACAATTTTCAACCACGTATAATATCTGAATTTTAAAGGAATTTTCAACCTGAAAGATTCATTAGTTACCAAGAAGATTAAATATTCTCTCATCATATTAAAATTTCCGATAAAATACAGGAATTTTTAACCAAACGTGTAAGAGTTTAATTTTCAGTTAAAACAATTATTTTCCAACTAAATAATTACATTTAAAACCAAGAAAAAAGTTTTTCGACATCATCAACCAAAGAAATCAATTTTCAACCAAGTAGTTACACTTTCAACTCAGTAGTTTAATTTCCAACCAAGAAAGATTAAATTCTCAAAGAAAAACTTGTTATTTGATATTTCAACCAAAAAGGATTTTAATTTTTTACCAAAAATGGTTTGTTTCAACCAAAAAAAGATGCATTTATAACAAAATAGTATAAATCCTCAATCAAAATAGATTAATTTTGAAACAAATAGTCGCAATGTTCAGCCATAATAATGAAAAAATTAGCTTCAACTTTAGTTTATCGAAAATTCCCTAACTCGGTCAGGTTTTCCCTGGCGTATTCCCAGCGTTTCTGGAATTAAGTTAAGGTAGATATTTGATTCAACAATAAATGCTTTAAACTCTCGTAAATGCTCTATAAATTCTCTGTTTAAGCTTAAATGATGATCATATGCTCGGGAGCATTTGCTGAACATAAATTATTGGGCATTAAAGAACTCTATTCATGATTTTTCCGGTTTTTCGCGGTGAAGTTTTTCAATTTTCCCGATCAACCAAAAGCAACATTTATTTTAATTCACCGCGTTCGTTCTAAACCTTTAAAACAACAAATATCGTAAATAATAAATAAGTCGCATGATCTGACGATGTCTTTACGACATCGTAAAGAGAGCAAAACGACACGAACATAGGATGTGATAAAGTTGTCGTAAAGATGTCGTAACGATGTCGTAAAGACATCGCTAAATTTTGTGCCCACTGGGTAAATTTTTCTCTAAAAGCTATGCATTTTTAACAAAAAGCGAAAATAGTTAAACTTCCAGTTAAAAAAATTAATTTTCAACAATTAAAAAGCGAATTTTCAACCAAATAGTTCCATTTTTAACTGAACGGATGAATTTGTTACTAAATAATGAATCTTCAACTGGAATCGTTGAATTTTAAAGAAACAAAAATTAATTTTTACTAAAAAAGATAAATTGTCATCTTACACATAAATAATTCAATTTTAAATTTTAGAAATTAATGTTCAACCGACCAGATTAATTGTCACCCGAAATTATGGAATATTGAATTGGAAGAATGAATAAAAAAAGTAATAAATAGTGATAAATAAAAAAGTAAATTTTTTGACTGGAATAGTTGAATTTTAAACCAGAAAGATGAATTTTGAACGAAAAATGGATTAATTAAATGTTTAGTCAAGAAATGAATGTTCCACCACAGAGATAAATTTTTAACTAAATTGTGGAATATTTAACTGGAATAATATTTAAGTTTTCTGTTAACAAAATTGCTTTTCATCCAAAGAAATAACAACTTCTTAGTCAAATCGTTCATTTTTCAAACAAACAAATGAATTCTTAAATAAAATGATAAATCTTAAGCCAAGAAAATTAATTTTTAACAAAAGAGTTTAACTTTCAACAAACTTTTCAAACAAAAAAAACGATTTTTTAAACAAAATACGTGGATTTTCAACTATATGGTTGAATTTTCAATAAGAAAGGACAAATCTTCATCGAAACTGTTGACTTTGAAACTAAGAAAGATTAATTTTCAATAAAAAATGGAACAGTTTAATTTTTAAATAAAAAATTTCAATCTTTACCCAGCTAGTTGAATTTTCATCCAAAAAATATAAATTCTCAACCAAAAATAGAATTCTTAAATTCTCTGCTAAAAATCCAATTTTTAACAAGCAAAAAATACGGATTTTCAGGAAAATAGTTTAATTTTGTACTGAAATAGTTAAATATTTATTTACAAAAAATTGAGTTCGAACAATCATTTACAACCATGGACGAGTTCTCAATTAAAATTATGAATCTTCAAACAGAAAAATAACCATTTTTAACAAAAAGCTTAATTTTTAACGAAGTAAGGGAGAAAATTTGTTTATTAAAATTCAACCAATTAGTTCGGTAAATGTACGACACTACTGCATTTAGATCGAGTTTACAATTATTTTAGGATTTAATGCAAAACGGAACTATAAATACTACAAAAGATTTATGTAAAATCTCAAGTCCAAAAGTGAAAATTCTGACATGTAATAATCCATGTTAGGATTGTATTATTTTCATACCTTTATATCCTAAAATAACGCGCAGAAAGTATAGACGGCAGAATTTTTTTAGAGATTTTCACTTTTATTATGTGAAGGATTACACAACAGTATGGTAAAATGAGAATCGCTAGGGACGTCAACACTATCAGGGCTGAAGTTTAAAACCAAGTCCGCCGTAGAAACTTAAACATTTTTAAGTTTAGGTTAACATCGTAGGACTCCAGAAAATATTCAAATATGTGGATTAGTTTTACATCTTTGATGTTATTTATTAAATTCCAACCTACTTCAGTTTAATAGATTTTATATAAACTTGATTTGTAAGTTTTTAATGTTCAATTTTTCACAAATTTAAAATATAGAAAATAAAATAATTTAGGGTTTTAAGGTTACAAAATTTTCAATAAAAAAGTTATCCAATGTTTTTATTTACTTCCTCTATATTTATAATTCCGTTTATTGATAAAATGTTAAAATAAGACATTTCGATGAACGGGGACCAGATATTTTTTGGACCGCCCTGACGTACTCGTACTTCAACTTTTTAGCTGAGATTTTTTTCTCGGTATTCTAAGTGTTAAATTAGCTGTGAGGACTAGTTGTTAACGCGTTAAACTTAAAGTAGGTGATTCGAAACGCGTCACAGCATTTTCGATTTTTAAACGTGTCAATGGTATTAAAAGCATGCGAATATTTTATATGTAATGTATTGTAATTTAATGTAATTGTTCAAGATAAATTGTGCAAGGATTTGTGTAGTAAGTGAGATGACCTTCCACAGAATCTGGTTCTTGTAAGAATTTTTTTTTTTTGCTGACGCACGAAATTTTACATGACAGGGATGTAGAATTCACATATAGAGCGGTAGAATTTGTTTTCTTCAATCGAAACTGTAATTAACAGTTCGAATTCAATCTAAATTAACGTATGTTTTTTTACCCATCCTCCAATTTATATCTTCCCCATTCTATCTACTTCCAGCAGGAAGCTTTGAATCACATTATCAATTTAAAATTAAAATTAAACTTCACTAGTTATGCAAACAACGACGGGCCATTGCTGATATATTTTTTTTGCATTTCTTAAAATGTCAACTGAAACTTAAACTGAAAAGTAAACAACTTTGAGCTTGTTTAAATTTGGTAGCACTTGAAATTGGAAAATTTCAACGATAATATATTCAAAGCTTTTCAAATAAGAAACATTGCAAATGTGGGTTAAAAAATGCAACACGTTCAAATTACTCATTTATAACAATACAATGAGTTTATGTGAAGTTCTAAACTGGCAATTGTCAAAAATTAAAATTAATTGATTAATTCATTAAGATAAAATTTTTAATTTTAAATTCGAGTTTCCAAAATTTTTTATCTTTTTTTCTGGACGTTAAAATAAACAAATTTTAGAATTTGATTTTGAACTGAATAATTTTAAATTACAATTCTTCTGAAATCCTATCCGAAGAGACAATTTTATATTTTTATGCTGCAATTTAATTTATTTGGAGATATCGGATAGTGGATCGTAGCAAGTGGTAATGAGGGGGATGATTATGGTTTTTTGTCAATTTCGAAAGTGGCGCATACGAACGCATTTTAGATTCTATACGAAGAGGCAATAATAAATTTGTGTACTGCGATTTTATTTATTTGGAGACATCATTGAATAGTGGATCTTAGCAAGTGGTAATG
Source organism: Belonocnema kinseyi (assembly GCF_010883055.1). Taxonomy (NCBI): domain Eukaryota; kingdom Metazoa; phylum Arthropoda; class Insecta; order Hymenoptera; family Cynipidae; genus Belonocnema; species Belonocnema kinseyi. Next base: position 166,965,557 of record NC_046657.1, read on the forward strand.
AGGGGGTTGATTATGGTTTTTTGTCAATTTTAAAAGTGGCGCATATGAGCGCAATTGAAATACTATCCGAAGAGATAATTTTATATTTTTATACTGCTATTTAATTTATTTACAGATATAGGATAGTGGATCGTAGCAACTAGTAATGAGTGGGATGGTTATGGTTTTTTGTCAATTTCGAAAGTGGCGCATATGAGCGCATTTAAAATCCTATCCGAAGAGATCATTATGAATTTTTATACTGCAATTTAAGTTATTTGAAGGCATCATCGAAAAGTGGATCGTAACAAGTGGTATTGAGGGGGTTGATTATTGTTTTTTGTCAATTTTGAGAGTGGCGCATATGAACGCATTTGAAATCCTAGACGAAGAGATCATTATAAATTTTTATTTTGCAATTAAAGTTATTTTGAGATATCATCGGGTGGTGGATCGATAGTAATTAAAAATGAGGGGGTTGATTGTAGTTTTTAGTCAATTTTAAAAGTGGTGCATATAAGCGTATTTAAAATCTTATCCGAAGAGACAATTTTATATTTTTATACTGCAATTTAATTTATTTAGAGATAACGAATAGTGGATCGTAGCAAGTGGTAATGAGGGGGATGATTATGGTTTTTTGTCAATTTTGAAAGTGACGCATATGAGCGCATTTTAAATTCTATACAAAGATACAATAATAAATTTGTATACTGCAATTTTATTTATTTGGAGATATTATCGAAAAGTGGATCGTAACAAGTGGTAATGAAGGGGTTGAATATGGTTTTTCGTCAATTTTGAGAGTGGCGCATATGAGCGCATTAGAAATCCTAGAGGTAGAGACAATTTTATATTTTTATACTCCAATTTAATTTATTTGGAGATATCGGATAGTGAATCGTAACAAGTGGTAATGAGGGGAATGATAAATTTGTATCCTGCAATTTAAGTTATTTGGAGATATCATGGGGTGGCTGATCGGGGTTGATTATTGTTTTTTGTCAATTTTAAAAGTGGCGCATATGCGCGCATTTGAAATCCTAGACGAAGAGATCATTATAAATTTTTATTTTGCAACTTTGGTTATGTGGAGATATCTTCGGGTAGTTTATCGGTAGAAAATGTTAATTGGAGGTTTGATTATTGTTTTTATTTGTTTCGAAAGTGGCGCATATGAGCGCATTTGAAGTTGAAAGAATCCATGTTTTCAACTTTATATTGCAAATCACTGTTGAGGACTTATTAGCTGCGTTACACTGCCC
>NC_046657.1:166966900-166970887 GCF_010883055.1 Belonocnema kinseyi
TTTTTTTCAATTGGTTATAAAAACACGTAAACTCAGAAGATGTGGACTGTGACTGCACCATATATCTAGTCGGGAGTGGTGCTGACTGAAAACAGATGATTAAGATGATTATGATTAAGATGAGATGATTAAGGATTTACATCTTACATTACATATAGGTATTTAAGGGTAATTACAAACATTCAGAAAAATATATCTTACAACACAAATTTTCAAACCAAAAATATTAATTTTCAACAAAGAAGTTTATTTTCAACCAATTAATAATAAAAATAAGTAAATAATTTCACTTATGTAAATTTTTACGAAATAAAAATAATAAAAAAAATAATCTTCAAAGCCAATAATTTATTTTTTATTCACTTTCAGAAATATTTAAATTTTTATCTGTTCAAAGGAAGTATGTACAAATAACTTGCTTTTCTTTGCTTTGTTAATATTATCAACCCATTTTTTCATTTCTTTTTCTCTTTCTACCGCCACATAGAGTTTCTGGTGAACTTGAAATTTACTTTTTTAGTCATTCGTTTTCAATATTTACAGATACATTTGCTTAGGAATCAAATTCAACGTTCCCTAAATTTTAAGAGATGTGTAATACTTACCCACCTAATCTTCAAAATGAATCGAAGATGTGCTCGTTTTTTGTTAATATCATGTTTCTAATGTACACATATTTTAAGGACATTGTTAACAAACATAGTTACATTCTAGGAGGCTAAATGGCGAGATATAACCGGGCTCCGAAGTTATCGCCACTCACGCGATCGATCAATGCTATTTGAATGCTCCTATTTTGTTAACAAATAATTCAATTAATGTAAACATATTAACAATATATGTTCAAATTTGAGCGCCATAGTATTTTGAAATAGTTTAATTTTTAAAGCTTTAAGTTTCAAGTAGGGTAAACGTACTAGTAGTCGGACAAATACTCAGTTGGACAAATCCGTATTGTGGCGACGTTCACAAAAAATTCAGTACTGCGCTAATATGGGTTAGCCTTTACTGACTTGCCATTACTGGCCCAGTATTGGCTATCATGAATATTTAGTACTGAGCCAGTACTGGGAAGATCGTACTCCGCCAGTACTGGGAAAGAGTACTACGCCAGTACTGGTCAGCTGATACTGGCTTGTCATTACTGGCGCAGTAATAGCTATCATGAATATTTAGTACTGCGCCAGCACTGGAAAAACAGTTCTGCACCAGTACTGGGTAACAATACTACGCCAGTGCTGGCGCAGTAATAGCCATCATGAATTTTTATGACTGAGCCAGCACTGGAAAGAAAGTACTGCGCTAGAACTGGGTAATAGTACTAATCCAGTACTGTATAGCCACTACATGCTTGCAAATAACTGGTGCAGTAATGGCTATCATGAGTATTTAGTACTGCTACCGCACTGAAAAGATAGTACTGCGCCAGTAATGGGCGGCAGTACTACGTCAGTACTGGTTACCCGCTACTCGCTTGCAATTACTGGCGCGGTAATGGCTATCATGAATATTTAGTACTGCGCAAGTACTGGGAAGACAGTATTAGGAAATATTATTGCTATGAAATTTTTGTCAATTCATATAATAATAATATTATATGTTTAATGATTTGGAATGAAAGCTAATATTTATTATTTATTTATTTCCTGATGTATTTCCATCTTGAATTTAATTTAAATTTTCGCGCGCTTTGTACATGATCGCCAGAAGTTGGTATGATCTAAATGGCTACCAACGGCTACCAACATCAACTCAACGTGGTTTTACTCGGCATCGTGAAACATTTTGATTGTTCTTGCGGAAAAAGTGCAGTTTTTCGCAAACAGTTGCGATATATGAGCAGTAATTCAAAGTAAGTTCAGGATTCTATCGTAAAAAAGTGAATTTTTTATATCTTCAACCTGTATTTAAAAAAAAAATGCATTCATCTTCGTCAGAAATTCAACCCTTACGATTGATGCACGTGATAAAGAAATCTAACCTACAATATTGTAGGTTATCCTCATTTTATAATCCCCATTTTCTTCCACGTGTTGAACGCCGGAATGCAGCATTTCGGAAAATTTGGACTCTGATTCCATTTGCTCTTTGGAACAATCATAAGAAACTGGAAGCGAGGACGAAAATATTGCTACTGATCAGATTTCTAATCCGCCATTGCGGGAGCAGTACTGATTGCCAGTACTGTGCCCGTATTCCATCATCACTTCTAGTCAGTACCGTGCCTGTATTCCGCCAGTACAGGTGCGGTACCGATTGCTATTATCGTTCATGCATTTCACCAGTACGGGCGCAGTACTAATTGCTAATACGTGTCCGTATTCCGCCAGTATAGACGCAGTACTGATTTTTAGTTTGGTTCAAGTGCTGGCAAGCCAGTAATGGTAAAACGTTATCATCCAGTACGGGCATCAGTACATGCGCCCGTACTGATTGCCAGTACTGCGCCTGCATCCGCCATTACGGGAACAGTACTGCGCCCGTTGTTAAAGTCTGATTGGGTAGCCTTACCTTCATATTTAAATCGTTGTAGTCACTTTGTAAAAACATTTTTCTAACAAAGATTCACATTTTCGGACTCTATATTTATTTATAAAGTTATTTTTGCTACCTTTTTTTCAAGTTGAATTCAATTTTATGAGAAAAACAGGTTTTCTGGAAAAAGTTTAAAAAAATACAGGTGGACGGACAGCACTTTTATGTATCGTAAATTTCTATTTAAAGCAAATTGGCTCAATAATATATAATGCATCTAAATTATAGATTAAGGGGGTTAAAAAATTAAAGATACTTCATGTTTATATATTCACTTTTAAATACGAACCTACTTCAATATTTAAAATATTATAAATAATTTATTTCAAATCGTAATCGAAAATTTAGTATTTTTCTTCATCCATCGAAGTTTTAAAACAAAATTGGATAATAGTCGAATAAATGCTTCTTTAAGTTGAGGTGAGACATGTAACAACTCAAGAAAATGTTTACATTTTTATAATTTTGAATACACAAACTTGTTTCTTTTCACTATTTTAAATCATAACTTTACCTAAAAACAAGTAAATGATTAATTATATTTTTAAAACTTCTCTTCTTACTACGTTTTATTTATCTCTTAATCTTTATCGCCCGAAAAATTTTTCTTCTAAGGATTTGTAAATTTCCTGGTCAAAAAATAAATTTTGCAAAATAGACTGCTTTGAGGCACCAGATTTCACTTCGTCTAAAAACTTATGTCTCTTCGAAAGATAAACACTTCCTCTTAATTACTTTCGAAATTTTCGTAATGCCTGATTACACCTGGTTACGCAACGCATGACCTAAACACTAATTGACTGAAAGCGAACTGAAGCGATTGTCCTGCGAAATTTTCGCCACTGACTGAAGATGACTGAAGCAGACGACAGGATTAACCGCCGATGATACTGTCCGCTTTATTTATACACTCCTGTGTTGTGGAGTTGCTTCGTTGACCAGCAGCGTCAGTCTCTCGCTCCCTTGGACCACCTTTCCCTCTATAACGGGAACTTTTCTTACGGGACTCCAGTGTATAATTCTATGATTAAGTCTTCACCTAGAAAAGTAAGCTCCTCCGATTCTGTGAATAATATTTTAATTTTTCGAATGAAAAGCAGTGAAAGTGAACCACAAAATATGAATTTTGAAGCAAAATTGTTCATTAATTCTGATCTATAGCACATTCATTTAGACGTAAGCAGTTGTATTTGAAGCAAATAAAGATTCAATCGACAAGAAAAAATCGCAGAAAGCTGAGCTAAAGACAAAAACATTTTTCCACGTTATACTTGTAAAACAATGTCAGTTTGATTCTCTTACACAATTTTTGGTCGTCTTAATAAAAGAAAATGTGTGACAAAACAGGAGAAATTGTGGGTCCGGATGCAATAAGGGCACATAAAATTTTTTCGTGCGAAAACGAAGTCCCCTGGAGGCTTTAGAAAAAATTCTCGAATTTTAATTTTCAAA
>NC_046657.1:166970987-166973928 GCF_010883055.1 Belonocnema kinseyi
GAGCTCCAAGGAGATTATGTTGAAAAATAAAAAAAAAATTTACCCAAAAAAAATTGTTTTTATACTTCATTCTAAGGACTTATTGAACTACCCTCGTATCACGCACACGATCAATGCTATTAAAATAATTATACTTTTTCAACAAAGAATTCGATTAAGGTAACATTTTTCAGAAAACTTTATTATATCCTAATAAACATTTATTTTGCTCGAACTTTTGGCTTACTTAAAATTCCCTCGATAAACGATGCATTTGAAAATTGTCTAACGTTATTTTGATACTGTTCGCCAACAAAATTTATAACTTTTTTATTCAAGAAAACCAATAAGTTTTAAATATCACATTATGTTAGGAACTGTTTGAAGGACAAATTCTTAAATTTTCATCTTAAAATATAAAGAACTTTGTTTTTCAAAGCGAGTTAAAGTAAAAATATTTAGTAAATTTCCTGGTCTGAAAAATTAAGTTTTTTTTTATTTTTTCAGAAACGGTAAAAGATGCAACTTTTTTCCCAAGTGGAAAAATATGCCCCATAACATTTCCTACAAAGTAATATGTTAAAAAGTTTAATTTTCAAAAACTGATTGTCAAGCCATTACACCGGGCCAGGAGACCCGGTTTCGTGGCCAAAAGTCGGAAAACATATAGAAATGTACAGCCATGAATTGCAAGGACACTAATATATGGTTTTCAAAGGTGCTCATTCCGAATCTGATGTCAGAATTCCAAAAAACAAAATGGCGGATCCAATATGGCGGATCCAATATGGCGGAGCCTAATTTCAAAAAATCATTGGATCCACTCAAAAAGTGGTATCCAGGGGTTTTAGAGGGAAAGTGGTATCTAGGAGTTTTTGAGAGCGCTGATTGCGAATCAGATGTCAGAATTTCGGAAAACAAAATGGCTGATCCAATATGGCGGACGATAATTTCAAAAAAAATTTGGATTCACTTAAAAAGTGGTATCTAAGGGTTTTTGGAGGCTCTAACTCCGAATCTGGAGTCGAAATTTCGAAAAACTAAACGTACTTGATTCTATTGAGTCCTTTGCCCCTCACTATTCGGGGTGCTTGAGTTAAGTGAGTCCTCTTGCCTCTCACTACTCCGGGTGCTTGATTTGAGTGAGTCCCCTTGCCTCTCACACTTTCAAATGGTTTTCGTTTACAAATTGTCGTGAGTTCCATCTCCCTCTTCATCGGTCAATTCAATTTCGTCTAGCAGAATTTCAGTTTCTGAAAGATCAGCCTCTTCATCTTCTCGATCTGCAATATCGGAACTGGATGTTGCGTCTTCTGGTATCACATTTACTTGAGGCGCAGCGAGTAAAAGTCCGACATTTTCGGAAATGGGCAAAAATTTCTTCTTCTGAAGTCGCGAATGAACACTGATCGCAGAAATCAGTGGATCGGAAGAATCCATTACTCTATAAAACACATCATACATATTAGCTTGGCGGTTGTGTTTTCTGCTGTGAAATTGTCTGTAATTCTTATAGTCTTTGTTGCGAGCTTCAGAAGCTTCTTCGCCAATGATTCCTACCGGTAACACGCTTGTGCTTATGATTGCGGCTCCGTGAATGAGTATCTTATGTAACGTTGAAGGCATAGGGTACCAGTTGTAGTGAGTTACGTATTTTCGGGCAGTAGAATCACAAAGTTTTCCAAACTCAAGTGGATTTATCAGGAGCTGTTGTGACATAGCGGTTTAAATTGTTTTGAAATTACGAAGTAACTCACAGTCAAGTCCAAGGTGTTCTGCAAGTTCATCTGTATTTCCAAAAGCTCGTCGAGCTGTATTCCCATCGTTCGTAGTACCAGAGCCTCCTGGTTTTGGTTTATCCACTATCAATCCCAACTTCTCCCACAAAATCTCTTGAACCGTTTTTTTTGCGCTGAGCCAATATTTCTTTTTGAGCAGGAGATCTTACTTGTCAGACCTTTAGAGGAAGCCTGTACGAAATGTACAAGCAACATTCTAGTATCCTGATCCACGCATGTAATGGATGTTGATGTATGGACTGAGTCCATACATCAACGAATTTACGTCTGGTAGAAATAGGTCCTTCAGCTTATTGGACAGGTCATTGAAGAACTTAGGTGCTGAATAACAGATGGGGCAAGTTTGCATGGATTTTGTCCCTGTTATTATGTTAAGTACTTTTCCGTCTCTCAATGTTAAGAACAAAGAAAAATGGATTCGAATACTCCGTCTATCATCTAATGCAACTCTATGAGTTTCTAGCTTGTTAATTTGATTCTCAATGTTCTTTTTTTGATTCAAAACAATTGCCTCGGTTTCTTTAGTTTGCAGTATCTGAATAGGACGACAAGATCCATTTCCGTACTACCCAAATTATGCATATGCTGGATTATGACTTCCCTTTGCGATTCCACAATCCTACTGGAAGTGTGATACAACAAGGCCTGCAGAGTTACCTCTGCTTTTTTCTCCGAAATCGAAGTGTTTTCTTCGGGTGGTCTACATTGCATCTTAACTTCCCTAACACAATTGCACGACGGCCAAATATCAGCACCACAGTTTTTGCTTTCCAACCGTATATTTGTGTACACAGATTTAGTTAGGGAATTATCGAGAAGGAAAGTAAGAGCTTCTTCAGCAGTCTTTTTTTTTATTGGAATTTCCGCTGCCTCCAACAATTTTCTAACTTTTCTTGGTTGCTCCAAGTTTCCTGAAACCTTCTTGAGAACAATATAAAAATCTTTCTTATCAGTTTGATTTGCTGCATAGCATGAAGCCATTAATAGTTTCTCCGGATCGTTCTTAAACCTGTAGCTGGTGTAAGGATTTCTTTACTTCAAATCAGGAAACTTTGAAGCCTCAGAGCGAGTTCTAAAAATATTATGTTTTGCAAATAAAAAAATAGGCATACATTTATTTGCCTACGAGAACAATTTGGCCAACAGGCCCGTTAAAATTTCTC
>NC_046657.1:166974028-166991899 GCF_010883055.1 Belonocnema kinseyi
GTAGCTACGAAATTTCCCGCCCGGGGCCAAAAATAATTTTCCGCCCATAGTTCTCAAATCTGCATTAATTTCAAAGATCGTTTTGCCGCCCCAAGCGTTTGCGCCCGGGGCAAGCCCCTTTCGCCTCCTCCTAGCTGCGCCACTGTATATATACAGGGTGGACACGCTGGAGCTTACCAAAATGTATGCGACGGGTTCCATACTTTTTGGTAAGCCCCAGCTTGTCAACCCTGTATCTTGTAACCAGCGGGTTACGTCACAAAGCCTGAGCACAGGAAACCATCGAAACTCCTACGAAAATGCACATAAAACTTGCATCATCGTAGGAGCTCTAAAGGAGCGCAGATTCTAAAGCCTCGCACTATGCATTTTTCTCATTCATCTTAGGAGATGAAAGAAGGGCATCGGCTATAAAAAGACCCACACTGCCCGAGGTGTTTGGCGCACGCCTGTCTTTAATATTGTCGATAGGCGAAGGTGGTTGGCCCGCGTTTATCGGCAGATGTGAATAAAAGTGAAAGTTAACAAACGAATAGTGCAAGTAGGACAAGATGGCCGGAGACTCCCCTGGATCACCAAATCTAGAAAACAAAGAACTGTAACGGATAAGTGGGGTTTCAGGCCTACTAAAAGAACCAGAAAGGAAGTACCTGATGTAGAAGCAGTAACATTGCCACTCAATAATCGCTTTAGCATCCTCCAAGACAGCTAGAATCTCACCGAAACTGTTCATTCCCAGATTGAGGAAATGGAAGTAATTCAGAATGAAACGAGAGGTGCTTAAGAAAAAAACATCGACACAGCAAGGGGAAAGAAAAAGTAAATGCCGCCCATAATGATCTTTGAAGAACTAGACGATTATGCAGGATTTGTCTCAACTCTGAAATGCTTCATCAAAGGGGAGCCGAAAATTCACTATTCCCCACACAGATTAGCAGTTTATGCAGATAATGAGGATGACTACAATACGCTGTTAAAGGAATTGGATATAGCGAGTAGTGAATACCATACTTATCCGACCAAGGAGATGAAGATAAAAAGGATGGTTCTTAAGGGACTCTCTAAGATCCCCCAGCAGGAAGTAAAAGACGATTTAGACCGACAGGGCGCGAAATGTGAGAGGATCATAACATTAAAGACTAAGAGGGAACTAAATAATAGTTTATTGCACTGTAGAAATGACCTAGATAGGCTACAAAATTCTTATTCAATCCTAACTAAAAATGGCTGTAAATAAATTTAATTTTTACACACTTAAACTGGCTCATTGGAACGCCAATGGTCTAAGAGGAAATAAAAGTGAGCTTAAGCAATTCCTGGTCGAAAACGACATTGGCCTTTGGCATCAAACTCTTTACTGGTATGATTATAACTTCAATTTATATTCCACCCAAAATTAAAATCAATTCTAATGACCTAAATCTTTTAAATAAACTAAGACAACAATTGATTATCTATGGTGATTTAAATTCTAAAAATACATATTGGAATTGCAAAAATAATAATTCTAACAAAAAGATTATACTTAACTTTGCTATTAAAAAAATGTTTAAAATTCTTTATCCTAACGGCCACACCTTATTTCCATATAATAAAGGTGCCCCCAACACGGTGGATATAGGCTTAGCTAGAAACATTAAATGTGATATTAACGTAGAAACTTTGGTTAAATTTAACTCTGACTATCTCCCCGTCATAATTATACTGTCTAACTCTGTAAAAATTGACTGTCAAGAACGCAAATTTTTAACTATAAAGAGGTGAAGTGGGATACGTTCAGAGGGATTATTAACCAAAATGTATTTATTAAACAAAAAATTAATACTGAATCCGACATGGACATTGGCGTTGGTACTCTAGTGGATATTTTATAGTGACCTGGATAAATCCAACTTGCTAGCTGCTCAATATGAAGGTGTCCATTCCATGACTTCTGAAATGGGCGATCCTGCCACTGAGGAACATGCCAATGCCACGTATCGTCAACTGACCATTGAAAATATAAACGCTAGTGAAATTGAATTTACCTCTTCCAGAGAAATGCAAAAAATCCTAAAAAGAGTCAGACCTAAAAAGGCACCGAGCCCGGATGGCATTCATAATATAGCCTCATAAAACTTGCCAAAAAAAGCTCTACTTCAACTAATATACCTCTTTAACGCCGGATTTCAACTCGCATATTTTCCAGATAACTGAAAGATCGCGAATATCTTTCATTTTCATAAACCAGGGAAAGACAAGGAGTCACCTGCCAGCTACAGGCCTGTGAGTCTTTTACTAACTTTGAGTAAGCTATTTGAAAAGACCATTCACAATAGAATAATTGAATTTGAATTGAAAAAGAAAGTTTCAATTCCCGAACAATTTGGATTTAGAAACAATTGAAGCACGGTTCTTCAACTACTTAGACTGACAAATCACATTAGCGCTAACTTAAACAAAAACAAATCTACTGCCCTAGATCTCTTGGACCTTGAAAAGGCCTTCGATACCGTATAGCCCTCATAACACCTGATCAAGAATGCCCACTCATCACTACCGAGGAGATGAAAAAAGTATTAAGAGGGAGGAAGAACTATTCCCCACCGGGACCAGATTGTATCAAAACTTTCTGGTGGAAGAAGTTTCCTTTAACCCATCAGCATTTGGCCCGTATTTTCACCTCATATTTAAAGTCGGAAGAGCTGATTCCGGAGTGATTGGTGGAAGGGCGCACAATACTCCTGCCGAAAATAGGCATCTTAGCTGACTTGAAGAAAGGCGTAGCGGGATGTCGGGAGAACCTGCTCATCGATAGATGTGTCTGCAAATATGCAGCATTCTACCAGCGTGACCTATCGATAGCCTGGATTGATTATCGGAAAGCTTTCAATTCGACCTCCCATAGACTTCACATCTGTCTTTTGGAAAGCCTAAAGGTTCATCCGCAAATCGTTAGGTGCATAGAGAGATTGATGCCGCTTTGGAAAACCAGATTTACTATCTTATCTGGAAAAAATCGTGTGACAATTAACAAGGTCACCTTTCAGAGAGGTGTCTTTCACAAGGTGTCTTTCAGTTTCTGTACAAAGCAGCGGAGGAGTCTCCTGAAACACTTGCACTTAACTTCAGTATTAGGGGTGACCAAAATGCATAAAATCTGATCTATCTCGAGTCCTCACTCCTGAAAGCCCGGATTAAGAAAGCACAAGAGAAAAACTTTCGTGAACAGCTCCTCGATAAGAGGATGCACGGTATCGTCCACAGAAATATGGAGGATCAGTCAATGTCGTGTGAGCTAACGTTTGCTTTCCTTAAATTGCCCGGATTGAAGTCTGGTACGGAGGGTTTCATCTTGGCATGCCAAGACGGTGCTATTTCCACCTTAACATACCGTCGCCACATTTTGAGCCAAGACATTCCCGATAATAGGTGCAGGGCGTGTCATGCACAGCCCGAGCGGGTACTTTGTAGAGACTTCATTCGGTTCCTTCGGTCCGCCAGGGACGATTAAAATAATGAAATCAAAAGGTTGGATATCGGTAGTTCTCAGGGTGTACGAACCAATCACCATTCAAAATCTCAGTATAAAGAGTAGCTAGAAAGTAGGGAAAAATATTTCGAGTTTAGAATAGGATTTTCTGAATAAATATTAATTTATCAACAAAAAAGTTATCCCCTAATCCGTCGACCCCTTAAAATTATTTAATTAATTGAAGAAATACGTCGATATAGTCTGGGAGAAATCGTCCCCGTGTAATTAACCTATCGTGACATCGGCTCACCCAAATTACAAGGTTACAATTGGCGCCCAAACTGGAGCTCGAGAGTTTTGAATAGGCGTAAGGTTTTTAGAAATTTGAGATCCTTCGTGTAAAATTTAAAGATAAATTGTCTACAATGGACCACAAGAAATTGATTGCGCCTTTCTTCAATGGTGATAAGAACGTTAAAAAAGTGTATATACCGCCACCTACGAGTCAAAATAAAGTGCCGTAATGTATAGCTGAACTTGTTAGCATCTTAGTTAAAATGAAAATCGAAGTAGAAGAGAAAAAAGCATGGCAAGACTCTATAGATACCTGGCGGAACGTGAAAGAAGTATGCGTCGTTAAAGTGAAGGGACAGCAGAAAAGTGCGGAAAAGTAAATTCGGAAATAAAAGACAATATGAAAGACAAAGTGCAAACTAGTGAATCGAATAAAGTATTCTACGAACAATATAGCATAATAATAGATTGTGAAGGGAGGATGACGGTAGTGACAGAGGCAACAATTTTCTTCCGTAAAAACTATACGGTGGTTGACGAATTCGACCAAAAATTTAAATTTCTGAGTGAATCTTAATTTTATTTCGCCGGAAGATACGTGGCATGTCGGACAATAAACAACGAATAGTTTTAGTCACGTAGAATACTTTAAAATCAGATTCGTTTCACTTTGAAACGATCTAGTTTCACGTTAAAAGTATGCACTTTAATGGTTAAAGGATTGTATTTCAAAAGCACTTTAACCGTAAAAGTATTCCTTTATCGTTAAGAGGAAATTTCTGAGAGTGTAGAGTTTCTTGTAGTACCACATCTCACAAGAACGTGCATAATTGCAATAGACGTATTCGCTGACTACAAGACACAAATTGATCTCGATAAAAGGACGCTCACCTATTAGCACTTCGACGTGAAACCGGCCATAAGAATTCTACAGAATGAAGAGAAGAAAGGGTCGAAGGGGCAATATAATTTGACACACCTGGAATCAACAGCAAGTCACACGTTGGATATAAAAGAAGATATTCATCAAAATACCGAAAGTGACAACACATTACCAACTCAGATAGAATGAAAGGAGATCGAAGAAAAACTATCTGAGTGTTGAAATCTCACAGAGGCAGAAAGGGAGCAACTGGGAAGAATTATCTGGAAGAATCCACGAGTATTTCGCAGAGAGCCTGGCTTCCTTACAAATTACCAACATGTATTAAAGCTGCGAGAAGGACAGCCTTTCGTCGGAAGGAGCTATCCTATCCCGAAGGCTCATCGAGAAAAAGTCGATCTAGAAATATAAAATGCTAAATATGGGTGCAATACAACGCTCAAAAAGCCCTAGACATGACGAGCTGTTTCTGGCGAGTGCCACTACACCCGGCATCGCACCAATATACAAGCGTTCCAGTACCGCGGCCGCGGTACCTTTTGTCACCTTTGTCATCTTTGTCGAAGACACTCTAATTACGTCAGAAAGTCATCAAAAACATATGATTTTTTCCATAAAGAAACTAAGATTTTCGGTATTATTCTTACCACCGACGGAATAAAGCCCGGCCCAGAGAAGACTAATAGTATCCAGGACTTTCCAGCAACAAAAAACGTGAAACAACTACGTGGATTTCTGGGACTGATTAACTTCTATTACAAAATTCAGCGATCAACATGCAGCTAAAACGTTGCCTCTATTGAAATTAACAAAAAGGGAGTGAAATGGGACTGGAACAAAGATGCAGAAAAAAGTTTCGAGCGAGTGAAAAAGTTATTCGCAGAATCCATAATGTTATATTTTACGGATCCTAAAATGAGTTACTATCTCGAAACTGACGCAAGCAATTATGCTCTTGGCGCAGTTTTATATCAACTTATCGATAAAAAAGAAGAAAAGATAATAACTCTATCAAGCAGAACGCTGAAGGGTCCCGACCTGACATATTTTGCAACAGAAAAGGAATTATTAGCAATCGTATGGGCTCTGCAGAAATTTCTAACGAATCTACACGGAGCAGCAATCATAAACCGAACATATCACTTCGCTCACATCTTCTTAAAAACTTGCAGGTTCGTAAATGCGAGATTAATGAGATGAATCTTGGCGATACAAGGTTGCAAAATTAAAATCGAGCATTTACCGGGCACGCAAAATGTAATGGGTGACGTATTAAGCCGATTAAAGGAAGAAGGTGATTGCAAAAAGAATCGAGGTAAAAATCGGGTGATTATTAACGTCTTAAATTACACTTGGACACTCGAAATAGAAGAAAACATTCCAAACATCCCACAGCAGCAATTGGTGGACTCTATATCATTTTAATGGACCAGAATTTAGGATCTACGTACCGCAAAAGAGAAATAAAGTGTCAACACAGGCCTGGCAAGCCCTGTTAGAGCCAGTACTCTCCCAGGAACCATTGTAATTAATATCGATCGATTCTTTTGGACCACTCGCAAAGACTAAATATGGGTATGAACATCTACTGGTCATGATGGACACATTTACAAAATACACTAAGTTATACCCATTGAAAAGTGCGAAGAGTGACGCTGCAATTAAAAAACTCGATGAGTTGTCGGAAAATATAGGTAAACTGCGAAAGATACTCTCTGATAGTGGCACTCAATTTACCAGTAAAAAATGGCGAAGAGCACTAGAGGAACGGGGACGCTCCTCCCTCCCGACCAACACAATAGCTGGTTCTACCATTTGGATAAGGCAAGAACTATCATTTGTGACACTCATCACGACACAACAGAGATGACACCCTACGAAGCGTTGTGGTGACGGAAGCCCGAGCGGGTGTTGGCACATGTTACCTACGCTACCGCCCCACCCACAGGCAAATAGGATGCAGCCATTAGTAGTCCTTAAAGAGAGGATTAAGAACAAAAGAGAAAAGCTATTAAGCTGTCTGAATAAAAATAAAAAGGGCGACACCTACTCTATTGGTGAATGGGTACTTGTAAAGGCGTGCAATGTATCGAACACGGCGAATGGTACAATGGCAACATTCTTATCTCTTTATGAAGGGCCTTCTAAGATCTTGAAGAAAATTGCTGCAAATGTCTATATCTTGTGGAATGAAGAAAATAACCGAGAGATGGGACAATTTTACGCCAACGACCTACGGAAATACAAACTGCATGAAAGCGAAAGAGGGGATGAAAAATCATAAACTCGAGTACCCAAGAGGCCCAAGGAAAATTGGGCGCTTGAAAAAGGTCAGTACCAAATAGAATGCCAAAGATGCCTGACGCCTGCACTCAATATGAAGTCGATGACGACCATCACAACGCTTCAGTACAATACAATCTGGAGATTGGAGAAGAGGACATTCTAGAATTCGACTGAAAGGAATTCAAAATGAAAAATATCAATCCCAAGTATGACTTGGAGCCCATGCGATACACACCTTGCCTTCCCAATACAAGCATTGGAGAGGTAAATTCATTCCGAATGGCCAGAAAAGTGCGACATTTCGAAATGCAATACCCGGAGATCGAAACCCCCGAAAAGGATAAATCGCAACCGTCGGGAGATCACGCAGAAGATAGTGGCCCTCGAATCAGAAGAGGACCAAGGTGCCAATCTATCTAATGGTACTGCTTCCAAAAAGGTGATGCCTATAATCGACATTACTGAAGAGGAGGAAGATGAAGTCCAGATTTAGATACCGGAGGTGAATGAAATTACATGAATTTCCACAAAACCCATGGAGATTCCAGCACCACAGACCGATGAAAGCTTGGCCCTGGCGGAACGAAGAAACCGAATGGAACCTCTATAAAATACCAGTAAACACACCATTGGGTCGCCATTCGGATTCTACGTTAAAATTCCCTATAGAAGGTCACGGAATAATCGCAATAGTTTTTTTGCAAGGTCCGCTAGGGGGTGCAGGAAATGCTGAAAGAATTGACAATCAATGTAATCCACTTCGTAGAACTTGCCCTAGAGCAACTGCCAACCCCTACCATACAGGAAGCTGCAAAACCGAGCACCTCACAACAAGCGGACGAGGCAGAAGACATGTGGAAAAGAAACCATTAAAATAAACGATAGGAAAAAAAACGACGAGGAACTTTCGGAGTTCGGAAAAGTCGTCACGATGCCTCGGTCGAAGATATCCTTACAGGCAAAAATGTGACAGCAACACCGAAAAAGAAGCCACCCAGCAATAAAAGAACAGACAAGAAAAACACTTGGTTTTCGAAAGCGGAAGCAAATCTGATGAGGGTCGAGAATGATGCTATAAATAAAGGCAGGCTGACAAACCCTTGCCTGTGGTACTTGAAGGTCCAGAAGGAGAAAGCGAGGCTCATCATATATACCTGGAGTCCGAGGGCGCATCGACTTTGACCTGCTCCCACGCGTTAGGTGTGGCACCCTTTTATGGTTGACACTTTGTTTGAATAATCGCTGTAATTATCGTAGGGCTTCTAACCCTCTTTGTTCTAATGACTTTTACTGCGTTACCTAAAGTTGTGAAAATCTCGTGTTTATGTACGGTTTCTTAAATTTCTGACTGGGTCAGTAGGATCAATGTATTAGTAAGGTCAATGACCATCGACAAAATTATAAAATAATAGGATCTAAAACTACCACAAATTGTAGATGAATTAATCGTCAAGTTTAATGCCAAAGTTAATTATGCAGAGGATACAGATAACCATACAGCGTTATATTGATTAAAATAATTAAATCAAAAGGTTGGATATCGGTAGTTCTTAAGGTGTACGAACCAATCACCATTCAAAATCTCAGTATAAAGAGTAGCTAGAAAGTAGGGGAAAATATGTAAAGTTTGGAATAGGGTTTTCTGAATAAATATTGATTTATATATGTGTGTGTCCAAATTTGATGTATGTAGAAAAAATGTTTTTTTATTTTGTCGAAAGCGTTGTAATAATGTTATTACTAACCTTATAAGAATTTGTACCAAATTTGTGGCATAATGACGCGTTTTTTTTCCTCCTCAGAAGAGGAAAGCAAGAATGTAACGTCAATGTTCACTAAAAACTGAGTGAAAACTGTGGGCTTGGTCAGCAATTGAGGGTCTCATATATGCAAGAGGATAGTGGGAGGGAAAATTTTTTTCTCAAGCACTTGTAAACTGATTTTACTTAAGCGTAGTATTTATTTATTCGTGTAGTAAGTGATCAGTATTATTTTTTTAATATTTCAACTTTCTTTTTTAAAATTTGAATAAACCATTTATTTATATTTTTTATTTTTATTGACATAAACTTATTAATTTTCATCGTTTTTGGTTCATTTTCGCTGTAGTAAAAAAATGTAATATTTCATATTTTGGGTTGTCAGTTTTTTCTACATATTAAATTAATTAATTTCTTTAAAATCAGATGAAACATTTTTTATCTTAATTTGTTTTTATATCAAATAACATAGATTAAAATTTGCTATTTTGTAAAAGGGGGAAATAGAAAGTGGAAAGATTATCGGTATCAGCTCGTTGGTTCACTGCAGGAGGATTGCCGACTATGTGAGTCATTCCTAAAACCATTTTTTTATAGCGTTCCGTTTATTCCAAAATTTTTGTTTCGCCAAAATCAAACCGATGACCCTCAAACCATGCATGTTTGGTCATTGCCGTCCATTTTTGGTGGTTTGCATACGTCTTTCGTGTGTTCTTTAATGCGTATATGGAAAGGCCGTTTTGTCGTACCAATGTATACTGCCTCGCAGTTATTGCATGGAGTACTGTCGACCAATTGGACATTATTCCATTCGGAATAGGATCTTTTTTGACTTCAAAATTGGTGTTAAATCGTTGATATTACGGAATGCAGGTTTTATGTGAAAGGGTTTAAGAATGCAAGACATTTTTTCAGACAGTCCATATACATATGGTAGTGAAAAGTAGGGATCTTTTTGAGTGAACCCATTGTCGTGATGTCCTGCTGTGCTTTGCGAGGGCGCGTCGTTGGTTGTGTGTATATGGCCTATGTTTATGAATCTGTTAATAAACGGAAGAGGATAATTATTGTTTATTAGAATCGTTTTATTTTCTCAAAGATTTTTTTTGTGGAAGTGTTTGTGAGTTAAGATTATCGCTCGATCAACAAAATTGTTTATAACGCTAACTTCATATGGATGTGGATGGTGTGAAAAATAATTGAGGGATTGGCCTGAAGCGGTTGGTTTTTGATACTAGTCTGTCTTTAAGTGATCACCTTCCCTTTTTATTAGGACATCAAGAAAGCTAATTCCATTTTCTGATTCTTCCTCAAGAGTGAATTGTAAATTATGATTGAAGTTATTAAAAGTGCTCAGAATTGTCTGAATTTGAACATCAGGAGCAGCGGCAATGATATCGTCTACATAATGGAAGTAGAAAGGTAACCGTATTGGAAGGGAAGCTAAGCAGCTTTTTTCTAAATTATCCATCACAATATCTGATAAAATGGGGGAGAGTGGAGAAGCTATGGGAAAGCCGGATTTTTGTTTGTAGGATACTCCTCTAAATATAAAAGAGGAATTACTTGCACAAGTTCGTAATCCTTTAAAAACTGTGTCATAGGCATTTTTACATTTCTTTAGATCTGAGGCCATCTCTCTTTTATAGCAACAATCACGAGACCAATAGGAACGTTTGTGAACAATGATACGGCGTCAAGTGAAAATAATTTATACCTTAGTGGGATTGTGACATTTTTAATTTTGTTGGTAAACTCAAAACTGTTTTTTACTCTTGATTTTGGAGGAATTATATTTTCAGAAATGATGGACTTGTAATACGAACCGAGGTTGTAAGTTGGACTGCCTATAAATGAAACGATCATTCTGAGCTATTTTCGGTCTTCATGAATTTTTCTTATTCCACAACACCGGGAAGGATTGGGATTATTGGCTTTCGAAGAGGCTGCTGTGAATTTGTTTATATAATCTTTGTCGTTCGAATATTTTATCAGGCCATTAACTTTACTTTGAATCTCGTCTGTGGAGTGTTTAGATAATTTTTTATAGATTTTGGTGTCTAACAACATGAGGGTTAAATCTGCTTCATACTCATCTTTACTCATAGCTACTGAAATGTTACTTTTGTCAGATCTAATTAAAATATTAGGATTCTTTTTTTAAAATGTTTGAGTCAGTTTGAGATTCGCATTTACTTATTTCTGAAAGTCATTCATGGGTTTTTTGTGAAAATTTGTTTGTTGGGAGAAATTACTGATGCAATTGACCAATTTTAGTCTGGCTTTCTCCGATCTATTTCTTGGACGTATTTTATGTTTAATTCAAAGTCAGCCATAAAATGTTTGATCGGTAGTTTGTAAATGGGAATTCGCAAACCGAACTTTAGTCATAGACCGGCGGCGGTACTCCTCACGAATTCAGGAATTTCTGTGTTGGTTAAGTCAACTAATTTGTTTCTCTTTTCAGTAGGAATGTTGCAAGTGACATTTTCATTATTGATATTGCTTTCCAAATTTTTAAATTCTATCTGATCATTATTTGAATATTTGTTGCTTGTTTTCATTAGAATATCAAATTGGAATTTACAGATTTTTTTGTGTAGTTCGAAAATTGTTCTAGCTTATTTTGATTCAAACTCAAAAAAAGGTTCATACT
Organism: Belonocnema kinseyi; assembly: GCF_010883055.1. Taxonomy (NCBI): domain Eukaryota; kingdom Metazoa; phylum Arthropoda; class Insecta; order Hymenoptera; family Cynipidae; genus Belonocnema; species Belonocnema kinseyi. The sequence continues at coordinate 166,985,362 of NC_046657.1, forward strand.
CATCACGTGTAGGACTTTTTTCTATCGTTACGCGAAACTTGACTAATTCACATGTTAGATTGTGTACGGAGATGCAAATGTCTCTTATCTCATCATTCAAAGTAGAAATGTTAAATTTGCTTATATTAGATGTATACTTTCGTACAACGGAGTGATTATCGCACCTGATCGATTGAAAAGCGTGTAGATTTAGATGCTTTGGTGGGCCACGTTGTCTCCTACATCGAAGAAGAAAGATCCTTTGGTTAGAATTTTTGGCTAGGGTGACACTTGCCTTGGACTATTTCTTGAGATTTGAAAGGACAACATCACCATATTCTTTTAGGATTTTGTTGAAAAATCGGTCGCCCCTTCTTTGTTTATCAATAAATAAAAAATTGGTGATAAAATTTATTTCAAATACATTGATGTTGTTTTCTCATCAATTGTACTTCGTTAAAATAAAACAATGCTTTAAGATTAATGCAAGATATATCAATAGTTCTAAATAAAATTAAACAAAATTTAAATTTAAAACTAATACATTTTTTAATTTTATTAGTTCACAACTAAGATATTAATCAAAAAATAATGCTTCCAATTGTTAAACTGCGTACCTACAAGATATTGTGTACTTTTCACAGATTTAATAAAACTCACTGATGAGGGCCACCATTGTGTGTCGAAACGTTTGAAATATTATTATATTCCCTTTGCTTAATGGTAGAATGTTGCGTGTTTTCCTGAAACTGTTAACTATTTGTTCATTTTTCATTAGGAGTGGCTTAATAATTATTAATATTTAGCCAAAATTATTGTTGAAACAAATTATTGTTGTTTATGACTATCTTCATCTACACTCAAACACATGTCCGGTTAAATTAACTAGAATTCTGGATAAATATGCGCTTACTATTTTTTCTGGTTAGAGTAACAAGAATTCTGGTTAAATTAACCATAAATCCCGTTAATCCGTTCAATTTCGGTTGAGAGTTTTTGTAACCTCTCTTCTCAGATTCTACGACAAAATTATTAAAGAAAGATGCTGTGTATTCTTGAATCGAAAAAATGTTAAATTGCAAATTATTTCATTTTCAAGATTACACTTGAAGGGTATGCAATTCGCAGCCTTTTTTTCAGCAATTCTTTTTTCATAATTTTCAACCGAAATTTCGAAATTCACCATTTTTCTCTCTTTTTCTCTTGAATCCTTGTTTCAAATACAATTGCTTGCTTCACAATGAATGTGCTGTTGCTTAGGATTGATGCACTTTTTTGTTTCAAACAAGAAAGTTACGTTTTTAACCAAAGAGATGAATTAATATCAACTGAAGGGATGAAGCTCAAAACATGAATTTTCAACAAAGCAGACCCGCATTCAACCAAGTAGTTGAATATTCAACCAGAAAGATGCTATGTGTTAACCAAGAAGGTTTGTTTATTTACAAAAAGACAAATTATTAAATAAATAGTGTAAGTTTCTATACTAAAAAAGAAAGATAAATTGTTGACCGAAAATGGAATAGTCAAATTTTTTATAAATAAGATTAATTTTTATTAAGAAAATACGAATGTGTAACAAAATATATACTTTTTCAACTAAATTGTTAAAACCATGGAGCAAAAAAAAGTGAATTATCTTCAAAAGGGTGGAATTTTTAACCAAAAATTATCTCATCTTAAGAAAAAAGTTAATTTTCTAGCAAGCAATTCAATTTTTCAATGCCAAAAAGACGAATCCTCACAAAACCGAATCTATTTTAATAAGAGTTCATCATTCATTCAAATAGTTAATAAATAGGTATAATAAATCAGTTTTCAGTCAGAAACATAAGTTTCCAACCAAATAGATAATGAATTTTCAACCAGTTAAATATGTGAATTTTTAAATCAAAGGATAAACCTAATGTACTTACAAATTTCTTTATGGAAGTACATGAATTTTCAACAGTAAACGAGAAACTTGTGAGTAAAAATAGAATAATTATATTTTATGTTAAATAAGTAAATTTTCAAGAAGAACAGCAACGAGTTTTGAAGAAACGATTCAAGTTTTCCAGCAAACGGATTGCAGCTAGTGATAAATTTTGATGAAAGTAAAAGAAATTATGATTCACCGTAAAGATTGATCAGAAAAAATTGTCTGGAATTAAAAAATAAATTCAGCTTCATTGTCACCGTTGGCAACATTTTTTTCTGTATTGTAGACAATGTAGACCTTCAAAATCAAATTATTGTACAGAAACGTTCAAAATTGAAACTATGTACTTTTAAATGCAAAATTTTGTATTGGAAAAGTTTTCCAACAAGTTTGACTTTGCAAGTACATTTAAAAAAAATTATATTTAAAAATGAAATGTTTTCTTCATTTTTGAATCCTTTTAATTTTGGAATTCTGAACTTTTACGGTAAAAGATTAATTATAACAGTTTCCCTATTTTTAACTTTGAACTTTTCAATTAACATTGAAATTGTGGAATTTCGAACAGTCCAATTGACACTTTAAACATTGCTCATTTCTGAATGTTTTAATATTTCCCATTTAACATTTAAGTAGCGTTTCCGTTTCGACTACGTAGTCTGATAAAGCCTTACTTTTTCTTGTGCGTGTTGCTTGCCGTCAAGCATGTCAATTCTAGAATCAAAAGAGTTTGCGTTATATTGCCAGTTATGTTTTTTCTTCTTTTTACATTACTCCGCTATAAAAAGGGTGAATTATAGGTCGAAATACTATTCAGAATGAATTGATTTCATTGAAAATTCGTCTATTTTGTTAGTAAATTAATCATTTTCTATAAAAATTCAACTTTTTGGTACATGATTCTTGAATTTGGTGAAAAATTCGTTTCGTTTGGCAGTAAGTTAATATTTTTGTATAAAAATTAATCTTTTTTTATAAAATTAATCTTTATGTTTAAAAGTTCTTTTTTTTATTGAAAATTCAACTTCTTGGTTGAAATTTTTTTTTAATTTTATTGAAAATTTGTCTTTTTGGTACCAAATTCATCTTTTCGTTTAAACATTTATCTTTTTTAGTTAAAAATTCAACTTCTTGGTACAGAATTCTTGAATTTCGTTACAAATTCATATTTTTTCTGGTAAATAAATCTTTTTGTTTAAAAATTCATCTTTTTTAGTTGAAAATTCAACTTTTTGGTACATGATTCTTGACTTTTGTTAAAAATTCGTTTTTTTAGGAACACTTTTGTCCCAGCAGGCACCGCGCCGTCCAAAAGAAGTTGCTAAGATGTACACATAAGTCCATGGACGGCAATGTGAATGTCATCGATTTGGCAGTAATGGAACATTAAGTCATCTTAGGAAATGTAATTTCAGGAAATTTTTTGTCTTATACACGTCTTTAGGGTGTAATTGTGAACTTACCAAAAAAGTAAATATAAGGTTAGAAAACTGGTTCTGAAAAGTATTTTTATGTGTTACAATAATTTTTTTATTCTTAATAAAATTTTTCCCGTAATATATTCTCTCAGCTATTACAATTATTAATTAAATTGTGACGTGCATGAATGTTAGAATTATTTCATGGGGTTGTTGCTCTAGACAATAGTTCTTGCTACGTCACCAAGGTGGCGCTAATCTTGCATTTTGCCGCAATCTGTAAGTACCCCCTCTAAATACGTGGGAGTGGGCACACCGTGGTGTATAAACACGCTTCTCGGTAGTTGCGAGACTGCGTCTTACGTAGTGACTAGCACCCCCTGGCGTTACTTTCCTCTTAATTAGAAACCTCGTCCGAGGTGTCTTCTTTTTTTCTGCTTCTTTCTCGTCTCAGGATGATGCCGAGTATGGTTATCCACAATTACTGGCTATAGCTTCACGGGAAGGAAGGAAAAATTTGCGTGAGGTGCTTGATTGTGGCTCTTCAGGATCAAAGGAATGCATCCCTGCAGGAGTCGTTGGTCGCTTATCCTTTCGGGCGAAAGGGTTGGCAATTCGTGCTTTGCTGATGTGAGACAAGGTTAGGCCATTTTCCGAGAATGGTTTTTCAGTGCCCGGCCGTTCCCGAGAGCTTGATTCATCGGATGTTCCCATCCCTGGCGTAGATGCTTCAAATTCACCATCTTCATTTTCCTCGTCTGAGGATTGTGCTGAACGTGGTTATTCACCATCACTAGCTGTATCTTCTTCTGGTGGAGGCTTTTTCACGTCGTCTGCTGGTAGTCTGATGATTGGACAAAAGAAAATGTTATTACCGTGTATTTTCACCTCGGTGCCATTTTGATTGAACAAAGAAACATTTCATGAAGCTTTTGATATGACCTCATGTGAATCGGTGTGGCGTTGGGAGAAGCCGGCGTTGAAATGATCAGCTTTCTTTAATTGAAAGTGTCCTTTAACATACAACCGGTCTGCAGGTTGATAGTGACGAACCGCAGGATTAGTTGCATACTTTTCTTTTATAACATGTCTTTTGGATATCCTCGGTATGCTTTTAAAACGTCTAATGTCAGTACGAAAGGTGTCCGGAGCACGTTCTTGTCTTTAAAACGTCTTTAGGTCATCTTTGGGATATTGGAGGTCATAGAGACGTTGATTGGGCTTACATAGGACGTCCTAAGAATGTCCACATGTCGTTCTTGGAATTTTCATAGTTTTGTGCCCACTGAATGGAAGTTTGACCAGTCACAGCGTTTTGGCGATTACGTATTTCGAACAGGATCTCTGGCATATTCTTGTTCCATCTCCTGTGGTTTCTTGGGTCTACTTTCAGACGAATACCCTTCTTCATTTCTTAGTTTCTTCCTTCAGTTTGGTGGGCTCTTGGGTGCAAGTAGTAAGCCAATGGCGACTCGTAAACTGCTTGCCGTTATCGCTGAGTATCTGCCTGTGGTCCAATGCCACCATCTCCCATGCAGAGGTAGCAGTACGTGGTATCATGGCATCTAATTTGGCGGTAGATACTAGTTTGCTACATCTACACACATGACAGGTACTAACATAACTTCTCATGCTTCGCTGCATCCCTGGCCAATAATAGTTCGTTAATAGTAGTCTCTTATTGATCCCTGCATGTCCATCGAGATGGTCGTCATGGAATTCCTAGAGAACTCGTTCTTCTATAGTCGTTGGTACGCACAGCGTCCACGTTTGTTTTTCAGGCTGCTTTCGCCAAAATCGTAGAGGGTTTGGTTTGTGATTATGCACATAGCTTTCTTCACAAACGGTGCGGTGAGGCTAGTCACGTAGTTCGTACCAGCGTTTAATCTCCCGGCGAACTATGGCGTCGATCTATTACGCATCGCTGACGTCGTTAAATACCCTTATGACGTTGATCACGGGACGAATGGCCGTAGATGGGGTAGGGCTTGGATTTCTGTTAGGTAGCAGCATGCAGTCCAAATCCCGCTCTCCAGGTGTCTGTGCATCGAGTGCGGGTGTGGGGACCCTATAGCATGGAAACTCACTTCGGGTCGCCCATCTACATTCTGTATAGTCGTAGGTCTTTTACCCGATCGATAAAATCGCTCCGCTCCATTCACAAGTTAGTTGGAACTCAGCCACCGTCCGATTAACCACTAGTTTACGTCAGTCCGGCTTGGACATGTAACTACCGCAATAAACGCGAATATCCAAAGTGCTCTTAAATTCATTCTTCCCAGAACAAGCAATGCGTTATGGGCGCAAATGAGAATATCTTATCTAACCAGCAATCCAATAATTGGAGACTTCGACTGCGGGAGAGTGAAAAGTTTCATGAGGTGGTTTTTTTCTCATTACCGAGTGCGAACTTCAACAAGTAATCTTTTTAAAAGAAAGCAGTCAATTTCGGCGTGTTCGCCTTACTGTGTGAACAATGGAGACCCAAGCTGGACAAATTTGATAAGAATTTCCACTTTCCGAGACTTCGTCTCAAACAGTGACACCATGGCTACCCGGCGTCATTTTTGCAATGGGCGGCATATCTTCCTACAAAGAAATTAAAAGGAATCTTCCGAAATTCTCATTGGACGTCAGCAGTTTTCATCTTCAATAATCGCTTGGAGCAATTCCATTATCGAGTCTTAACCACCATCCGGTCTCAATTTCTACAAGGGCGTCTCACAGATTTCGCGCCATCGCCCAGGTCTCAATTTATACCAGGGCGTATTCAAGATTACGCGCAATCGCCATGTTTGACCACAAGGCACCTTGCATCAAATTCGATCCAGAGCATCAGCTGTCTTAGTTTACAATTAGTACCGGTAATTTTTTGACATACATTTTTTTATTTGTACCAATGCTGAAATATTTTCTTTTCGAATTTAACGAAATTTTTAGAATTAATTTTTGGGCTTTAAGAAAAGGGGACGCCGCTGATGCCATATTCAAAATTTTATCTATCTCTTTGATAAGACTCATTCCTCATTTAGGAATTATTTTTCCCTTATCGTGGTCCATATTTACTGGAATTTTAAATATGTTTTTGGAAATTTGTACTTCCATGTTTAAAATACGTAGTGTGACACACGGCAGTTTATCAACGCTATTTTGTTGTTTTTCTCAACACACTGATTCCACTTTATAATAATAACTATAATAATAATATATAAATAAATAT
>NC_046657.1:166991999-167015612 GCF_010883055.1 Belonocnema kinseyi
TAATAATAATAATAATAATAATATAATAATAATAATAAGAGCCTCGTGGCTCAGTTGGTTAGACACTCGGACTTCACCTTAGAGGTCCGGGGTTCGATCCCTAAGCCGGTACCTCTAGAAATTTTTTAATGTACTTTTACTGAGGTTCTGGTGGTTCGGAACTCACCTTAAGCTGTATGTCCCCCCACCGTGTACTTGACTGCAACCCAGTCCGTCAATGATGGGGTAAAAACCAGGCTTTGTCCAATATGACTGGGCAGACTGCTCTCTTCAGATCACTTGATTGCATTATAAAAATGCGTCCGTGACTGATGATATATACCGGGACAGCCCCGTGCAAAAATGATCAAATAAAAAATCCAACTTTAACCAAAAATGCCTTAGACATTTGGAAATTTTTAATTTAAATATGAAACACTGTTTTTATTCCGCTAATAAAATATTCTATGGTAAAAATATCATAAGATTGAAATGCTGGTATTTGAATATTAATGATTTGAAATGAAAAATTATTTAAAGAAAAATCAGACAATTGTTAAAATGTCACCCGTCTAAGTTTTCCTGGAGTGGGGTCTTTTTATTCTACTTCGTGGCATTTATTAAGTAATGCGAGGCAATTGAATTTTCAGGTTAGAGTTTCAGTTTAACAGTGCTAAATAATTAATAAGCTACTGCATTGCATATTTTAAATTCCTGAATATGTTTGAACTAGAAAATATATTATATTCTACCCCTGATATAACCTGAACAATAAAAATATTGTTCAAAATCATAAATTCTTAAATTCTCTTAAATTGTTTAAAATTCTCCTCAATTCTTTCATATTCTCGGTTATATAACCGAGAAACATCCAACGACACAACACGTTTCTCCGACACTTTTACCTTTTTTTCCATGGTTTTTTGCACTCAATTCGAACAAATTTAAGAAAAAATTAACCACAAAAGCATACTCGTCAATACGCATCTGACAGATACGATTGAAAAGTGGATCGGAAAAAGTGTTTATTTTCGGCGCGTGCTGGCGTCACTAGAGATGCTTGATTAGCGTATTGTGAATGCGATACTGTATAGTTTTTTCGCAGGTTTTGGAATTTCTGTCGACGCTTCATCACGGATGAACCCTGCCATTTCGTGAACCACACACGTTTGTTCTCTATTCACGGACGCTAATAGAAAGCTACGAAGGATTGAGTGGCGATTACCTCAGTTATCAAAAGTCTAGTGAAGGCCACCAAATGCAAGAAGCCATGCAAATGGAGAACCGGTTCTGATTCGGAAAACTAGCGCAGCCTTTTCGCCTGGAGGCGGTCGAATCGAGCGTCTCATCCAAACGTCTCCACATACGGGACACACGTTCCGAGTTAATTTTTCTTATCGACACCAGATTCCGATAATGTCAAAGGCAATAAAGTCAGCGATTTTGCATTTTTCGCAGCAAACGATACTAGGGTTGAAACCTTTGGTGTAAGACGCGTGAAGATCGATTTAAACCTTCGCATGCTTATGAATTTGAATTTTGCTGTGGCCTCAGTACTTCACCCAATTATAGGGGCAGATGTGAAACATGTATGGACGAGGTAAAACATGACATTAAAATATCTGGACCACCGTTATCCCAACGGGCCCGTCGCTTATCTCCGGACAAATTGGCCGCTGCTAAGAAAATAATTTAACGTTTGATTAGCAATGACATTTGTCGGCCATCTAGTAGCCCTTGAGCTTCACCTATTCACTTGAGTAGGAGAAAACGGGAGAATGGAAGGTCCGTGGTGATTATCGCCGGTTAAATTCCGTGACCGTTCACGAGAAATACCCGGTCTTGCACATTTTTGACTTTACGACCATCTTTCGAGGATAATCTGTCTTTACTAAATTGCATCAACATCAAGCATGCCATCAAATTCCGATTGCGCCATAAGATACACAAAAGTCCGCTATAATTACTCCTTTTGGCCTTTTCGAGTTCACAGCGATGACCTTTGATCTTCGAAACGCGGGCCACACGTTTCAAAGATATATCAAACGTTCATTAAGAGACCTTGAATTCACTTTCATCTACATAGACGACATCCTCATCGCTTCTTCTTCCCAGGAAAAGCATGGACGTCATCTGCGTATCGTTATTGATCGTCTTAAGCATTGTTCCTAAGGAATTAATTTAGCAAAGTGCCAATTCAGAAAATCGGAATTGGAGTTCCTAGGCTATTCCGTCGGCCCGTAGGTTGTTCTCCAACATCTGAGAAAGTGTGTGCAATCGTCGAATATCCGAAACTGAAGATCGTAATCGAATTACGCCGATTTTTAGGCATGGTGAACTATTACCCTTGTTCCATTCCTTATGCCGCCGAGGCACACGCCTCACTAAACGATTATTTTCTGTAATTCTCGTAAGAATGACAAACGACCAGTTCAGTGGAACGTTGATTCTAAATCCGCATTTGAACAGGCCAAAAAGGACCTGACTAACGCGACGCTCCAGCTCATCCATTTCATAACGCTGAGACGTCACTCGTAACCGATGCTTCCAACTGTGAAATGGGCGCATCACTCGAACAAAAGCTTAATAGTGACTGGAAACCACTCGCTTTCTTTTCAAAGAAGTTCAGCTCTGCTCAACTGATTGACAATGCGTATCATCGGATGATGACGGCTATTTATAAAGCCATTAGACACTTCAAATATTATCTTGAAAGTCAATACTTCATAATAGTCAACGATCACAAACCACTAATACGTATGTTCAAGCAACAAGCTGAAATAGCATCTCTTCGACAGCAGAGATAGGTCTCCTTTATTCCTCAATTCACCACTAACATCGCCTACCTTCCCGGTCCAGAGAACCTCGTAGCAGATGCATTGTCTCGCGTAGAAAAGATTCGGCTTCCGATCGAATTTAGCTTAACGGACCTCGGGCAAGCTCAATCAAAGGATGGAGAATTACAAAAATTGATTCTTGATCTAAAGTGCTTTGTTAACTTCAAAAAAATCTAGTGAGGTCCTGATCACATTTCACTACATTGCGATCTTACGGGTGAAGCCTTACCTTCATAAATTCCATCACCTTTTAGACGTCGTGTTTTTTATCTTTTTCATATTCCGAGGCATCCTGGCGCCAAGGTAACACATCGTGTTATCGGAAAACGTTACGTTCGGCCTGATATGCGTAGTGACGTTTCGACTTGGTGTAAAGCTTGTATAACTTGCCAACAGTCTAAAGTGTCGCGTCACAACCAGCTCACTCCTGACCACTTTACCGCATCAAATGGCAGATTTGAGCGCGTTCACATTGACATCATAGATCATTGACCACTGATCAAGGGAGCTAATTTGAATAACGTATATTCACAGTTTTGTTACAGCTCGTTGGCTGTCACAAAATTCATACCACAGCACATCATCCCGCGTCCAACGGTATGATCGAACGATGGCGTCAAACTTTATAGGCCGCGGTTATGAGTCACACAGACCGCGAATGGTCTAAGTCTCTTTCTACAGCCCTTTTAGGACTTCGATCGAATGTTCTCGACATTGGTGCATCACCGACAGAGTTTATCTATGGCACTGTTTTACGAATTCCTGGAGAATTTGTTCTTCGGAAAGTTTTAATCCGAACCAGCAGTTTTTCATAGAGAAGTTCCACGAATATATACGCAAAGTAAAACCAACACCAGTTGAACACCGATACAAAAGAACTCCCGTATTTATACGTGATTTCGCCAGAAAGTCTCTCGAGCGACCTCACATAGGTCCATTTAAAATATTAAATAGAACGTCGGAGCGGATTTTTGAAATTGAGGTGAATGGCTCATCTCGACAGGTCTCTGTTGCCAACATAAAGCCTGGGCATTTCATCCGTTGTGACGTTGAAACTTTGAATGAGTCTAATAGGTTAGGACAGGCGAGTAACGTTGCCCCGTCCCTTAGAACTCACACGGGTAGAAAAAAGGTAACTTTGCATGTATAAGTACCTTTCGAGTTTTTTCCAAACTCTCTTACTTGTAAAAACCTAGAATTTATTGACTATTTGGAACAGCAATAACGCTGTAACGTTTCAAGACTGTATTTTTTTAGCAGATCGAATGTGATAAATTGTTCCTCTGTTCTAACTTAGCTAGCTAGCGTGAGAGCAAAATGTGCCATAAGCGCGCAACATGACATTTATGTAATAATTATTTAAGTAATTATCTCAGTGGTTAATAACAGACCATATTTCAAAAACTCGCATGTAATTTATTAATACAACTGACGATCTAACCAAAAACATGGTAATCTGTGATATTATATGCTAACTGTAAATAGTTATAGTCTGTAAACCCTATTTGCTAGAGAAAATTACAAACTCAGCCACCGTCCGATTAACCACTAGTTCACGTCAGTCCGGCTTGGACATGTAACTACCGCAATAAACGCCAATATCGAATGTCCTCTTGAAGTTATTCTTCCTAGAACAAGAATACGTTATGAGCGCAAGTAAAGAAAACATCTTATCTAACCAGTAAGCTCATACGGGGTGACGAGATAGTGCATCGGCTAACTCGTTATTCTTTCCAGTGCAATGCTCGACATTACCTTCATCCTATCGATCCAAGTCAAAACGGTACTATCTGTGCGTAGCGTGAATTGGCTGTCCTCCAAATATAGGTGAAAATGCTTCGGCGTCGGTTTGCAGGGTGAATGGTGGGTTTGGATTTGGTCGGCTTAGCTTGAGGAGCTTGTCCGACAGAGTTCGTACGTTCTCAAATGTTTCTTGGGCCATTGAATTCCATTTTTATGGCTTGGTAGTACACAATAAATACGTAAGAGGTGCAGCTACTGGCGCGAAATTTTGTAGATACTCTCGTCTCCAGTTACACGTTTCTAAGAAGCTGCCACGCTCTGTACGAGTTCGTCGAGGGTTCGCTTATTTTATTGCTTGAATGTTTTCAGAGGTAGCTTGACGAACGTCGAAAGTCACTAAATAGCCGAGGTACTGCAGTTTCCTTTTTCCCAAATGACACTTCTGAAGATTGCATGAGAGACAGTATGTTTCAAAGTATTTGTGTACTTGTATCTGTCGATACCCAATTTTCAAGCCGATCATTGAAAAGATCCTTGCTTGCTCTAAATGTTTCAGAGTTTCATGAATCGCAGAGAGATGCTGTACTGCATCAATGGTCAGATCGTTCAGGCCAGCGAGCATTTCTAGAGTCTGCTCCTCCATAACCTTAACCTTGGCTGCCGAAAAATGGCGCTGTGCATTCCGAAATGGCTAACTGTGTTTCAGATGAATGTCATGGTTTGTAGTCAAAGCTTTGCACAGATATTCACCGCTATAAAATATGTGTGTGCGACGTTGCGCTAATTATGGGAAAGCGGTGGCTCCTGGGCCTTGTAAATCGCTGGTTAGTTCTTCCGATGATAGGCCAAGTGGGTTGTCGGAAACTCGAGGAGTGTTGAGGACAGTGAACATTTGTTCTCTTTCCTGGTTACCGATATAGAGATCATCAGAATGGCTTGCGTGGAAAACGTGCTGTTCTTTCAGCCAGGTTCTAACTAGGATTAGTTCTTCGCCTAAGTTTTCTGCGATCAGGAAGGACCCAGGGTAGGACCTTTCATTTATTTTGTCTTTAATGTCGATTATTCCTCGAAGGTTGAGGCTGGCCCCTTCAGCAGCCATGTCATCTTTGCCTGGAACTGGGAGAATCATATAGATTGGTTTAAGGGTAAGGAACTCAGCTCTAATGATATTGTCGAAAAAGCCGGAGTCTGCTGGGAGTTCCAGTAACTTCCTTTCGACGTAAGCCCAGAGGTGGGGTAGATTTTTGTTTAGTGCGGGCGGCGGTTATTATTGGTTGGTTGCGTTTTTGTCGACGGGCCCTTGGGTTTCCGTGTTCTTTTTAAATTGTCTCGATTCCTGTTGGCCTCCGCCGCCCTTCTCCAGTTTTCCGAAGGCTGGTTGGTCAATACCCGGCAATCCCGGTGGCAGTGGCGCCCTGGACAGTAATGACAGCCCGAAAAACTATCATATCTTCTAGCAGGTGGTGCGTTAGCTGCTGTGTCAATGGATTTTCTTTTTTCCTCGCTACTTTTCGTTCCTAGATTCATTTCGGCTTCGACCACTTCTGTTAGTTTGGCGCTGTTCATCAATTGGGTGAAGGTTCTGGTCGTAGCCGCGCGATTGGCGCGCTTATTGGAGACACGAAGTGTCTCAAATACTACGCTGATGCAAACATCGGAAATAAAGTAGGGTTGATAACAGGGATGGTCAGCGGCGGACTGGATCTCTGAGCACAGGGTAGGAAACATGTTTGGGGGCGTTTTTTTAACAAACAAACATTGATTTGGATCGACAGCCACATCAATTATTTAAAACATAGAAGTCGATTGGGTTCAATTGCTCAAAATATAGTTAATTCTGATTCCTACAATTGTTTTCAATAAAGCAATTAAAATGATTGAAAAATGATAAGAATTGATTAAATTTAATTCGAAAAAAACTATTAAATATCATTCATTTATTAATATTTAATCGTATAATTAAAATTATATTAAACTATAGAAATGGAATAGGTTCAATTGCGCAAAATATAATCAATTTAGATTCTTCAATTGTTATTCATAACGCAATTACAATTATTGAATAGTCATAAAAATTGATTCAATAGGATATGGTTTTTCCTGTGGTCGTTTCTTTTTAGGAGTGTGATCCTTACTTTATTAGGGTATTTGGTGGTAGGAACAAGGAGAATAATCTTCAGGGACGATTGATTTCTGTTGACAAAGACAAAGAAGAAGGTAAAAGGAGGGACTGATGTGTCTATCACATAAAGAGAAACGATGTTAGCGTAAATTTTGATTTGTTAGTAAAAGAAACGGGTCGGAAAGAAGTGAGTAAGCGTATCGTTTGAGAGAGCTGGAATGCCAACTGTCTCAGTGGAAACGGGCGGGCTGTATTTCCAGTAACAAGTGTGGTGCCGTCGATGATCACCTTGAGCGAGTCTAAGGGAAAGCTGGAGAGGATTGGTTTTTTATGTGAGGGACGGCAAAGGCTTGCGGTCCAAACCTATGGCTGGTTTTCAGCTGTAGGATTTGTTTGTAAGATTGCTGGTTACCAGTTCCCAAACAAGTGATGTTACGTGCCAGTGCGCGCCCTCATATAACGGACTTCGCGTATACGTTGCGTAGGAGTCGGGCGGAGAGGGGAGAAAAATATGTGGGCGTCCGTAGGAAAAGGGCCTTTATGACTGGTATGAAGGTATGTATAGAGTCAGATAGCAGGCTGAATTCTCGACATTTTAATCCCAAGAGCAATGCTTTATCATAAAAAACGTGTCGCCGGGGTATTTTTGAAGCTGCAAATTCATGATATCTCATATCGAAAAAATCAAGATTAAAGTTTTGGTACACAAAAATTACACTTACAGCTATACATTAATTAGTTTTTAATGAAATCAAACAATAGTATCACAAAAATAAAAAAAGTTCAGCAGTGATATTATTATAGCATTCCAGTCTAAATCCGCTACTCCACCCGCGTGTGGAATTGTAGGGGCGTAGGAAAAATCGACAGTGATTTCGCTAATAAAAACATGCATATAACCTGTCCAGGGACATGATCTAGCAGCTCCAGCCACGTGTTTCTGTGGCTCAGTTATACTAGAGCACCTAAATAGACGGGTATGTGCACCCGCCATTTTCGGTCCATGGAGTAGAGGGAGTATGTATAAAACGTGTACATTAAACGCAAGAATTGAAGCTCGACTGTGATCAAATTAGCTTTTTATATTAATAAATAATAGTTGGATTTTCTTTATGGATGTGCTGCGAAACGTGTGAATAAATATTTTTCTTTTGGAGTGTTCTGAAATGAGGTGTGGAAGCTGCAATTGTGAAGAGCACATACAGCCTACACAGGTGCTTATTAAACGTGAGTAAATAACTGATTTATTTCAGTTAACATAGAAAAAGTATATTGCCCCAGCTAATGAAAATCTGTAAGCCCACGTGGAGTAGATGCGCAAGCACCTCGTACGCCCCTTGGGTTCCTATTACCCCGTTTTCAGACCCCATTGGTCAGGCAAATTGAAGATAGGAAAAATTGGGGGTGTCTGAAAAGCATCGTTTCCTACGAACTCAAAAGCTCTCGCCAGATAAAATTGTACCTCTTACCGAGTGGAGGGCAATATCTTTTTTCAATTTCCTTTTGTCTTTTTGCTTGTCAATAAAAATAAAAAGTGTTCTATTTAAATTGAAATTTCTAGTGCTTTTAATTTACCGGCCTTTCCCTCCTAAATAAATGAGAATATGTCACATTAATTTGTGACAGCGGTGGGATATTCTAAACTCGAAATCGTCGTGATCGCGAACGCAAATAAATTTCTGACTCGTGTTTGTGTTGTGTTTGTGAATATTAAAATAGTGGTTTTACAACGTGATTCCTGATTTTCCGAGTCTTAAGTGTGTACAGCGCAATAAAATTGTTGAACTAGTGGGGATTTAAAAATTGTAAAAAACCGTAAGCTTTGAAAATACATTTGGGGCCAGATCACGAGAGGAAAAGAAGAAGGTCGCTATTTTCCTACTTATCAACCCGCCTTCGAGTACGGGGTAACTGGTAGCTCCCAAAAAAAGGTCCTCAAGTGGACGGCAGTAGGAAACACCGAGAAAAAGACGTGTGACATCCTGGATGCAGCGCGAAACCAAACGGGGTGCAGAACGTAAGCGCCCTAAATCTCAGCCCACGGTTTTATCCGAAGTTTTTCCCAAGACTAGGGTTTTTCTCTTCGGTTTTCCTATGGGTAAATAGGAAATACAAAGTCTAATTGAGCGAATGTCTGAGAATTGCAGGGGCGCAACGCGCCAAGGAAACGGTTTAGCAGAAAAGGAAGCCGAGACATCACAGCATAGCATAAGGGGAAAGCATTAGATCCAGCGAAGAGTGGCATCATTTGTGAATTTTAATTCTTCGAAATTTTTATGTGTTTAATATATATATTGTTTAGCTCTTCATAAGTTTCACCTGTTGGTAAGTCGCACACAAAATTTAGCATGCGTATTTATCTTGTACCTCTCGGATCGCTTTGAAATATTTAGGTCGGTTTTAGTCTAATTTAAATTTTACTCTTCAGCTTTGTTTCTTACTACTCCACTACTCTATTACTCCAATTAAAATTAAAATTCTGTAATAATAAAATTTTATGAAGTCCTAAATTGATTTTTCCTCTTCTTCAAATTTTGAATTAATAATTAACCGATTATAAATAGTGCAAAATAAAATTCAATATAAAAATAATTTCTTAGTATAATTTGTTAGCAGAGCCGAGGAGTATAATTTAAATTCATTGTTTACTATTAGTGACAATCAATGTACATCTATAGGAATATTTATATTGTAAGAACATTTTGCTGTCATTCGCTGTTAGAAGGATCTTGCGAACGATTCATAGAAAAATTATAAGTGAAACATTACAATTTTCCTCCTTATAAATTTCCAATCGAATTTAGTAGAAAATAAAATTATCTATTAACAGCTTTTACTTTTAAAATAAATTAGACATTTTATTCCGTAAACTTTGCTTTTCCACCTTAGGTCAATTTCTTCATTAGTAGAAGCAAACTGTCGTAAAATATTGTATAATCAAACGCTGCACAATTGTGTCACGCTGACTTCTCTTGAATTGAGCCCAATAGAAATTTTTGAATTAAAATGAATTAAACAAGGGAAACAATGTTTGGTTGGAAGAAGATATATAATATAATGCCGCCGTCCTTCCTGTAATTTTCGAAGATCCCAACACAGACAATTTTATTCCAGTAGTGCATACACATGATTCCCCGACAGGCCCCCTAGGTCTTCAACCATGCTGAGTCTTAACAGTGAGATTTCGAGACAATCTTTACGGTCTAGGCCTGAACCCTTGGATATGCACCTTCCTCGATTGCCAGTCATTCCACGGGGCAATGATATGAACAGTGCCCGAGTTTCTTCAAATACTCTTTCATTTGTTAATTTACAAACTGGTTTTAAGCTTTTGCCTCAAAAATTCGACGGGTACAATATGCCAGTAAAAACATTTATCAGAGATTGTAAATACGCTCGAGACTGTACCGCGATAGCTGAAAGGTCCTCACTTTTGCGTACGATTCGCGTTAGAATTGTCGGTAATACTGATGCGCTCGTGCAAAATAAGGAACTTCACGATATTGACGAACTATTGTTAGATTTAAAAAATGCATTTTCGGGCCATAAGGACCTTAGTCAACTGCAAGCAATGATTTTCAATGTAGTCTAAAAGCAAAATCAGACTGAGCATGAATACGGAATACGCGTTAATGGCATATTAAATAACAACCTTGAGGCATTAGATGAAGAGTACTCTCATGATATTATATCCTTCTTAAATGTATATCACCCAATAGTACGCAGTACAAAGTTTTATTTGGGTCCTTAAAGACGTTATAGAAATTAGAATGACGCGAAAAAATCCCCAGAACGTACAGGAAGCCATTAATCTTGCAATAACCACGGAATGGGGGGTCGAGCACCGTGGGTGCTGCTCTCCTAATTCGGAGAGCAGGGAATGAAAATTCGGGTTTTAAATTCCATTGCTGGATTCCATCCATGAAGACCGCAGAGATCCTTATCAGGGGCGCAGCGTCGCGCATACTCATGCTGAGGAGTATTACGTCCGGACAAACTTCAATGCAGCGTGCTTCAATTGCAAGGAATTAGGACATTATTCGCGTCAATGCCCAAAAAAGCGTACCTCCAAGGAATGCTACAACTGCCATAAGGATGGTCACATATCACACGATTGCCCAGAACAGCAGCACAGAAGAGCTTCCGTTCTTTATTTTAATTTTTGTAAAAAGGTAGGCCATTCCTTCGACGCATGTCTCTATAAATTTAACACTTCATTCTCCAAAAACGCGAGTAAAGATTTAAACATGTAAGGATCTCGATAAATGGGTGCGATATCGAGTCCGATAATGATAAAGCGCCAATGGCTAGACGAGCCGTTTTATAAATCGGCGATAAGAATAAAGAATCATGCCCTGTTGTTAATATAAAAGGAAAAGGATTTAGGGCCGAGGGTGCTGAATTACTTGTTGATACTGGCTCTCAATTAAATTTAATCAAGGCAAAATTTATCAAACAACAGGCCCCAGTTAATAAAGAAGTCATTTACCACTTATTTGGTATAACTCACGACCCCGTAAGAACTCACGGCAAAATAAAAATAAAAAATACGGAAGGCACCTTTCATGTGATAACTAATAGATTCGCTGTTAAAAGACATTGATTGATCGGAACGCCCTTCATTCGGAGTCATCGCGTAAATTAAATTTTTTTGGAAGACAAAATGACCATCGGCTCTGAAGCTGTTCCTCTCATAACCCACACGACAGTCAGATAACCAGCTGACACGCGAAAATTAATCTTTTTGTCTGTAACACCAAATTCCCGAAAAAAAGGTTATCTTCGGCGCATCGACGCTGGTTCCGGAATTCTCATGGGACTGATAAAAAAGACCTTAGCAAAGAAGAGCGAGAATTACATGCAAAAAGAACGAATGCTTTGATAAACCTTTAAATTTAGAAGACTTATCGGATGAAGAACAGAGACACGTTCTTGAACATATAAGCTGGTTTACTTATCAATTTCTTCTTGCCGGCGATAAATTAGGTGCCACTAACGTTTTAAAACATAAAATAAGAAACGCGGATCAGGAACCTATAAATAATCCCCAATATCGATTTCCTCCTGAGCACAGGGCTCAAACAAAAAAGAATATCGATACCTGTATCGATTCTGGAGTCATAGAACTTTCCAAATCGCCATACAATTCGCCAATCTAGATCGCGCCTAAAAAAATCGATTCACATGGCCATAAGCGGTGACGTATGGTAGTCAACTTTCGAGCTCTGAACGAAAAAACTATTAAGGATGCATACCCTCTCAGAAATATTACAGACATTTTGGACCAGCTGGGAGGGGCGAAGTATTTTAGTGTTCTGGACCTCGTGTCTGGCTTCCATTAAATATCCATGGACCCCGCAGATAAAGATAGGACCGTGTTTACGACTCCCTATGATTTTTTCAGTATACGCGTATGCCGATGGGTTTAAAAAATGGGCCGAAAGTTGAAGCCAGGAAAGATTTTCCTCACCCAAAAAGACGAAAAACTGTTTATAGAATTTTAAATCTTTTTTTCTTATAGTTTTTATTAAAATAAACATAAAAACTGTAAGAAAGAAAGATTTAAAATTCCATAAAATACTCTTTCGTTGATCTCTTCAGAATAAACGTTTCTCGGTTGAATACTTTGAAAATTAAAGTATTAACGTTATGAACGTTAATTAACTATTATTTAAAACTTTTTTTCCGAAAATAGAATAAGAAAAGAAAGTTTTGCACTTGGCGAGATAAATGACCTTCAAGTCGGGATCCGAGCTCGGTCCCGTGCCTTGGCCTCCCGCGGATCCTCCTTGCTGCGAGGCTTCCGTGACGGTTCCGCCGTCGTGAACGTCCTCTTTGGCCGGCATTCAACGCTCAGCTCAGAACTCGCACGAACTAGGGGAATCCGACTGTCCAATGAAAACAAAGCATTGCGATGGCCTTCGCGGGTGATGATTTAATGTAATTTCTGCCCAGTGCTCTGAATGTCAACGTGAAGAAATTCAAGCAAGCGCCTGTATGGATGCTCTGGTTTATCCGTCGGGGCGTAGCGACCCCGCTTGTTAAGCTGATGCGACTCTCGGCAAGGTACTCTACCTATTTATTTAGGGAGTACTAGCCCTTCGGGGTTAGCCAATCTCCACCTGTATAGGCTCCTGAGCACCCATTCTTGATAATAGAATGGGTTAACGGTTTTGTGGCGTCATAGATGGGAGGGTTGCCAGCCCGTTCTATCTCATTACAGCCGGCCCAGTTCTGAGAAAGAGAAATACCGCAGGGTTCCGGATGGCCCCCCACCGAACAACGACGTGCCCGCTGGCTCGTCGCTACCGGCTGTAACAGCTCTTCCGAGTCGTGAAATAAGTTTCGCATGCGATTTGGAAGGGTGCGAGAAGATATGCAAGTCGAATACTGGTCTCTTGTTACATAAGAGATGGAAACATCCAGAGGAGGAGATTTTGATCGACCCCATACAGGTTCCATGGGAATTTGAGGGGTGTGGAGAAATCTTCCCTACAAGGATCGGTATGGGGCAGCATGTCAGGCACCGGCACCCGGAATTGATTGTCGAAACCACAAATATCGTAAGGGTGAAGGAAAGATGGACTGAGGAGGAAACAAGAATGCTGACACGGAAGGAGGCCGAGTTGCTGGTGCAAAAAGAAAGAGATGGACGAAAAATTAATTTCCACATCAGTCTGGAGGCGGCGTTCCCGCACAGAACCTTAGAGGCAGTTAAAGGACATAGGCGGTACACCATGTATAGGGAAATGGTGGCTACAATGGCAACGGACATTAGGGAAGATATTAGAGAGCGACAACTAGTAAGACGCCAGGGAAGACGCTCTCTCATACTGGATCCTCCCATAGAGGAGAGAGAAGAGGAGGAGGACGATCCATTCCGAAAATTTGTCCGCGAATTAGAGCCACCATCTCAGGACAGTTTGTCCTACAATATGCATGAGTTGTATTATATATGTCGGGAAACGAGGACTGACTCTGAGGAGACTACATTGACTCGTCTTTCTCTTTACTAGCGAAACATCTTGCCCAAAACTCGTCATCAGGCACATCGTGTGCCCGCAAGGCAAGCGGTTCCGCCACCATCTCTAAGGAAAAGTCGTAGAGGCTAGTACGCAAGGACTCAGAAAGCTTGGCTTAAGAATCGCACTATGTGTATAGACACCATCTTAAATGACATGGCTGTCACTAGCCAGCCACCGAGAGAGGTTATGCAACCTTTCTGGGCAAATGCCATTACACAGCGTTCCGAGGCCAGGCCCAACCTGGATAGGTCTGAACAAAAGCAAAACCTTTGGGCTCCAATCACCCTTGAGGAGGTTATAAAAGCGTGTAAGACACTGTAAACGGCTGAGGGGCTTCCACAGTATTCTGGCTGAAACACTGGTCACTGGAATTGATATTGGCGAGAGGCAGAGGGGCTTTAGGAACGTGGGCGGTTGTAGGGATAACACCTTTCAACTCGACATGATCCTAAGACAATACTATCGGTCTTTAAAGCCCGTTTATATCGCCTCCGTTG
This sequence comes from Belonocnema kinseyi, assembly GCF_010883055.1. Classification (NCBI taxonomy): domain Eukaryota; kingdom Metazoa; phylum Arthropoda; class Insecta; order Hymenoptera; family Cynipidae; genus Belonocnema; species Belonocnema kinseyi. The sequence goes on from NC_046657.1 coordinate 167,006,203, forward strand.
ATATCGCTAAGGCCTTCCCCTCAGTTTCTCATTCCTTCTTACTGGAATATATGAGATCATTTGGTACCCCATCGAAATTTGTGCGATATGTTGAGGGTGTGTACAGGGGTGGGTACACGATTCTACAAGGTCAAGAATGGACCTCCGACAAGATCTACCCTAGACGAGGTGTCAGGCAGGGAAATCCTCTCTCCCTGCCCATTTTCAACCTACTGACACATAGACTGCTTGAGCGTCTATCGCCAGATGTGGGGGTCACAGTCGGAGAGAAACATGCAAACACATCCGCCTATGTAGATGACTTGTACCTATACGCCAGTACACCTGCAGGTTTGGAGGACTCAATATATCGTATTAGCGAATTTCTTACCTGTTGTGGATTGTCGGTTAACACCGACAAAAGTTTCACACTGGACTTCTGTCCATCTGGAAGAGATAAAAAGATAACGGTTGATACCGAAAATACCTTCGAGATTGGTGGGAGGAGGTTGAGATCCATTAAAAGGAGAGGCGAATGGATATCTTTAGGAGTACGTTACAATTGGGCAGGGAGAATCCGGATTAGCCCTGAGCAAATGCTTGGGGATAAACTGGAGGCGTTGACAAAAGCGCCACTCAGTCCACAATAACGGTTATTTGCCCTTAAATGTAACGTTATCCCACAGCTTTATCACCAACTAGCGCTGGGGGACGTCCTGATCGGTTCTTTAAACAGAACTGATAAGGTAATAAGATCGGCCATCAGGAAGTGGCTTAATTTGCCACATGATGTCCCCAATGCGTACATCCATTCGTCTGTCATTGATGGCGGGCTCGGCGTACCATCGCTACGAAGGATGGCCCATTGCTCCGGTAGAACAGACTAAAAGGACTTAGGCATGAAAAGAACCTTGGCTTGATGAATCAGTTCCTCGAGAAGGAGGTCGCTATATGTGAGCATAGACTCACACATAATAGCGGTCGTATCTCCTCACTTGGTGATGTTTACATGTTCTAGGCTAACCAACTCTACAATGCTGTAGATGGAGGTTGGCTCCGGGACTCGGCCAAAACACCTGGCCAACATTACTGGGTAAGTGATAGTACAAGATTCTTATCGGGCAAGGATTATATTAATTCCAGCCGGATAAGAATCAGTGCATTACCAACACGATCGCGCATATCTCGAGGACGATTCAGAAACAGGAGTTGCAGGGCGGGTTGTGATCAACCCGAAACCCTAAACCATGTCCTTCAGGTATGTCACCGGACGCATGCAGCACGTATTCGGAGGCATGAAGCAGTCACAAAGTGTGTGGCTCAACGATTTCGCGATCAAGGAAGCAACGTATTCCTTGAGCCGCGCATTGACACCAGCGAGGGTCTGCGTAAACCAGATATTCTGGCGATCAAAGACTCTTACGCCATAGTCGTTGATTTACAGGTTATTAGTGAGCAGTTGCATCTCAGAACTGCTCACAATAAGAAGATCCGAAAATACCAACAGAATCCGGATGTGACTGCGTACATCTCCCAAAAAGTCTTCCTCCTCAAAACAACGCCTTCACTTCTGCAACCCTCAATTGGAAAGATATCTGGGAATCACGCTCAGCACTGGACCTGGGAGGGTGGGGGTTTTGTCAGAAGGACTTTAAGATCGTGTCCACCTAGGTGCTAGTGGGAGGTTCAGCAGCATTTAAAATTTGTAATGCTGTAACCTCTCACTTAACTAAAGATCGCATGGGAATCGGGTGACCAAAGGTGGAACAAGCTGTTTTAGCTGTTGGGTGACGCCTCCCCGTTAATAGAGGTGCAACATTAAGGGGGGGGGGGTAGTGGGTATGGTCATTATGACAGAGCCCTACACTCGGTGAGAGTCGTTAGTGCTGAGAAGAATGAAGGGGGAAGGAGGTGGGATTTATCCCCCTTCTTTTCTTTCTATTTTTCAGTTAACTGATCGAGTGCCCTGACATTTATCCCCTGTCACTCCAACTGTCTGAAAAGGGGGATAGCTCGCAGAGGGCGCGAGTTGGGAGGACAGCAGAACTGGTTTTTGGTGAGTGTGGATATCGATGCTTGCGTGCGTCCGATCTCACCTGAAAGGACTCTAATAGAAAGCGGCGGTGGGGAGCCCGCGACAGCATTGCTGCGAGGACACTTATTGCCTCATACGCAGCAACCGTCATTAGACGTTAAAATAAACAACTGAGCACTGAATTGCAAAAATAACAGAGCGAGAACGCTGTTTACTTAAAAAAGTACCTTGATTCAAGTGATTAAGGCGAACTAGCATAAGCAGAGGGTGATTGTCCGGAGTATATCTGAGTAGTACAAGGCAAAAAAGGAAAGATACCGTAAAAAATTTCTTATACGCAAGGTGTCAAAAAATATATTATGAGAAACCGTCTGAGTTGGCTGAAATAATCATTTCAGGAGACGATACTGAGTTAAAACCCAAACCCGAATTTTCTAGTAAAGAATCAGTGAGCGAATTGTACGAGGGGTTATGGGGAGTCATGAGTCCTGACACTTATATCCCCTCATCAATGAGCATCAAAGGTAAACTTGAGGAAGTTTTACCTCCAATGACGGAGGGAGAGGTCTTCAGGAGAGTAAAACGAATGAAGACCAACTCAGCATGTGGCATGGATAGTGTAGAGCGAAATGACATTTTAAATGACGATGTTTGCCGAGTTCTCTCTCGACTTTATAATGCACTCTTGCTTAAAAATTACTTTCCAAAAGCTTGAAAAACTAATAGAATAACCCTAATACCAAAAACAGGAAAGGACCATAAAGACGTGAAAAACTGGCGTCCCATCACCATAGACAGCGTTGTTTCGAGGGTTTTTACGGGAATCCTCGACACAAGAATGCGGCAAGTCGCAAAGCTATCGCTTAGGCACAAAGGATTTACGGCTGAGAATGGTTGAGTTAATAATTTAAATCTGCTGCTGGGTGCAATAAAGAGCTCCAAGAGTAACGAAGGCGGTGTTTTCATAGTACTTGATATTGAAAAAGCATTCGATACAGTGCCACACCCTGTTATAAACAAATGTTTAGAGAGAGTGGAAGTTCCGGGGTTCCTAGCGAATTATGTGCAGAGTTCGTTTGTTGGATGCAAAAACTCAGTGTAGACAGGAGACGGCAACGTCGAGATTGACTGCAAAAGAGGAGTGAAACAAGGTGATCCAATGTGACCCCTAATATTCAATTGTATAATGGGTCCGGTGATCGAGTGGGTTAAGGAGAGCGGAACGGGCCTAGATCCTAAATCCTGGCATTTGCGGACGATCTTGACATATTAGCAAAAGACGCAGAAGAGGCACGCGAAATTTTGGGAATAATTGACAGCTGGTTAGTCAGTCATGGTATGATTCTCTCACCTCCAAAAAGTTTCCGCTTTGAAATAAGCAGAATAAAGGACTCATGCATTGTTAAAGATCCAAGAATCCAAATAAGAGGAGAGAGACTAGCGTGCACCCTTTCTAATGAGTTCATTACGTTCCTAGGAGGGAAGCTAAGCCCTCGGAGAATAGTTGCGAATTTCGAGGGAAAAGATCTAATAAAAACAATCCGCAAGACCAGGAGTATGCCATTAAAGCCAACCCAAAAAATACATCTTTTAACAACATACAAAATTCCGCACTTTTTGTACTCGCTGATCATCGGTCCTAGTTTAATAACTTCTCTTAAGAGTCTAGATTCTGCCAAACGAGGGTAAAATCAAAGAAATTCTACATTTGCAACTATCTACCACTGACGCTCTCTTTCACACCAAGAAAAGAGACGGAGGACTGGGTATTCCCAGAATCTCTAATATTATTGCTCTAGCCGGGTTAAAGTCATGGGTGCTTGATGTGTCAGTCACGTGACGAGGTTCTGCGTGCAATAGCAGCAGGCGATAGTAAAATGAAAGAGATCCGGATGTTGGCCAAGGCAGTGTCAATGCAAGTTCCCGCTTCAGTCAAACAAATAGAAAACGCTAAAAAATGGTTAAAAGAGAGTCGGTAAACTTTAGCTCCGTTGGTATGCACTCCTTAAACCATCGAGATTTATCTCAGCCCTACAGCTCAGAACAAATACTATGGGGACGAGAGCAGCGTTGGCCAGGGTCTACCGAGGGGATATGTCATGTCGAAGATGCAATGAACGAACAGAGACTATGGCGCATATACTAGGTCAGTGTACCTCAGTCAAAGGATCCCGGATGCGTCGGCACGATGGTGTCGTCGGAATGCTGGCAGATGTGTTAAAGCGAAATAGAAAGAGATTAAAGGTTATTATCGAGCCGCATGCAGAGAGTAGGTCCGAGGGACTGCATAAACCCGACCTGATTATAATCAGCGAGGACAAAGTTATAATAATGGATATAAGTGTCCGTTATGAATCTAAGAGGTCTCGAGGCCGCGAGAGAGGAAAAGATTTGGAAATATACTGAATTGGCAAGAGAGATGGCTGATTCCTTTCAAAAAGGAAAGGAGTAGAGTGGTTCCGATAATAATCGGGTTCAGGGGAGCAATGCCGAGGTTCACGCACAGAGCATTAAGTGAGTTGGGGGTGAGCAAGAAAGTGATTTGTGATATTGCGATTAGAGCGTTGCGTAGCTCAATTGAGATGGCTCACATCTTTTTAGATAATGGACAATCAGGGTCTCGCCCCTAGTGGTGAAACGAAATAATATGATAAACTAATGTATTTCAACTAATCGCAAAGGATAGTATAAATAAAATGAGAATCTAAAAACACCAAAAAACGTTAATTAGCGCAGACACTTGGATGACGGAGATTGATTCGTAGCCCATTGACTAAAGTGAGAACGACTAAGTATAGCCTCTTACTGGGAGCGGGCGAAAAACCCAGGAATAATGTATACGTAGATTTTTTTATCCCCTTATATATGGACTTACTAGCCAAATGCCTCATCATCTAATTAGTAATGCACATGAATGCATTAACGAGATTCCCACTGTCCCTATCTACTATCTAGCGAATCCCCAAGCCAAGGGCTTGGGGATTCGGCCGATCGCCGATCATACTCCCGCTTGATCCGATTCGAGGACACTGCCAGGCGGGGAGTTTGACTGGGACGGTACATCTTTTAAAGAATAACGCAGCTGTCCTAAGGCCAGCTCAGCGAGGACATAGATAGTAGTATAGTATGCATAGAGACTGCGAAAGCACGGGCTGTCGTTCCTTTGACTAGAATCGTTATTGATCGTCTTAAGCGTTGTTCCTTAGGAATTAATTTAGCAATGTGCTATTTCCTCCATTTGTCTTTTTGCTTTCCAATAAAAATAAAAGTGTTCTATTTAAATTGAAATTCCTGGTGTTTTTAATTTACCGACCTTTCCCGCCTAAATAAATGAGAATATGTCACATTAATTGGCGACAGCGGTGGAATATTCTGAACTCGGAATCGTCGTGATCGCGAACGCGAATAAATTTCAGACTCGTGTTTGTGTTGTGTTTGTGAATATTAAAACAGTGGTTTTACAACGTGACCCCTGATTTTCCGAGTTTTAAGTGTTTGCCTGAACGCCTCTAAGGCCGTATCCCTTCTAGTCAAAGAAGCGATAGGCCGTGTTTTCGCAGTCTCTATGCATACTGAACATCAAGATCAAGCCAGCTTGTACTCTTTTGCTCTACGCGAGGTTTCTGCCCTCGATGAGCTGGTCTTAGGACACCTGCGTTATTCTTTGACAGATGTAATTTAGTACTTATGATGCATATTTTAGAAATTAGATAATTAAAAATTCAGAGTAATGGAAATTGTATTATTTATAATCAAAAAATTGATGTTCAAAAATTTTGAATTTGAATAATGTAAAATTCAAAGCAATTAAAATTTCACAATCTGAAGTTAAGAACTGAAACGATTCTTTTACAGCCAAAGCTTCGGAAATTCTAGAATTTTAAATTATTATGACATACAAAAATTATCATTTGACATTAAAGACGATTAGACAAATTTGTCTAAAATCAAAAAATGAATTGAACTCTTCTAAAAAAGCTTTTAAAATAAATTGTGATATTAAAATTTGTTTATGCTCTTTACAGTTCAAATTCCTTGATTTAAATGTAAATCGTTTAAAAAGTAATAACTTTTAAATTGCTAATTATACTTTCCAGAATGCAAGCAATCAAATTTTAAGGGTAAAATTAAAACCTATGAAAGTATTTATTTCATATAGTTCAATATTTCCCTTTTTTATTCTAAACTCCATTCTTAGCTTTTAATTTCAAATATTCCTTTAAATCATTACTCAGTCATGAAATTTTCCAATCAAATATTTTTCAAATTAAAATTATTTATTTGTTTAATTCTTCGACTAAAAATAAAAAAATTGTAAGACCTTACATTGAAAATTGATAATTAAAAAAAAATACAAAACTAGATTGCTATGATTCCAATTTATTAAATCTCAAGGCATCAAAAATTAAACTGCTTAAAATTGCGTACTCAAAACTATAATTTTAAATTAAAATTACATAAATTTTAAAGGTGTCAAATATATTATTAATAAGTATCATATCATGTAGTATCAAGTGAAAATCAAAGCAACGGTATATATTTAGTCACTAAAGAATGTGACTTCTATAAAAGAAAGTCACTGCCATTTTCACCGTTGAAAATTGCAGAATTTTAAATATTGCATGAATTATCAAATACGGGAAATATTCCGGTGATAATAGTAAACTTCTTAAATAAAAATAATTAACTTTCAACAAACAAATAGGACTTTTTAACAAATTAGCTGAACTTTTAAACAAAATAATTAAATTTTTAAGCAAAAGAGATGAAAACGGAACCAACAAAATAATAGTAAACTTTTCAAAAAAAAAATAAATAAAAAAAATAACTTTCAAACATCAAAGATAAATTTTCAATAAAAATATGAGTCTTCTAACACAAGATTAATTATTAATCAAAAAAGACTTTTCTATACAAAAAAGAAGGGTTTAAAAGAAAACAGTTGAATCTTCGATCAAAAAAGATGATTTTAATCCAAATGATTGTTTTTTCAACGGTATAATTAAATTTTTAACGAAAAGAAATTAATTCTACACCAAAAATGCGATAGTACCACAAAAGATGAATTTTGAATGAGAAAGGTGACTTTAATTGAATTATGGCGAATTTTTAACAAAATAGCGTAATTTTGAATTAAAATAAGATAATTTGTTGATAAAAATATAATAGTTAATTTTTCAAATAAAAGGAATTAACTTTCAACGAAAAATATGACTTTTTAACAAAATAGACTAACTTTCAACAAAATAATTACATGTTTAACCAATAGAGATACATTCAGAATCGAAAATATTAGAATAAAACTTTAGAAAAAATTAACTTTCAAATTAATTATTAATCCAAAAGTACAGATTTTGCAAAAACACGAATTTTAAACAAAGAAGTTGAATTTTTGACCCAAATAACTGCCTTTTTATCAAAGTAGTTACATTTTAAACAAAATAATTAAATTTATTACCAAATAGTAGAATTTTTAACCAATTCCGAATTCATCTCTATTGGTTAAAAATTCTACTATTTGGTCGAAGCTGTTGGAGTTGCCAAACTGAAAATAAGAGACATCATATTTTGCATCGTTCAACACAGCTAGTTCCAACGAGATCTCTCGATATTCGATAAGTAACAATAAGTATTTGTGATTTAAAAAAAATTGATTTTTAATTGGTAAATCTGGTTCAAATCTTCAGTTGAAGGCAATTTAATGTCGAATTTAAAGAAAAATAATCGAGTACCTCTTATTTTCGAAGTCACTTTTTCATTTCAAATGTGAATGTAAATTTAATTTAGTATAGAGTTTTTAAATCGTATTTTGCTGCAACTACCCAGTTTCGTTTTTTATCACGCATACTTTTTTCTTTTGTCAAAGTTTTCTTAATGAAAAATAAAAAAATAAATCAACAGAAAAATGTTGTAAAAATGGGGCTATCAAATATAAAAGAACTGTAAGACATCAACTTAATTCCTTTTTTGCAATATTAATTCGAGTTCATAATGCTTCACGAAAGTTCAGAGTCAAGTGCTGGATTTAAATGTATTGCTAATTTTGAATATACTTTTTAAAACAACATAATATTGTACGTGAAAAACATAACCTCGTTTTAAATGAAAAACTTTAGGACTATTACCCTGACAATCCTAACACTTTTGTGCTCTTAACCACTTTTAAAAAACAACTCAAAATGTTTCCTTATTGAACAGTCTCATGATTTGTTTATGAAACAAAACTCACGAGATGTTCCAACACATGACTCTTCGACCTTACGGAAAATGCAAGTTGGCCGTTCTTGCACCCAACCGCTCAACTGAAGAACCCAGTGGGCAAAAAATTTGGCGACGTCTTTACAACATCGTTACGACATCTTTACGAAAACTTAACGACATCCTATGTTCATGTCGTTACAGTGTCTTTACGATATCGTAAAGACATCGTCAGATCATACGACATATTTACGATATCATAAAGACGACTTAACAAAATGGACATAGGATGTCGTAAAGTTGTCGTAAAGTTGTCGTAAAGATGTCGTTACGATTTCGTAAAGACGTCGCTAAATTTTGTGCCCGCTGGGAAGTGTTCAGTTTAAACAAGAATTTAATTTTTAATGTTTAATGCTTTTAGCTTAAAATTGTTAAAAATAATATAATTTTGAAATATAATATCTCAAAGATACTATCTCAATATACATAGAGTATTTATTCCCCAAATGTGATTTTTACCAACTTTATTTTTAATATCGCTTTTTACCAAATGTTTGTAAATAAGTAATGCTATTTTGATGAATAATGGCTCTAATTATTAGTGAAAACGTTCCTTAATATTTAATAACAAAAGGTGAATTTTTCAAACCGATTTTAGGAAATAAAAATGTATTTATTCTTATCTCGCGCGGCTTGCTTCGCTTGTAAGTTTTGAGCGCGCTTAGGGCGCGCGACTGTTGGTTCTCACGCTTCGCGCTTTTTTCTCACTTTTTAAAACTAAAGGTGAAAGCATCGACAACAGTAATTTGGTTATTGTGAATTCTCTTTTGTTAAAGCTCCTTCGGCTTTAGCGAACACATTTCATCACGTATCTCGTGCTTCGGACTTGAGTTTATCCCTGAAATTTTATATCATTCCCATAAATGTATATTATATTATATCATGATTTAAACTTTACACAAATGGTCTACTTCTTTTATATCATCCGTTATTTGTCTTAAACGGTTCATTTTCGTGTGTTTTTGGAATTTTGTAAATGCTATAATTCTGTTAATTTTTATTTGACGAAAAAAGTAATTAGGATAAATTGTTAGACTTTTTAAATACGAGGGTAGTTCAATAAGTCCTTAGAATGAAGTATAAAAACAATTTTTTTTGGGTAAATTTTTTTTTATTTTTCAACATAATCTCCTTGGAG
>NC_046657.1:167015712-167075407 GCF_010883055.1 Belonocnema kinseyi
TATCTAGTCGGGAGTGGTGCTGACTGAAAACGGATGATTTGGAGCGATTCGCGCGCCATCTGTTGGTCATTCTAAGGACTTATTGAACTACCCTCGTACTATGAATAAATGTACAGATAATTCTTGAGTTTTAAAAAAAGTGATCTCAAAAATATTCGAAATGTGCTCATTTTTTGAATTTTTATCAAAAACGTCTGACTAACGGACTTGACCTTTAGTTTAGGACACTAAAAGAGTGTACCGAAGGCCAATCTAGTAGAATAATTTTTTTCCAAAGTTATCGTGCTCACAGACAGACATAAAGACAAACACATTCGTAAAAACCTTACACAAATTTAATACATTCTCTGATGAGAATGTAAAAATGGTTTATTTGTCATGAATAATTTTTGGATAGTTCTGTTTTTGGTTTTAATCGTAAAAAATAGCATCAAAAACATAAGAGATTAAATTTCATGAAACCCCACACACGAGATGAAAAAGATATTATAAGACAAAAGTTGTAATAAGAGTGTGCTCGCGCAGCAGGCAGATTTTTTTACCATTAAAGATGTTTTTCATGATTAAAGCCAAAACTGCTCATCCTATCAAAAAGTGGTTGATGACATATTTGTAGATCTTTTCCAAATGCACAATTTTTGTTCACTCATCTTTTACCTTATTTTGCATAGTTTGTCTGAAAAATGTAATTTTTTGATTTTTAATTATTTTGTATCCTGTCAAAATTGGAATTTTTGATTTTTCGTGAAAATTTAAAAAAGTTGTTATGATAATCTTGTAGGGCATTCAAAAAACAACAATTTTCTTTTCTTGACTTTTTTTCATATCGTGGGTTATTTGGCTTAAAATGTTCAGTTTCGTGTGTTTTTTGAAATTTTGAAAATGCTATAACTCTGGTAATTTTTTATTTTATCAAAAAAGTTTGCAGGATGAATTGTTCGACTTTTTAAATACTATGAATAACCTTACAGAGAATGTTTGAATTTTGAAAAAGGTGGTCTCAAAAATATTCAAAATGTGCCCAATTTTTGAATTTTTATCCAAAATGACTGGCTAACGAACTTGGCCTTTAGTTTAGGACACTAAGCGAGTGTACCAAAGGCCATTCTAAATAGGGGGGTCAAATTTTACACAAATTTTACAAAATTTTTACCTTCTCTGATGAGAATTTAAAAATTGGATATAGTCACATTGTAGGGAGCCTTTTCAGGGAAAAAATTAATTATGCAAAGCTTTTATTCTTTATTTAAAACAAAACGTGTTAATTCGACAAGAAGTTTCGGCCAAAAGTTAATTTAACCCTTCATTATAATGTTTGCTGAATGTTGTTTAGTTCTAGAATAAATAAGAATGATTGATAAATAATGAATTTAATACACTTCTTACTGAATGTTTGGGTACAATTCATATTTTTTTAAATTGCAATTTCTAAATTTTCTTAAATTATATTTTGTCTTCAAATTCATACAAATCTGCGCACAATAACCCTTATTTTCATTTTTTTCGATCATTATATAAGAAAATGTCTATATAAAAAATTGGCTTTTCGCAAACTTTTTCAAATATCATCTCTGAAATTATTCTATATTTTCAAGGTTTCTAGGTCTCGTCTTAACGGGTAAATTCAGCATTTTTACTGGAATTTTTGTGCATTTTTTGGTGCACTTTTGCATGTTTAACCAAGGTTTAAACTTGAAAAATAACTTAAAAATCATTATGCAAAATTGTTTTTAAGATTCAAAGGTTAAGTAATACAATAAAAGATGTTGGAAAAATTGTACAATGTCGATTTCTACAATTGTATTAGCATTAGCATCATTAATTGCGTTCATGTAGTTTTTTAGTCGGAGGCTAAAATAACTTTTAGTAAAAAAAAATCTAATCAACGTTTTCCAAAATACAAAAATATTTTTATTTTCAATAAATCTACAAAACAGTTTCATTTTTCAACATAAAAATATATATTTTAAACAAACAAGTTTATAGTCGAGTCATAAAGAAATTAATTTTCCACAACATATTTGAATCCTTAACAAAACGAAAAATTTCATCCAAGATTTACTTTCTGCCAAAACTAGCGAATTTTCAAAATAGTTACATTTCCAACCAAAGAGATAAATTTGGAACTAAATTGATTATTCGTCAACCAAAAAAGTGAATTTTCAACAAAGTCGTTTTACTTTTAACCAATAAGTTAAATTTTCAACAAAGTAGTTGAATCCTCGACCAAAAGATATTTTTTAGCAAAGAAAGAAAAACAGTTACGTAAATTATAATTTCGAGGAAGAATAATTTTAAATATGATACGATTTTCGAGTAACTATTTATTTTTTAATATAATACCATTTTCCTAGGTTTCTCCAGAAACTTCAACAAGATTTTGGAATATTTTTGTTATATTGAGCATTTATATAGAAAATGTTTGTTTTTTTATTATTTGACAGGATTTTGCCAATTGTAGGAAAAATTTGTATCGCCCGCGTGGAAAAATTGAAGGGGGCTCCGTCGGGGGCCCGCATGGATTCCCTCAAGCCTTGTGGATTACATGAGGGCAATCCAGGCGGTGTCCCTCATGAAAACGACATGCTAATCCATGGGGATCCAACATGCGCTACCCTCATGGATCCATAATGGTTGCCATTATGAAAGCCCTCTTGGTTTTTTTTGCCAGTCCTGGCACCTGTACTGGCATATATCTGGGATGATAGCACTATTTTGTACTGGGCTGTCAGTATTGGGACAGCACTGGATATCGCTACTGGCCCAGTTCTATTCCAATTGGAAATTCACCATGGGTGGCAGTAATGCGTCAGTGCTAACGAATACCGTACACTCTATACTCTAACCATATGACAAAAAAGTTATTAAAAAAATTAATAATAATTGATTACGAGTATTTTGTCCGCAGATATTAATAGTCCTGTTAAGAGTGAATGTATATATATAATATAAAATTTGTCATAAGGACAACCGCAGGATTTCGTCGGGAGTGGGTGCAAATCTGGAAAATAGCACCCGCTCCCAGCGAAATCGCGGTAAAATTTCAGCCACAACCACGTCTCATGACCGTGAGATAGGTGGTTACAGTCTGTAAAGGAATCAATACGATGATCCAGCAAAAGCCTCGTGCACCCTAAGAACACGGAGAGACCCAAGGACTACCGCCTTCTGCATTTTTCCCGCAAGCGTTTTAGCATATTGTTGACACGCAGGGATGCTTTTTAGGCCATTAGCAAGTGAAAGCTTGGCACCTCCAAAAACGCCGATGATAAGGACGATTAGTTTAACAGAATATTCCGGGTACAATCGTTGCAACTCCCTTATAAGGTCTCGATATCTCTCTTTCTTTTCATTCTCCTTGGCTATGATGTTTTTGTCAGCTGGTGCCGAAAATTCGATAACGAACATGGTTTGCTTCTCGAAGGCAAGAAGAACCATGTGAGGCCTCGAGTGAGCAATAGAAACAATTGTCCAGAAAATAAAGTTCCAGTATATGCGGCACTTCCCATTCTCGACAATTGACACGATTTCCCTAGGAGCTTTTAGAAGAGCGATATTAAGGTTAATGCCGTAAGAGTGATAGAGATGGCAATAAAGCACTCTTAGTGCCGCATTGTGCCTTTGAATGTAAGTCGTTCCCGCGTGAGTTGGACAACTAGATAGTATGTGAGCTAAATGCTCGGGGTGTGCATAGCACGCCTTGCAGCTATCATCAGGAATATCTTGGCTCAAAATGTGGCGACGGTATGTTAAGGTGGAAACGACACCGTCTTGGCATGCAAAAATGAAACCCTCCGTACCAGATTTCAATCCGGGCGATTTAAGGAAAGCAAACGTTAGCTTATAAGACATTGACTGATCCTTCACATGTCTGTGGAAGATACCGTGCATCCTCTTATCGAGGAGCTGTTTACGAAAGTTTTTTTCTTGTGTTTTCTTAATCCGGACTTAAGGAGTGAGTACTCGAGATAGATAAGATTTGATGCATTTTGGTCACCGCTAATACTGAAGTTAGGTCCGAGGGTTTCAGCAGCCTCCTCCGCTGCTTTGTACAGAAACGCTTCTTTGCCCACTTCTTTGTGATTCTTGGCCATTTTAAGAAAAGGGTATTTTCCATTTGCGACTCTATGTGCTGTACCCAGAATAATCCAGCTGTGGAGACATTAAAGATTCAATATTCCTCAACCACCTTGACGACGTCAGATGTAGAGTCGCGGAAAAGAAGACTTAAGGTGCATGGTCTCGTTCTTGTGCATAACCTTTCATGTCCCGATATAGAGGCATTCAAGCTCTTTCTTCGTCCATGAACCCACTCCAAAGGAATAGAGTACTACCGGGACGGCAAGCATGTTCATTGCAGATACTTTGTTCCTCGCCGGCAGTTCGGAAGACCAAATCTGCCGGATGAGACGTTTGTATGTGCTGCGGAGAGTATCCTTTATAGATATCACATCCTGAATGCGGCTCTGTGGCACGCCCAGGTATGCATAAGTCTCTCCAGTACAAAGGTGTTGTATAGCGCTTCTATCGACGAGCTCAGGGTCTTCAGGGATGCCATTAGGTTTTCGTCGCTTCAAATAAACCTTGGCGCAACGTCTACCCCAATTTCCGTTCCAATTTCCTTATCATATCGTTCGACAATCCCTAGAGCTAGATGTAGTTGCTCTTTGTTTTTAGCATAGATCTCAAGATCGTCCATTTAAATACATGAGCCACCTTATACTTTATGGCAATAATGTAAGGCAAAAGAGGAGTGGGCTCATGGTGTCACCCTGAATGACACCTTTCTAAAAGGTGACCTTGTTATTTTTCACGCGATTTTTTCCAGATAAGATAGTAAATCTTGTTTTCCAAACCGGCATCAATCTCTCTATGCACCTAACGATATGCGTCAGAGAGAAACTCTTTATTTTCTCTGACCCACCTCTCCCTCCGCTCTAGACTTCTCTTAGCGTCAGATACTATCCGTATTCTGTTAACAATATGCTGCCTGATGGTCAGCAGCTTTGACTTGTTAAGTATGTAATAACGGGTCCGGAGTTCGCGTGCGAACTTTCGAACTTTGGCGGTAAAATTCCTGCCAGATGTGATGTAGTCAATCACACACTGAATGCGGGACGCGTACTGTCTTACCCAGCCTATCTTCATGGCAAGTCGCTGCATTCGTCTTTTGGTCTTATGATCAATCGTTGGTTTTGTTTTACTGTTCACATCGGCGAAAGCTCTCACTGCGTTATACACACAATAATTGATAGCCCAGAAGTCGGATTTTTCGGAAAAATGTTCACGAAGCTCGTCATCCATTTCAGCCAGATCTTTAGGCTTGAGATAAACCTTGTTGTTGATGTTTCTCCGGGTCATAAAGCATCGCTCTTCCTCTATTGGATGCCTGCCCGCGGTTGATCTTAGTGTCGTCTCTCTTTCTCTGTTGCCGGCTTGTTCTAGCTGTGATAGAGTGGGCGTTTCGCTCCCATAGCCCCTTTTTCGGAGTATTTCGGCATGGTTTCGCAGACGCTGCTGCGAAAAGTGCGATAGCTCCGGGTTTTTCTCGCACCACAGAGCATGCAGCCGTGCCATGTAACCCCGTTCAGGGATCACACTCGCATCGTAGTACTCTAGCAAGTGGTGATTCAGTCGCTCCGTCCACCTAAATGTCCCGAGATTCCGCCGATCCATCGCATTGAATCCATTTTCATTGGCTCTCCCAGCTCTAGAGTGGTTGGAATTGTTGGCCCACCCGTTTTCGGGAGCCCTGCGCGTTCTGTTGGTTTGAACCATACTTACTACAACTATGTTTGGTGTTGTCATTGTTGTTCCCACGTGAAGCTAGGGAAAGAATTTCGTCCATCCTTGTAGAGCCCTGCATGCAAGGATAAGGCTGCGTACTCTGAGAGGTCGCCCGGTATCCCAGAGTCACCGTTCTAGACAGCTCACCCAGGTGCCATTCAGCTTTCGGCACGGTTTTCTGCCTATCTATTTTTGTAACCATATTCAGCAGAAACCCTTGGTACAGGGACCCTCTACCCGCAACCCGAGGACGCGTTCGGTGGCTTTGTAATAGGCCCTTCGGCTTGATAGTATAGGAGATATATATATATATATATATATATATATATATATTCATATATAACACGCTCAGAGCAAAAGCGAACTAAAAAAAAAAATTGCGGAAAAGACAAGTAAAAACACGCGAGAGCGAAAACGACCTAAGAATTAGCCGGAAGGTAAAACGACAACGGAATGAAGGGAGAAGATTCCCCCCACTTTGCTGCTACGAAGACCAGCCTCGTGTAAAGCCGAAAATGCGCGAACATAAACCGAGCTCACCCGAAATCACGAATAAAGATCTAATCAGCTACTCCCAGAGCTACCAGATGGAGCCTAAGATTTACCCCCACCATAGTCTTCTATTTATATCTCGATCCCCATTTGAATGAAATTAAAGAAATTGGCGATTCCGATGTTTCGCGTGATTCTTAATTTCATGCATGATTCGATTTTGAGGTTATATTTTTCAGGTTCATGTATTTTACTAAAAATTTCTTTTTTTAGTATACAATTCAGTCTTTTTTCCACGAAAGAAATGAATTCTTGATTAAAATAGATGCATTTTTTTTAATAAGAATAATTCTCTACTAAAATGAATTTTAACTGAGAAAATTCAATATTCAAGAAAAAAAAACTCAGAAGAATTGTTCAAGTTTCAAATTTAAAAAATTTCAACCGAAGATGATACATTTCATGGTACAGTATACAAAATTAATTTTCAGCAAACACTTGAATTTGTAACAAAATAGTTCAATTGTCAACAACAAAAGAAAAAGAATTTTCAACCAAAATAGATACATTTTCAAACAAGAAGAATAATTTAATTACAAAACAGATGAAATATTAATTGAAAACGGTCAATTTTCAAGCAAAAAAATAACTTTCGAATCAAATAGTTCAATTTTCAATGAAAAAGGAAATAAATTTTCAACTAGAAAAGATAAATTTTTAACAAAAAATTATGTAATTAAATTTTCAGTTGAATTTTTTTCAGCACAAAAACAATCATATTCTCAACAAAATAGTTAAATTATCAATAAAAAAAATTAATTTTTTACGTAAAATATAAATCTTCGAACATAAATGAAACAGATAAATTTTCAATTAAAAAAAAATCAGTTTTGAACAACAAAACCATCGAAGTTACCACAAAATAGATAAATTTTTAAGCACAGAAGTAAATGCACAAGCAACAAGAATAATATTCTAATAACAAAATGAATTTTCTACCAATGAAATTAATTTTTTCTAAAAATGACGAATTTTGAAGCAAACACGAAAGTAATTTTCAACTTTAGGCATGAATTTCAATCTATAAAATAAGTATTCAACCAAAAATAGAATAGTTAAAATTGATTTTTCAACATAATAGTTTAATTTTCAACGAAAGAAGTTCTTTTTCAACTAGAAAAGATACCTTTTTAACCAAAACAGAACAGTTACATTTTCAGTTTAAAAAATTAATTTAAAAAAATCGAATTAACAACAAAATAGTTGCATTTTCACCAAAGAAATGAACATCCATATTGTCAGAGTTCGAATTTCAAAAAAGTTTTATCGAATTTTTGTCCGAAATTCACTGTTTGTAAGACTGAACTCATGAAACCTTTAAAACCGAAAAGATGCCTTTTGAATAAAATTGGTCAATTTGCAACCAAATTCCTTTCACGGACAATAATAATAATAAATTCTTACAAAATTTTTAGTAATATTATTATTCTAACTTTAGTTCTTCTCAGTGTACAAAAGGTTCCGCGATATAAGTCGCGAGTCTTGGTACCTGTTTGAGAAACTCGACTTTTCTCCTGAAACTTGGGGCTGGCCAAAAGAGAAAACAAAATTCATCGACAGAACAATGTTCAAAGAGGCCTTGAAATGCGGCCATAAATGTTTAAAAACAATCGACTTAAACGCGACCATTCGCGATGAAAAAGCCGACGAACTGGAATTATATCACATCCTACCAAGTCTCTCTATTTGTGATATATGCCAGCCGTGTCCTAACCTACGTTGCCTTTATCTGGATGAGCTACAAATTCACCCCTCAAGAAAATCGGCCAGCTAAAGGATGAGGAAATACAAACACACTTCTGGCTACTCCAGAGTCTGCAATTTTGTTACTTCGCGAATGATCCAGGCCCTGATTTAGCATTGTGAAAATACCACCCACTTCAGTTTCCATTTACAGCGCCACGATTATAGCAGCGATTGTATCTCGAACCTCATAACGAGAATGAAGAATCTAAAGATGCTACATCTTAATTCTGGTAGCAAGCTTCTGGGAGAGCTTTTGGTGATTTTGTCCCTTGAAACGATCGAGGAAATATTTTTGAAGGAATGTAACACTTTCTGAACTTTTGAGAATGCCGATCTCTTGAATACGAAGGAGCTTCAACAAAGGCAAATTCACAATCATAAAATTACTGTTGTCGGTTCTTTGAACTTTAGTTTAAGAAAGTCTGTGCACAAAGACCGAGCGCGTAGCGTGAGGTAAATAAATTATCGACCGCGATATCTTTTTTCTTTAAAAATTTGGCGTCTTGGTTGAAAACTCTTCTTTTTGGTTGAAAATTCAAGTTTTACAGTTAAATTTTCACGATTTTAGTTGAAAATTAATCTTATAGTTTGGGAATAAAATTACTTGGTAGATCATTTCTTTGGTTGAAATATGAGCTATTGGATTGAGAGCTTGTATTTTCAGTGTATGAAAATGAATTTTTTTGCCGAAAATTTAACAATTTCATTGACGTTTTTAAAAAGATTTTTTAAAACTGAAAATGTAAGTATTATTCTAGTTAAATATTCCATAATTTTAGTTCAAAATTCATCTCTAGTGAAACATTCATTTTCTGACTAAGAATTTAATTATTCAATTTCTGGTTGAAAATTAATCTTTTTGGCCAAAAATTCCATTATTCTAGTTAAAGATTCATAATTTTAGTTGAAAAAAGTCATGATGCGTGTTTGAAATTAAACTATTTCAGTTGAATTTTTACAATGTTATTTGGAAGTGTAACTATTTTTTTGAAAGTTATTTTTTTTAAGTTATTTTTTTAAACTAATTTTTCTAATTGAAAATTTAACTTTTTCTCATTGAAAATTCCATGGCTTACAATTGATCTTTTTTGAAAACAATAAATTTTTTTTTGAAAATACAACTATATCAGTTGAGGATTCATTGTTATAGTTGAAAACTCTTATTTTTTGTTTAAAATTAATTTTTTATCTAAAAATGGTACTATTTTATTTTCCATAGAAAAGTATTATTTTTTCTCGTTCAAAATTCAACTATTTGGTTGAACATTTGCCTTCTTTAATTAAAAATTCAACTATTTCGTTAAAAAAGCATGTATTTTGATGGAAATTCTATTTCTTGTTATAAACGTAATTTTTTCATTTAGAAATTAATCTGCTTGTTTAAAAATTCATCTTTTTGGTTTATAATTCAACTATTTCACTTGAAGATTCATAATTTTATTTGAAGATTCATCACTCTGGTTGAAAATTAAACCAATGTTTTTTAAATTAATTTTTTCAACTAAAAATATGACTATTCTGTTTTTAGTTGGAAATCATTCTTTTCTAGCTTAAAATTAAACAATTTGGAGAAAAATTTGTGTTTTTTAATTGAAAATTTAACCATTTCGTTGAAAAATCACGTAATTTGTTATCTGTTTCTTTTAAAGTTAATCTTCTTTGAAAGTTCTTCTTTTCGGTTAAAATTGCAAGTATTCCAGTTATACCATATATGTATCATTTTAGTTGAATATATTCGCCTTTTAGGTTTGAAATACAATTATTTGGTTGAAAGTTAAACTCTTTAGTTGAAAACTGGTTTTTTTTGTTATTTTTTTTTTTTTTAATTATTTTTTTTAACTGAAAATGTAAATATTATTCCAGTTGAATATTCCATAATTTAAATTTTTGTTATATTTTTTTAATTAATTTAATTTAATTTATTAAATTTATAAAAAATTTATTTAATAATTAAATTTCAATAAATTTAATTTATTTAATTTTTTTAATTTTAATTTTTTAATTCTTTGTTGAAAAATTATCTTTTTTAGTTGAAAATTCGCCTTTTTTGGTAGAAGTTTAAAATATATTCGGGAATTTTTTAAACTGAATCACATTTTTCCTTAAAATTTTTTAGTTTTTAAAGCCTGTAAAATTAAAGAAAACTTCTTACAAATTTTCTATATACTTTTTCAACATATAGGAAATCTTCATAGATCGTTTTCATTTTTCTCGAAAAAACACGGAAACTGCTTTATATAACTTTAAAGCAAATAAACAAAGAAACTCAAAAAATAAATCTGTTTTGTAAAATATTTTAAGTAGTTGTTGAAAATTAATCTCTTTTGGTAGAGATGTCATATTTATTTTATGAAAATTTTAGCGGCCTGGTTTAAAGTTAAAATCTTTTTTAATTTCAGTGCCAACTATTATCATTTTCGTTCAGAATTCATCTTTTTTGGTTGAAAATTCTACTTGGTTAAAAGTTAAATTTGTCAAAAATTCACTTGTTTAGTTGAAGATTCATAATTTTAATCAAAAATTCATTTCTTTGGGTCGAAGTGTAACTATTTTGTGAAAAAACCATCTTTATTGCATGAAATTAATCTTCTTGATTAAAAAATCATCTTTTGTGTTTAAGGATTCAGCTATTTTGTTGAAAATTATTTTTTTATGAATTCAACTGTTTTTTTTAATTAAAATAAAAATCTTTTTTCCTCAAAAAATCAACTGTTACATTTTTCGTAGAAAATTCTTCTTTTTTTGAGTGACAATTAACTTTTGTTCTTGAAAATTCATATTTTTGGATTAAAAATTAAACTGAATTGGGGCCATTCACATAATACGTGATACATTTTTCAGAAATACATTTTATAAAAAATTCGTCTCTTTCCGAAAATATCAAAAAAAAATTTATTCAGAAATTTGCTTAAGATTTTTTTTCTTCCTTGACAGAAAAATATTTTTTGTTATCATGTTTGTGGTTGAGGATTCAACTTTTTTTATTCCTCGTTTTATGAATTCTAGTCATTTTTATTTCAAATTAAAGTCTTTTTTTTTTTAATTTAATATCAACTGTTTGTTGAGAATTCAACCTTTTTGGAAAACTTTTATATCATTTATGTTTAAAAATACTACGGGTCGAATAATAATCTTTTTGGTTGAGGATTCAATTATAGTCATTTTTTTAAGATTCATCATTTTAATTGAAAATTCATATGTTTGGGCTAAAATTTAACTGTTTTTGTAGAAAATTCATCTCTTTGGAAAATGTTTAATCTTTTTTGGTTAAACATACCACTGGTTGAAGATTAAACCTTTTTGTTTGTGGATTCAAATATTTGGTTGAAAATTCGTCTTTTTGGGATGCATTTAACGGGTTTTTCTTTTAAATCAAAATGTTTTCAGATTGGAATATTAACTTTTATATTTTTTCGTTAAGGATTCATCTTTTTTATTTCAAAATTTAACTATTTGGTTGAAGAGTAACTTTTTTTTCAATTTTAATTTGACGCATCTCATTCATATTATTTATTCGAAATTTGTTTAGAAATTAACGATATATACTAGCTAAGAAGTGCTTTAAATGCGGTTTGTTTCCACATAAAAATTATTTTATTCTGAAAGCAGCAAACGATGAATTTTTCTAATTTTAAATGCTGCAATTTAAACATTTACAAAAGAATTGAGGTTTAGAAGCTTCAAATTAAATATGTGAGTGCCATAATATTTTTAAATACTTTAATTTTTAAAACTTTAAGTTTCAAGTTGGGTTAACGTACCGGTAGCCGGGCAAATATCCTTACCCTCCTATTTAAATCGTTGTAGACACTTTTTTAAAACATTTTTCTAAAAAAGATTCACATTTTCGGACTCTATATTTATTTATAAAGTTATTTTTGCTACCTTTTTGCAAGTCGAAATTCATTTTATAAGAAAAAAGGGTTTTCCGAAAAAAGTTAAGAAAACACCGGTGGTCGCACAGTACTTTTATGTATCGAAATTTCTATTTAAATTAAACTGTCCCAAAAATATACTACTTTAAAATACTAAATGTAAGAATGTTTGATCAAAAATACGTTTTAAATCAATCGACTGAAATTATAGGAAAAATTTAGCAAAGATGTAAAATTGTATCTATATTATAGGTTAGGGAGGTTAGAAATTCAAGATTCTTAATGATTATTATTATCATTTTTAAATACGAACCTACTTCACTATTTAAAATATTATAAATATTTTATTTGAAGTTGTAATCGAAAATTCAGTTATTTTCTCTATCTGTCGAAGTTTGAAAACAAAATTGGATAAAAGTCAAATTAATGCTTGTCGCGCAGTTGGCAGAAAATTTTCACAACGTCTTTACGACATCGTTACGTCATCTTTACGACGTCTTTACGACATCCTATGTCCATGCCGTTTCGGTGTCTTTGCGATATCGTAAAGACATCGTCAGATCATACGACTTACTTACGATATCGTAAAGACACATTAACGACATGGACATAGGATGTCGTAAAGATGTCGTAACGATATCGTAAAGACGTCGTCAAATTTTGTGCCCACTGGGTGACTTAATAATGTTGAATTAATGACAATGTTTACATTTTTATAGTGTCGAATACACAAACTAGTTTCTTTTGACTATTTTGAATCATAGATTTATCTAAAAACAAGTAAATGATTAATTATATTATGTTATTAACTTATCTTATTACTACGTTTTATTTATCGCTGGCAGACCAAAGGAACCGAATGGAGCTTGTGCAAAGCATCCGTAAAGACTGTTGATATTCGGATTCTACGTTATACGTCTTATATTTTTTTAACTTTTTACCGTTGCAAAAAAAACTATTGCGATTATTCCGTGACCTTCTATAGGGAATTTTAACGCATAATCCGAATTTCAACAATTTAAAAGTGGATTTTGCTGTTTGTTAGAGTTTTTTTTAAAGAGGAACCGAATGGGGACCCAATGGGGTCCTTACGAGTACTTTGTAGAGGCTCCATTCGAATCCTTCGGGTTGCCAGGGTATCTCCTAATCTTAGTCGTCCGACTTCGGTAGCAAATTTGTTGACAACTTTAAAGTTGTTTAATATTGAAATCTTGAACATTTTTTATTGTTCAAGTTAATAAAATAGTGCGTTGACATTTTAAGAAATGCAAAAAATATATCAGCAATGGCCCGTTTGTGTTTGCATAACTAGTGAAGTTTATTTACAGTGAAAATCTTCAATAGCACCGATTTTGGGGCTGATGGTAGGTAGGAACTAACTTATTATAGCCCGCTTCGCTTTTGTTTGTTCACGCTTGAGTGCTCGCATAAGTGACAACCGCAAACCCCGCGCAGCTCCTATTACACCAACCTGCTGCGCAGGGTCAATTCTCGGAAGGGCTATAGAAGGAAGGGCTACTAAAGGGTTTCGCTGTATTTTTATTTTAAATTGATAATGTAATTCGAAGCACCGTGCTGGAAGTAGAATGATTGAAGAAGATAGAAATTGGGAGATGGATAAGAAAAATTGCGGTTAATTCAGATTAAAATACAGATAGAAAAAGGTGGGATACGAGGGTGGGGACGTGACCGGGAACCGGGAAATGACTTGAAATTTATTTTAAAACCGGGAATTTACTTTTGATCACAGTAAAATTCAAGTTTTCATCATTTAAATAATAATTGTCAATTTAGAAAAGTCATTTTTACTTGATCTACAGTCGCAAGAAATGTGAGTGTTCTTATTAGGTAACGAATTTATTTACTTACTCGTATTTACGGTTTATGAATCTTTAATTTTTTAGATCATCTCAATTTACTCTAATTAAATTATAATTTATTATTGCCTAAGAGTACTTATTTTTGTTGACATAAGTAAATGAAATCATGCGCAGGTCTACTAGATT
The DNA here is from genome assembly GCF_010883055.1 of Belonocnema kinseyi. NCBI lineage: Eukaryota > Metazoa > Arthropoda > Insecta > Hymenoptera > Cynipidae > Belonocnema > Belonocnema kinseyi. The sequence continues at coordinate 167,029,679 of NC_046657.1, forward strand.
TCTTTTGCTATTTCAGTTATTAGTCTTTTACGGCATATAAGTTAGTCAACAAAATTATAAGGACTAAAAGTCTTTAAAAAACAAATCGGCGGCAATTTGAATTCCAGTGACAGATACACAATTCAAAAGCCTTTGAAACACATTGAACAGAAGTGAATGGATTTTTGTTTCCTGGGTTAAGAAAGAACGTCGTGAATTAAAATGTTACTATTGGTTGATCGGGAAAAGTGAAAAACTTCACCATGAAAAAACGGGAAATCATGAATAGGGCTCTTAAATGCCCAAGAATTTCTGTTGAGCAAATGCTCGCGAAAATATGCTCAGCATTTAAGCTTGAACAGAGAATTTATAGAGCATTTACGAGAATTTAAAGCATTTATTGTTAAAACAAATATCTATTATAATTAATACATCCATTTTTACAAAGAAATTTTAGAGTGAAATAAGCATACACTTTTTTAAAATTACAGAGTTTCTACGGGTCAAGTAATTCCAGAAAGTCAGGGAAAATGTCAGAGAAAAACTGACAGAGTTAGAAAATTTTCGATAAACTAAAGTTTAAGTTAATTTTATTAATATGGTTGAAAATCGCAACCAATTGTTTCGAAATTAATCTATTTTGGTTGAGAATTCATACTATTCTGTTGAAATTTCATGTTTTTTATTGAATTAAACTATTTTTGGCATAAAATTAAAATCCATTTTTGGTTGAAATATCAAATAACACGTTTTTCGTCGAGACTTTAATCTTTTATGGCTGGAAATTCAACTATTCAGTTGGAAGTAGAACTACTTTGTTAAAACATGATTTATTTGGTTAATGATTGAGGATTTTAGCTAAAAAGCTTTTTTTCACAATTTAATTATTTAGTTGAAAATCATGTGTTTTAACTGAAAATTAAACTCGTACAAGTTTGGTTCAAAATTAATCTTGTTAAGGACAAGATTCAAATATTTGGTTTAAAATTCCTGTACTTTATTGAAAATTTGAATTTAAGGCCATGTGACGAGAAGGTCACGTGACCAAACCTGGTCTTCGATTTTTCTTTCTCAACTTACGTCTAAACGAAATAAATTATCGCTCTGAAAGTTTAGGAAATGAAAGAGGAGATAATAAAGTACATGTCTCTGCTTTGTTCCGGTGGAAATTTTGAGAAAAAATTTCTTTTGAAGAAAATACCAGTAAAAGTTTTCTTTCCCAACTTGCGTCCACACGGAATGAGATATCGTGTTAAAAATTTGGCACGATAAATATAGGGCATGCAAGAATTTGTCTCTGGTCCTAAATAATTAGAATAGTGAAAAAAGTTGTTTTTTTATTTCTATTTTGGAGAAATACCGACCGTGCTGTCGTCAAACCCTGCAAGCATGGACATAGGAAACAAGGGACTAGGCATGCCATCATAATTTGGGCGAGCGGGGTTGAATCCACGAGAGGAGGGAGAATTCCATGAGTGTGGAGAGCCGCCATCTTACGATGTGTCATTTTATTATGCACACGAGCGTTTTTGCCGACAAACTGTGCATGAAAATATAAACATGTGGGCGCTGCCATGTTTGTCGCGGGACATCAAAAGGTAGCGGACCACCCCCTCTCATTGCATCACCCCCGCAATGGCATGCCTAGTCCCTTGTTTCCTATGTCCATGCCTGAAAACAATTTGCAATGTTGTCAATGGGCTAGTTATGAGGTTTATATTTATCAAAGTGGGACAAAACAACAAAAATCGATCACGAACATTATGCACCAATAATGCAAAAACTAATGTTTGCACTTGAAATGCAAATAAACACATTTGGTCTGACATACATATCAGTCTGGTATCAGCTGTGTCAAAGCAACACTAGCGCGGCGAGTAGACAATTTCAAACTTCTAGGGGTCTTTGGGTAAAACAGATTGTATGATTACGGTCAGAAAAAGTTAAAAGTCAAACTTCTGCTGTAAAACCTAAATGTGTCCGTCGATAATCATTATTTGCATAAATAAACTTTTTCTGCCTCCAACTCTTTGCAAGGCCACAAACGATCCTTTAATATTTATTAACATTTCCCGAAAAAAATTTCCGCGTTATTTAAACTTTTATTTTTCAATATGGATGAAAAAATATTGATCTTAGGGCTGACTTGATCAGCTGTTACACTCATCACATGGCCTTAATGGGAGAATATTTAATCTTCTTAGTAACTAATAAATTTTTATTTGTTTGTTAAAATTAATTTTTTCTTATTAAGAATTAATTCAAACTCAAAAGAGTTTCAGACTATGGTTTAAATACTTTTATTCAGTGTACAGTTAGTCTTAAAATGCTGATCTTGGAAATGTGTCCTAAAGTCACGGGTTCCCTCGTTCGAGCTACTAATCATAATATCCAGTTTCGGGACGATAAAAATGAAAAATATTCGCTTTTGATCATAAGAAATGAGGGAACAATGCTTGATAATTGCCCAGTGGGCACAAAGTTTGGCGACGTCTTTACGACATCTTTACGACAACTTTACGACATCCTATGCCCATGTCGTTAAGGTGTCTTTACGATATCGCAAATACACCGAAACGACATGGACATATGATGTCGTAAACATGTCGTAACGATGTCGTAAAAACGTCACCAAATTTTGTGCCCACTGGGTGGAGAATTCCGCTTCGCATAAAAGTTGTAAAAAGGTTTGTGCGCAAATTTACGTATGTAACTGATTTTAAGGATGTCTATTTTCATACTAAAAATGATTATCTTCCTATTTCATAAGATTCAGTTTTTGACGAGTACGCTTAAAAGGGTTGTTTCCAAAGTAAGATATAATTTTCCCAATAAATGGATCTTATAGTGCATAAAATTCTAATTATAAAAACGCCCATAAAATATTTTTTACATAGTGTTTACTATTTTTAATTTTAAGTTGAAATATGAATTTTTTATCACGATGTCGATTGGAGGGACCCTTTGACGTCAAAGGGGTCGGATTTTCCACCTATCACAGCTCACGTGTCAGTGATTCTTAAATATCTTTTTCTGTGCCGATGTTTTGTTTTGGTTATGTACACATCGAAAATAGAAGTCGAAAAATATTGTTTTAAACAAATGTCAGAGGGGTTCGTAAAAACCAATAGAGAAAATCTGCCGAAAATAGATATATTTATTATATGTAGAAAGAATTCATTGAAATGTACTTAAATTAGTAATTTTTACTGAACAATTCGTAAATATGTAAGATTTTAAAATGTGTTCATAATTGCACTTACTGTTTTCCTTCAACATAATACTGACTGTTTAACCAAATATTACAAAAGGATAACTTTTTTTGTCACACAATCCTTAACAAATAAAGCTATCAAATAAAAATAGTCTGAGTTGACAACAGACTGTGGCATAACCTCTTTATCATGAGTTTTGCATAGCCATGTTGATAGATAATTATGAGAACCTCTAAGTCACGTAACACCAATTTGAATAAGTGTTTTACCGCCTTCGATACCATAATTCTGCTGAACGACACAAAGGAAAAAAAAATTATAACGCACCTTCGATTCAGATTAAAATTATTTATTAAAAAATTATTTTATCTAAAATCGCGAAACAACCCTATTTAGTTTAAGCGTTATTTCAAAATGCGTTTGTTAGACGTGCATCTTAATTGGATTGTATGTATTTAGAGTTAAGTTGTTCTTTTTATACAGAAATATAAATTTTCTAAATTAAAGGAATATTTGTTAAACCTTTGAGTATGGACGTGCGGTCACCCAGACTGCATTATTCTTTTGATATGTGGGCCTCTCCGCCCTCTGGACTTTTTGACCCGATTATCTAACATTTTTAATTTACGAATTTTCTGCACCATCAACTCTGTATATCAAAATTTCGGAATAAATAATTTTACTTCATCATAACATTTATTTCTAAATGTTGCTAAACATTATAGATAAAAGAGAAATTTTAATTGTAAATGATTGCTTAATAATAGGCAATAAATATGTTCTTTACGTTTCGCAACCACACTATAATTTGGCAACTTTCTTTCATTTTCAAAGAGATACAAATTGAATTATGGGCAAAAACTTATTTGCTAGAATTCGAAAACAAAAATAAAAGCTTTTTAATAAGTATAAAAGATTGGAGGAGATTAATTGAAGGGTTCGCGGTCTAAACCTGTTAACTAACTTTTTTGTTGATTTTTTTTTATATTTTCTGGAACATTTTGTATATGCAGTTAATATATCGCAAGCGATATGGCAAAATTCCTTTAAGTTTTTTTAAATTGATTTTCGAAAATCGCGTTTTCGTATCTAGAGCACATGCCTCCGGTCTAAACCTGTTAACTGCTTAAGGCGTCTTATGGGAAATCTGTGCTTTTTCTGACAACGGTTCAGTTTACTTTTAAAATAGGCCAGTGAGACACATGTCTGTGCTTGTGCAGTTAATTGCATGTGTGTGTCGAACGTCTTTTGTGGCTACTTTCAAGTCATCTTCGATTTTTTCTTCTGCAGATCGCTGTAAAGACAATAGAAAACAATAGAAAACCAGCAACAGAACACTGCAGATAACAAGTTTAAACCGCTGGACTCCTGGTAGATAACATATAAATAGCTTTCAATTGTCATATAACGTTCAATTTTGATTCAAATGTTATAAAACTAACGTGTATTCTTTTTGTCTAGTGAATGTAGAAAAAACACTTTACAGTTTTAAAAAATATTGAAAATAGTAAAAATAACAGCGATTTTCCTTCGCCGTTTAAAATTCCTGAAATGCCACTTTTTTCAAGATTTCTGGGAGAATTTTAAATGACATAAGTTTTATTTTAGAATAATAATATTAAGTTTGGAAGATTTCTAAGTGTATGTAAAAAGAATATGGAAAACTGAGACATTTTAAGAAAAATTTCCTATCATTAAAAGAATGTAAATTAAATTTTTCAGTGTTAAGAGAATGAAAAAAATGTTCTTAAGATGAGTGGGAAAATTTTTAATGATTGTTTTGTAATTAATTTCACGAGAAAATTGAAAAAGATTACATAACATTTACAAAAGGTTTTTTTTTTTTGCATTTTGAATGATTTTTCAAAATTTTTATAAAAATTTGAGTCAGGAAAAAATATTTTTAGAAATTCAAGCTGTTTTTAATAAATTAAAAATAGTTAAGAACTAGGAAAACTTTCCAAAAATTTATCAAACATTTCTTAATTTCTTCCAAACTCCTAAAAGTCCTAAAAATCTTTGAATGACCTGAAATTTTGCTAATATCTTGTAAAATCTTCTAGATTCTTTTTGGTCACATATGAAATCTTCAATATTTTTATAAATTAAAAAACAAACTTATAAAACTTATTTCCTTATTCTCAATTCTCATAATTCGGTTTTAGCTCGAATTGAAGTGTTCAAAAACTTAACAAATAAATAATTATTTGGCAATTTTATATTGGATTATTAATAATATTCATTTTTATTCTTTTTGGTAGTGAAAAAAATTTGTAATAGGTGAATTTCAATTACTTACATGAAGTAACTTCAACATTTGTATGAGTAAAAAAATATTGAAAAGCCGTTCATTGTCACTATAAAATATTGTTTTATTTATTTATAGACAATGCTTCACCTTTGAAGACTTTTTTAATTAAAAAACGCCCTTTATATTTTTAAACATAATACAAGAAATGTTACGTAACGGCATATGAGGGAAGGGTATTCGCAAAAATCAACTTTATTTTTAATTTCTATTTTTGATTTAAAAATTCATCTGTGTTGGCAGAAATTTCTTTTGTTTAATGAAATGCAAAAGTGATCTCTTTGGTTGAAAGTTATTAATATTTTTTAATTGAATTGGTTGAATATTTAATTGTATAGTAAAAAAAACCTTTTTTTTAATTTTTTAACTGAAAATGTAACTGTTCATTTTTGAGGATTGAACTGTAAATTTAAACTATTTTTTATTCAAAATTGTTGAAAATTTATATTTTTAGGTTGAAGATTCAACTATTGTGTGAAAAATGTGATTATTTTGTTGAAAACCCAAGTGTTTTCTAAAAAAAAAAACATCTTCTATTGGGAATAGTGGTCTAACATTTCGCCACCTGGTGCCCAAAACTCGAAACTAGAAAGAGTAGGTACAATTTTAAAGTTGCCATTAATTTTGGCATCAAAGTGATTTTACGATTGTTTTGTGAAGTATAAAACAATGATTGAATACTAGAAACAAATCTTCATGAAAAAAACAAATAGTTTTAGATAGAATTTCCATATTATACAGTGAAAAAAGACACTTTTGTCAAATAGGTTTAAAAAAAGTAATTATTATTTCACTATTTCATGTAAGTTTCAATGAATTTAAGTTTAAATAAACTTTAGATAATGTATGTAGCAACAAATTTTATCCACCTTACGCGAAGAATACGAGTAATAGACAATTTAGGGTGGCCGTTTTAATCCAAGAAAAAAATTCCCGGTTCGCAAACATTTTTCTTGAATTTCATAGTTTTAAAATAAAATAATTTACACGCATAAAATGGAAGTTACTAACACTTTTAAACCGAACAATTTTTAATTAAATGCAGTTAAACACCAAAATAAATTTTTTAACTTATATAAATTGTAGAGTTCAAAGATTCAGTTCTAAAAATATAATTCCACGTTATTATTTTCAATGCTCTTAAGTCTAAATTGAAGAATCAATCAATGAATTAAAAAAAATTTCAAATTACATAATTTAAAGTAATTTTAAGCCAGAAACATAAAAAATTGAACGATTACATTTTCTTATAAAATGAACACTTCTTAAATTGAAAGTTAAATTATTTATATTTTAAATGGTTAATAAATCCTTAAAAGGCTACCAAATTTTATTTGAAAATCTTGAAAGATCTGCATGTTGTTTACATTTTTTTTCAATTCTTAAAAATAATTTTTTTAATTTTTTAAGAACTTCTAAACATTCTTTAAATTGAATTTTTTTCTCATTTTCTTTAATTCTGCCAAATTAAATAAATTTCCTTAAAATCTTCCAAATTCATTTTTCATAATTTTGTAAATCTTTTTGAATAATCACTTTTTTTTCAAAACTTCTAAATATTTCTTCAACTTCCTTAAATTTTTTAAAGAATAATATGTTGTTATTTATACATCGAGGTTCAAAAATTTCACTTCCAAATTAAATTTTATTAAATAGAACAATTAAAATATAACGCATAAAATTTAGTTTTTAATATTTAACTATAATTACTGCTTTTAAATAAACAGTCATATATTTCTAAATATTAAGTCATTCTAATTTTTCTTATTTAATAATTTTCAAATTAAATGGTTTACATTTTTTAACTAATTAGACTCCCAACTGAAATAGTTTACATAATTTTTGACGTTAAAAACGGAAATTTTCTTAATTTCGAACTGATTTCGAACCGTCTTGTAAAATTAATTATTATTCGCTTTAAAAATTTTAAAGAAAAGTTTAATTTTAAAAATCATTATTAATTTATAGTCACAAATGATCAACTGAAAATGTATTTTTTAAAAACGATGGAAATCACAGTTGCACAGACATTTCTGTAAAGAAAAATGTGTTTCTTCACCTTATAAGATGTAAATTTCAGCAAAACCCTTTGTTTCTAATAAATACTTACTTTTAGTATCCAAAAAAATACTTTAAGCTCCACAACAAAATTGGTTGAAACACTTTTATGCAAAAGTTAAATCGTACCTATTCTTTCTAGTTTGGATTTTTGTCACCAAGTGGCGTAGCGTAATTTAACCATTCCCAATAGTAGAAAAGAAATTTGTTATTTGAAATAAATTTGAAAATATTGCATTTTTATCTGAAAAGCTGTTTTATTCCGTTTATAAAAGATTCTATGTTAAATAAATATTACAAGATGAAAATCTGGGCCTATAATCTGTTACGTAATTAAAGTACGGCCCCTTAATTGTATTTAATCTGAATAAATAATTCAAAGGCCAGTCGACCAGCAACATTGGACCTTACATAAAAATATATGTCAAATAAATAATCTATTTTAGAAAGCAAAGTAATTTTACAAAGCTTTTCTCCTTCCTGACAATGCCCACTCAAAATTTTTCAAATCTCTATCACACATATAGCCTAATACTTTCTCAATAACCAAAGCCGGTAACTTGACATCTCCATATTCTATAAAAAAGCTGAACATCCTTTTCATAGAAAGCCTACGCCTCTTAACTCTCTCTATCCGTCTCTCTAATAAAAAGGCATATAGGGGAAATTCATTCTTATATTCTCCAGATTCCAAAACTTGCATCACTTCCTCATTACCCGAAAAAATCACCGCTTTAAAAGAGCTCAGAGACAGAAAATCATAAAAGGAAACCCGTCTATCAGCACACACACATTTCTTTTTCATCCTTTCTAATTCAAGTTTGCATTCTTCGAACAAAGAAATCACTCGAGTCCATCCAGGAGCGATGGGATCACTTTTGTGATGATTAGCAACATCGTTTTCCACCAAAGTCATAAAAGGAACTAGAATTTTCAATGAAGGCGATGGTCTAAACGTGTTATTCGTAGCCATAAAACACTTTAAAAGTGGCGAAAATTTCTCCTTGTTTCGAGCCCCAATATCAGCATTCAATTCTAAAAGAAGTTCGACAATATTAAGACGTTCTAAGCTGGTAGCAAGATGAAGCGCAGTATCATGATTTTTATTTCTAGCATTGATATTCGCACCTTTATCCACCAAGAATTTTATAATTTCCAACCGTTCCTGCCTCTTGTCTTCTGCAAGATATAAAAGCGGCGTGCAACCAAAATTATTGACTGCATCAACTTCTAATCCAATTCGCAACAGCAATTCAACGATATCAAGATTATTTCCGATTGCCGCATGATGAAGGGATGTTCTGTTTTCTTCGTCACGCGCATACGGATCAGCACCGCCCTTCAAAAGAAAAATTACCATGTCCAAACGTCCCTCGCGACATGCTTCATGAAATACAGTTGTTCCGTTTTCGCCCCTAGCTTCGATATCAGCGCCGCTCTTGAGAAGAAGAGTCATTATTCTTGGATTGAAAGCAATATCTGATTCTCTGTGATGATATACGGGTTCTACAGAATACTCGTGATAATTAACCCCACTACCTGGACGAATCAGAGTTTTGAAAAATGAGTAATCGGAAACTAAATGAAGAGGCGTTGCGCCACTTCGACTCTTCAGATTTAGATCAGCGCCTGCGTTCAGTAAGATTTGTATAATTTTTTCGTTTTGAAGGCATGCGGCGTAGTGAAGGGGAGTGTAAAAATGATGAGTCGTGGCATTAACATCCGCACCTTGGTTCAGAAGAAATCTCACAACGTTCGGAAGTTGTTCCCTGACAGCATAATGAAGAGCAGTTCTTCCGCAATAACCTTGGATGTTGAGTTTTATTGGATCTCGAGCTCGTAATGGACGTATTTCATAAATATCTAGATATTCTTCATTATTTTTCATGTCTTCTGTATCTTCTGTCGTGAGAAATTGTTCGCTTTTTTGAAGAACGAGAATAAATGTTTCTTCATCGCCATATCTGGCTGCAAAGAATATGAGAAGTGGAAAGTCATTCTTGGTTAGGTAAAGATCAGCGGTTTCACTTTGATGAAAAAGCAATTCTAGTACTTCTCTGCATCTTTGGACATCTGTTGAAGGCTTGTGAGTTTTGTTTGGAGGTTTGTTTAACAAGATTTCAAGCCTTTCTACTGATCCAAGAAGTAAAACCTGCTGAAGAGGAGTGATAGATTCATTGCTGGGGATGCTAATATCAGCTCCGTTGCTTACGAGGACTTGAACTATTTCTGTACTTCTTTTTGCGGCGTGATATAACGGAGTGTGGCCATTATTATCTCGTGCATTGACATCTGATCCAAGCTTAATCAGAAGCTCTACTGTATCTGGAGTTCCAAATCTTCCAGCGGCATGAAGCAAGGTTTCGTCGTCAATTCCGAAAGTTCTGTGGGCCATAGTAGGGTCCTTGTATATTATTGAGTTGTAAAGTGCTTCGTTTTTTCTTTGGAGTGCAAGAGTGAACATCAGAAAATGTTTATGGTATTCGAAAAGCGCCTCTAGATAGTCAGGTGTAAAATTTAGCGAGTCCATCTTGGACACGAATTTGTTTCTTTTTTCTCAGCACCTGCAACAGAAAGAGTTTTTATAAGCGTGTCTACAAATATTTTTTACTTATCTTCAGCCCTGTGCATCTGCAGACAAAATGGCGATCGCTTGCTGTATCCTAAGTTGATTAGTTCCTAATATCTCCAGCGCGGCGCTAGTTGTCCCATCACTCCCTATTTTTTCATTGTAGGGCATTGGACTAGAGCACTTTCTTAACGGGTTTCAGTAAATAAAATGTTATTTTCCTGAAAACCCCTATTGAAATTAAAGCAATTTTACTTATGTAATATTTCAAAACAGTTTTTCCAGCGATTTATATAAATGCTCATGGGAAAACATAAGTTTACACGTCACCCAATGTACTTGCTAAAGAGGTATATAAGATTTGAATTTGAATAAAAAGTTAAATATAATCCTTTCTATTTCTGCAAACGCAATAAATAATATTTATATTAATAAATTATACAAATAATTTTCTGAACAAATTTGGTATAGTATACAAGTTTAAACCAGATTTAAACTTACCATTTTAGGGCTTTCGAGTACTTACAATCATACACTATTGAAAATAATGAATATAATGTAATTAAAATTGAATGGAATTTTTTTATGGAGATGTTATATACAAATAAGTGAACAGCATTAAAAATAATTGATTGATTAAGTAAAATTGCAGAAAAAATATATCCAGGGAAACAGATATAAATTATAATTTTATAAAACGTTCAAGATGTAAATAGAATCAATGTTGTAACATCTTTGTTTTAAAGATATAAGAATAAAAGTTTTAAAAAGCAATTAGAGCAATCATCGTTAATGAGCAAGTAACGAAAAACTTTCCATAAACCAAATGGTTCTTATCCAGCTTTGGAAGCGTTCACATAATACGTAACATTAAAAAAAGGGGGGCTGTGTTTCGTTTCGGTCTGTTATGTGGGGTGGGTGGTATTTGACCCTATTACTTAACATTTTTAAATTATGAATTTTCTGCACCATTAACTTTGTATATCAAAATATCTGAATAAATTATTCTAATTCATCATAAAATTTATTTCTAAGTCTTTCTAAACATTATTGATAGAGGAGAACATTTTAATTGCAAATGCTTGTTTAATAATAGGTAATAATTCTGTTGTTACCAGATGAAAAAGTTATATATAATTGATATATTATGGACAAGACACTGATATTTTTAATTTGTTTTAAATAGAAAAGTGCAATGAAACAAATGAAAAATATAATTGTCTTCTCCACTATATATAACTTTTTCACCTGGGTTAACGTTTAACTACCACGCTTTAATTTGTTTTCTCACATTTTTAGAAATGTAAGAAAAATTAAATTATGGGTAAAAACTTATTTTGAAGAATTCGAAACAAATTTTGAAATTTTTTAATAATTATGAATGATTTCTCTATGGGAAATAATATGGAAGACTTTAAAATATTTTGTTTTTAATTTTTCAGGATGTAACATTTTTTTAAGTAAAATAAATTTTACAGGGTGTCAAGAGAATGACAATTTTTTAAATGATTGTTCGTGTGAAAATTTGAAATGATTTTTTATTTCGACAACTGAACTTAAGAGAAAATTAAAAAAGGTTTTTAAACATATCAAAGGATTTCATAAAATTTCGAAAAAGAATGTAGAATATTTAAAGCAAAACGTTTGAATCCGGTAAGATGGTATTACGGAATTTTCCACAACGTGAGCCCTGAACGAGCTGAAAAAAAAGAAAACAGTTCGAAAAAAGTAACGAACTTTCAAGAAAAAATAAAATGAACTTTCAGCCTAGAAGATTATGTGCCAAAAAAGATTAATTTTTAACCAAATAAATTAAATTTTAACCAAACATGTATTAGGATTTTTAACTACAAAACATTAATTTGCAATCAAAAATGCAATAGTCAAATTTTGAGTTAAAGCCAATAATTTTCAACTACGCAGATGAATCTTCAAGCCAGAAGATTGTCTGCGAAAAATACGAATTTGAAACAAAATACATCAATTTTAACATAACAATTGAATGTTTGACTAAAAACGATAATTTCACAATGAAAAAAGAATAGTTAAATTTGCAGTTCGAAAAGTATTAAAAACAAGTTTTCAAGATAATGGTTCAATTTTTCATTTAAAAAACTTAACTTTCCATAAAAATATATATTTTCAACTAAAAGGATTCAGTTTCTATCAGAGACGAATTTTGAACAAAATACATGAATTTTCAACCTAAACATTGAATATGCAAAATAAAAAAAAATAAACTATCAACTAAAAAGTAAATAGTTAAGCTTTCAGTTAAAGCAAATAATTTTTTTTTAATGTATAAAAAACGACGAACTTTGAAAAAATGCATGAATTTTGAACCAAATAGTTGAACTTACAACTAAAAACGATACATTTACTGTCAAGAAGAAAATAGTTAAATTTTCAGTTAAAAAAATATTTAAGGAAGTAAATCGTTACATTTTACATAAAAATATTTCAAATTTAAATAAAAATATATTTTTTCAAGGAAGAAGATTCATTTTCTACCAAAAGAGACAAATTTCTAATAGAATATATTAATATTGAACGTAACTTGACATTAATTTTGTGCCAAAGAAGACAATAACAAAAGTACTACAATTCTCATCAAAAGTATAAAATTTCAAGCAAGAAAATTAATTTTCTACCAAAAGAGACTAATGTTTAATAAAATACATGGATTTTCAAATTAACAGAAAATAATTTTAAACAAAAAAAGAAACGAATTTTGAACCAAACAGTTGGATTTTCAACTAAAAACGACAAAGGACCCCGCAAGAAACTAATGGCGAAAATGTCTTCGCCAAATTGGCTGAAACTTTGAGAAAATTATGATGTCCACATGCTGATCAAAAGTTTCCATGGGAACAACAAGATCCTATTATTAGTTTACGAGTTATGGGATCTAGGAGTACCAGATTTTCAAGTATCCTGGGACTATTCGTAGAATAAGTTCGATCCCTGGGCCGGTACCTCTGGAAATTTGTCTGTGTACCTTGACAGAGGTTCTGGTGGTTCGGCACCCACCTTAAGCTGTCGCCCCCCCCCCCCATCGCGCACTCGACTGTGACCCAGTTCGTCAATGACGGGGTGAAAAACCCGGCTTTGTCCAATATGCCGGGGCACACTGCTCCTTCAGATCACTTGATTGCATTATAAAAATAGGTCCGTGACTACTAATATATACCGGGACAGTCCCGTGCAAAAATAATCGAATAAAAAAATTCAACTATAACCATAAAGAATGCCTTCGACATGTTGTGCAATAACCAAATTAAGCCTGTGACAACATTTAAAATAATATAATTACCGAAGGTGTTCTCGCGTTGGTTTCGCGGTGGGGATTGAGCTTTCCTCTCATGATTTTCACGGCTATGTTCACGGTCGCAGTGCTATTGACAGAGTTTCCCATGCTAGATAGGCTGATAACGAAGAGGAGAGGAACTAAGAAGAACACCCAACCCCATAAATAATCATGGATCTCACTAATCAAACAGCTGGCCAGCAAGAACATCTGCTACAAACGGTAAGCAGGGAAACATCAACTGTGACTGCTGAGGATGCTTTGGCTAGCGATAGCTATTTGCAGTCAACCACCTCGACAGAAATACCGTGGGAGAGCATGAACTGAGATACCTCAATGAAAGAGGAGTTAGTGCCTCTCTATTACGAAAATGCGAAGTTTGAAACGAAAATGGAAAAAGGATACAATTTAAGACTGAAATTTGCTGCAAAGTATCCTAATATACAGAAAGTCGCACTAAGAGATCTTATCGCTACTGTGAAGGACATCAGGACTAATCTACACATCACAGAAGACCGAGCAATGGAGATTAAACAACAGGTTGATTTGGCGTGTAAAAACGATGGCAATAAACATCAGTTAGAGGAAGCCGCGGCATACGGCCAAGCAGGGGCAATTGATGTTCTTCCTCAATCTGTTTATGATCCAACACCACCACATCCTCCAGAGGTGGATGGTCTAATACAAACAGAGGCAGAAGCAGCGGTTCAGCAACCAAAAAAGCGACGAAAATGGATATACCATTTGAACAGAGATGTTATGCGCCTTTATTTTTTGGCAGTAAAATGTTGGCAAAGTGTGAGGAGAGAACATCATAGACTTTTTGTACTTAAATTCCCAGAGCTAGCCACAAAAATCAATGAGCAAAATCTGGCAGATCAAAAACGCTCAATATCTATAAACAGATTGCTTTTGGCTGTTGAAATAGCTGCTATCAAAATGCAAGTGGAATAGCAGCTTCCTATTGGTGAAATCCTCTTGGAATATGCGGACAAAGAAGACTTGATTGAAGCTGAAGGCATAGGTGCAAGGGATAATGAACATCATGTACCGGATCCATTCGAACCACATCCGGATATTAAAAGGCATTTTGATCATGCTTTACTAGAGTTCAGATATGTAGAACCAATTAATAGAACACCTCAACAGCAAGGTTTTACCTACCTATATGAAAGTAACAAAAACTGCGTTAGAGGTGCAAACTCATGTATACTGTGCAGCTGTAGCAACCGTTAGAATGTTGGGTCGTAGAACGAGGCCTGCCAATGCAGTTTTTGTCCCAAGAAGGGATGGACATCCACCATGGAAGATCAGGTTGGATATGGATGTCAGCAAACTAAGGTCCGAATTGGGTCGATTAACTCAATATAAAAAGAAATAGAACTACCAGACTGCGTCGGTATAAGAAAAGTAGTGCACGAAGGCAACAAAATCGAAATCTTCAGACAGATAGAAGAAGGTTCTGTCGTGAATTGCGTGTAAAGCAAAATAACCCGCAAGACAGCGAAGTCCCTCAATTGGAAGATATGACTAACTACTGGTCGGGTCATTGGGAAAAAATGAACAGATGCAATTTGCACACTGCATGGTTCAAGCTGGAGAAACCAAGGGCAGGAATAGCCCTAAATGCATATGACAAACACTACAAGTTTAGATGTTTCAGCGGTCTTGAAAACTGCAAGTAACTGGAAAGTTCCAGGTCCGGACATGGTGCACAACTTCTGGTACAAGTACCTGACGAGTGTGCATCATGCGTTGGCAAGGTGTTTCAGAAGATCATTGAACACACAGATCTGATGCCAGGCATTATGCTAAACAACGAGACGCTCGAAATCCATCTGCATTTCAACCGATAGTTTGTCTTCCTTATCTTCATTGCAGATAAGATATATTCTCATTGATACGAGAATGACATCCTTACAGATGAACAAAAAGGGTGTTGTAATAACTCGCAAGGCTCTAAAGATCTAGTCACTATAGATGCTGTTGCCATTACTCAAGCAAGTAAGCATCAAAGGAACTTACACATTATATATATATATTGACTTTCTTAGTTATGCGATGAGGCTCTGGGGTGCGAGAATAAAGTATATTGATCATGGACAACCAAGGATAACTAGATCAATACAGATTACGGCGGGTATATTTCAAGAAGACTCCTTCAGTGCACTATGGATCTGTTTAGCGTTAAACCCATTAAGCAAAACACTAAATAGCATGTCTAACGGGTTAAGAATTCATTATAATGAGGATGGTCATCAAGTGACCCATCTTCTGTACATGGATCACTGAAGATGTACGCTAGATCAACCCAGAAATTTCACATATCCACATGGTGTTCGGGCTAGATAAATGCAGAACAGAGCATTTAATCAGAGGGGAATTAGGGTCCGCAGAGTTAAAGAAAGAGTTCGAAAATGACATCGAGGCAATAGCTGCGGGCGACTCTTATAAATATCTGGGTATTATTGAATCTAAGGGTATTCAGCATACAATAGTTAAGACAAGCCTAACGACTGCAAAGAGGGTTACGCAAAGGTACCAATGAATTTGACCTTGAATGTGATTTTGAAGATCATTCAGAGGTCAAAGTAACTTTTAAAAATTAAAACCGTTATTTTGACACCAGATTTAAATGGACAGAAAATGATCATTTCGTAAAGGTCAAATACGCGAAACTGGCTGAATTCTGTTCTGGTTTTGAATACTTCCTATTTTTAGCACTTCCCAAGAACAACGACGTAGACGTAACGGGAGTATGTTCCCTTTGGGGCGCTTGATTAATATGAGCATGTTCTTAAAATGCATAAGTGGAAATGACACCGTCTTGAAATGCCAAAATGAAACTCTCCGTGCCCGACTTCATTCCAGGTGATTTAAGGAAAGCAAACTTTAGCTCAGACGACATCGACTGATTCTTCACATTTCTGTGGAACATACCGTGCATCCTCTTATCAAGGAGCTGTTCACGGAAGTTTTTCCCCTGCACTTTCTTAATTCGGACTTTCAGGAGTGAGTAATTGAAATAGATAAGATTTGATGCATTTTGCTCGCGCCCCACATTTGAGTCAAGGCCGAGTGTTTCATAAGCATCCGCCTTGCTGTACTTATGTTGCTTTTGTTCATATGCATAACCTTTCGTGTCCCGATATGAACAGATCTGAGCTCACTCTTCGTCCATGGAACCTCTTCAAATGAATAGAGTACTACCAAGAAGGAAAGCATGTTCGTTGCAGATACTTTGTTCCTCACCAACAGTTCGGAAGAAAAAAGCTGCTGGATGAGACTTTGTATCTGCTTCGGAGAGCATCCTTTGTAGATCTTACGTTCTGAATGCGGCTCTGTGGCACGCCCAGGTATGTATAGGTCTCTCCAGAGAGGTGTCGTGCAGCGCTTCTATCAGTGAGCTCAGGATCTTTAGGGATGCCATTAGCTTTTCATCACTCCAAATAAGCCTTGGCTTCACAAGGACGTTAATAGAATGAGAAACTGTTGCGGAAAACGCGATATTTGCGTGCTTGACCGTGGATACCAAGAAATACCTCAGTTTCTTCAAAGAATTGGATCAAATGCAATAAATCCACCCCTATTGCAGCCAAATAAAATGCAATTCGGAGCTGAAGAGGTTAATCAATCATGATTAGTAACCAAAACAAGATAGATTAATGAGGCTCGAAACGGAAATTTTAAAAGTATACTTAAGTTCTTTGCTAATTAGGACTTATACACCACACTCTCCTAATTTAAGTGATTTTCTGCGGATTTGTGAAGGTGTAATCAAACAAATATTATGGACACATTACGATGTACTTTCGAGACAGACTAATATACAAATGAACCTAGTTTCATAAGATTCAGATTGTTTTCAAGATTTAGAAATGCCACTACATATAAATTATGGATTGCTTTTAATGAGAAATACGTAAACAATCCTGAAGATGAAAACCAAGGTGGACCTATACTAGGCTACTAATATACTTTGTAAAGCAGGGGTCAGAACTTTGGGATCATCAGTCATCACAGTACCTATTTTCGTCAAAATAGGTGAATAGGTGACATTTTTTCAAAAATAGGTCGCAAATAGGTGATAAAAAATGTTAAATAAGACAAACAAACATTTTGTAATTTGTTGTAAGCCGAGAGATGATCAGAAATTGTTTTCTACACATATAACGGCCACCTTAAAAAATGGAGTATTTACTTTTCCACTGAGAACTAATTTAAAAAAATTTTTTTAAATATATTTTTTAAAAATTAAAACATTAAATTATTTACCACATAGTTAAATCCCTTACCAAATTGTTGAATTTTCAAGCAAAATAGATCAAAAGTCTGAATTTTTAAAACATAAAAAGTTACATTTTTAACCAACAAATTAACTAGATGAATTTCTATTAAGAAAAATTAATTTTAAATTAAAACAACAACAATAAAAACGAATTTTCTACAAAAAAGTTTTTTTTGTACGAAATAGTTGAATTTTATACCAAATTTTTTAATTTTCAATAAAATAATTTAATCTCGACCAAAATAGATAAATCTTTAACGAAGAAGTTACATTTTTAACCAAGAAGAGATTAAATTTCTACCAAAAAATCAATTTTGTAGCAAGAAAAATTTTCCAGCCAAGAATGAAAAATAATGTTAACCAAATTGTTGAATTTTGAACAACAAAGATTAATTTGTACACAAAAATGTTATAGTTGATATTTCCACAACAAAATTTTAATTAAAAATAAAAAACAGCTAGATTTCACCAAAATGTATATATTTTCAACATGACTTGATTTTCACACAAAAAAATTTATTTTATACAAAAAAGAAGACGATTTTTCAACAAAAAACATAATTTTTTAACCAAAATGTTGAATTTTTAAACCAAAAAAGTTGATTTTTTAACCAAAAATGGAGTAAATAAATTTTCATTGAGAATGAATTTTTAATCAAGCCAAAAGCCTATCTCCATAAAACAATTTAATTTTAAACACTTTAAGATAATATTTGAATTTGCAGTTGAAACAAACTTTTTTACAACCAAAGTAATTTTTTATTTTATTCTTTAACCAAAAAAACGAACTTGCAACTAAAATTATGAATCTTCATCGGAAAAAAAATGAAATTTGAAAAAATTCGCTCCATTTTGAACCAAAGAGTGGAATTTTTAATAAATCATTTTTTGGTTCGAAATTCTACTTTTTGGTTACCAATTCTACTATTTAGTTAAAGATTTAACTTTTTTTTAAATTAAAGTCTTTTGTTAAAAAGTAATCGTTTTGGGTCGAAGATTTATATTGTTTGGTAGAGAATTAATTTTTTTATTGAAAAGTCATATTTTTGGTAGAAAATTCATCTGTTTTGGTTGAAAATTAATTCTTTTTATTTAAAATTCTATCACTGTATTTTTGTTTAGGAAATAATCTCTTTTACTTAAAAAACATACTTTTTGTGAAAATTCAACGCTTTTTTTGAAATTCATCGTTTTTGTTTGGAAATTAATACTTTCATATAAAATTCATATTTTTTGTTGTTGAAAATTGATCTTTTGGTCGAAAAATCTTTTTTTTGGTTATTGAAAATTCACCTTTTATATTTGAGAGTTAATAGTTTTTATTGAAAAGTCAATTATATTTTTGGTGTTTTGTTCCAAATTGTATAAACTGTTTTTGTTTAAAATTAATCTTTTGGTTCAAAAAATCTATTATTTGGTTGAAAATTTATCTTTTTTTTTTATTGAAAGTTAGTTCTATTTATCAAAAAGAAAGCAAATCAACAAAAAAAGTATTATATTTATGTTTCAGAATTAATCTGAATTCAGCTATTCTGTTAAAACTATTTGCCAAAAAAAATCACCTTTTGGCTAAAAATTCATCTCTTGGTTAAAAATTCTACTATTTGGTTGAAAATTCAACTATTTTGTTAAAGAGTCATCTTATTTGGTTCAAAATTGATCTTGATTGATTGCAAGCTAATTATTTTTATTTGAACAAAATTTTATATTTTTATTTCAGAATTAATCTAAGTTCAACTATTTTTTTCAAAAGTAATCTTTTTTTATCAAAATTTTAACTGAATTATTAAACACTTGTATTTTTGGATATATTTTTGGATCCTTTTGGTGTCAAAATTCTCATTTGTTAGAAAAGTCATAATTTTTAGTTGAAAATTCGTCTTCCTTGCTTCAAAATCAAACTGATTTGTATTAAAATATTCATCTTTTCAAATTTCAGATTTACGTTTTTTTGGAAATACCATCATTTGGATAAAAATTCGTCAATTAGGAAAGTGTAATAAAAACTCTATTTGATGTTCAAGATAAAATTTTGAATAAAATTGTACTTTTTCAACTGAAAAAAATGACCAAAGATGAGAAACCCCAAAACAGGGCATGTTCAATATTAAAAAAATAATAAAATTATTAAAAAAAAAAATAAAAATAATGAAAAAATATTTCAATTAATGCAAACAATTTTCAAATAAAAAAAATTCAACCAACAGTTTTAATTTTCTTACGCAAAAAGACTAATTTTTAAAAGATACATTAATTCTGCATTAAGTAGATGAATGTTCGACTAAAAACGATAAATTTACAATCAGAAAGATAATAGATAAATTTTCAGTTAAGAAACGCATTTTCAACAAAATATTTAACTTTTTGACAAAAATAGTTCAATTTCCATCAAATATACATTAAATTTTCAACCAAAAACGATAAATTAAAAAAAAGTTAAATTTTCAGTTTAAAAAATTATCTTAAAAATGCATTTTCAGCAAAATGGTTACATTGTTTGCAAAAATAGTTCAAATTTCAATAAAAATATAAATTTTCAAGAAATAAAATTAATTATCTACCAAAAGAGATGAATTTTTAACAAAATACATAAATTTTCAACCTAATAGTTGAATTTTCAAATAAAACAGATAATTTATGAATTAAAAAAAAAGTAATTAAACATTCAATTAAAGCAAATAATTTTCCACTAAAAAGATAAATGCTCAAGGAAAAATTCAATTAAATTTCAAACTAGAAAATGAATTTCGTGCCTAAAAAGACAAATTTGTAACAAAATGCATTAAATTTAAGAAAATCGTTTGATTTTCAACTAAAAAAGATTTGCAATGAAAAATGCAATAATTAAATTTTCAATTATTAAAAATAGTTTTCAACCAAAAAAGAAAAAAAATTTCAACCAAAAATTTTAATTTTTTACGAAAATAAAAATCAAAAAAATCAAAATCAAACAAAATATAAATTTTCAAACAAGAAAATTAATTCTCTACCAAAAGAGATAAATTTTCAACAAAATACATGAATTTAGAACTTAAAAAATATAAATGACAAATTAAAAAAATAGTTAAACTTTCATTTTTAACAAATAATTTACAACTAAAATGATTAATGTTTAAACAAAAAAAAAATTCAACTTACCACATGAATTTTATGCCGAAAAAGTCAAATTTGTAACAAAATACATTAGATTTCAAGCAAATTGTTAGATTTTAAACTAAAAAAGATTTATCTACAATCAAAAATGCAATAGTTAATTTTTTAGTTGAAGCAAATAATTTTCATCTAAAAATGAAACAAATTTCCAAACAAGAAGTTTAATTTTCTAAAAAAGAAACTAATTTTTAACAAAATATTTATATGAATTTTAAACAAAATAGTTAAACTCTTAACTAAAAATAATAAATTTACTATAAAAAGGATAATACGTGAATTTTAAATTTAAACAAACGTATTTTCAACAAATAATTCAATTTTTAACAAAAGTAGCACACTTTTCATCTAAAATATAAATTTCTAAGCAAGAAAATTAATTTTCTACCAAAAGACGCCAATTTTTAACAAAATACATGCATTTTCAGTCTAACAGTTGATTTTTAAATAAAAAAGATAAATTGTCAACTAAAAAGTGAATAGTTAAACTTTTATTTAAAGAATATAATTTTGAACAGAAAAAGAAACGAATTTTGAATTAAGTAATTGAATTTTTAACTAAAAACGAAAAATTTACAATCAAAAAACAAGAGTTAAATTTTCAGCTTAAAAAATTATTTAAAAACGCATTTTTATAAAAATGGTTATTTTTTATAAAAATAGTTCATTGTTCATCCAAATATATATTTTCAAGCAAAAAAAGAATAATTTTCTACCCAAAAGTGAATAGTTACATTTTCAATTAAAAATCTATTTCCAACAAAACGATAAAAATAACCAAGATTTTATCGACATTTTCGTATCTGAAATTATATAAATCTTATGCAAACAAAAAATATATATACAAAAGGGACGAAAATGCATATAAAGTCATTGTAAAATAACATATAATGTTATATAATGAATCGAAGAATATAATAATAACAGAGATGAGAGAAAATAATATTAAATAACCTACAAAAGCTACTTACTTCAATTTGTTGTTGATTTTTATCGCAGAATACAAGTATTGTTATAAATAATTCATTTTATTTGTATAAATTCTTGATCTTATTAAGAAAAAATGGCGAATTTTTTTACAATGGCTATGTAAGATCTAATAATTGTGTTTCTAACGACATTGATTTGACGTTTGTAACGCCATATTATTGACTTTAGGGTTAGGATTGTCCCTTAATACTAATTTTCAGGAATGACGGCGTGTAGATTGTGAAGCATAAATACAGGGGTTTAATGGATAACAAATGAGAAAAAAATTTGTTACACCGTCTTACACGCCCCTAGAAGAAACATGCTATTTATGATTGTCACAAATAGTTTAAACTAAGTCTACATATTAATTATCAAAAAATGAAAAATTAACATTATTAAAAGGTGTATTTTTTTTTAATTGATAGAAAAGTGAATATTAGTTTCTTTAAACGGAACGAGGAAAGACATGTGAAAGAAAATTAAATGAGTGTTTTATTAACCAAATTTAGAAACTGCAATTTTTGTATAAATTAAAAAAAACTATTAATTGAGTAAAAAATCAAATCATTCGAACTCTCTAAATTGAAAGTATTTACAATATTTATTTATTCGTAAAACGAATAAAGGACAGGATTCTAGATAATTCATATAATCTTCAAGCATTATAATTGTTTTAAGTAATGCCAAATATGATTGTTTATATATTTCGATGAAATTAGTCAATGTTTACGTTTTCTTTTAAGAGAAAGGAAATTTTATCAGGAATGAAATGGTTACTGTGCAATATCTGTTTTTTGGAATATTATAAAATTTCTTGTCATCAGAATCATAAGAAAAACAGGTCGTAGGGTGAGTGGAATCCCAATTGTACAATGAGGGTTAATTAAGGGATTTAATCTTATTTCAAAGATTTCAAGGGCTTTTAAGATATTAGAAAATAAAACAATGCAATTTTAAAGAATTTCTTAAACGTCATAAGGATTTTGAAAGATTTACTATGGTTTTTGAAAAGGATTTTATAATTTGATGTGATTTTTGACGCATTTCAATAAACATAAAAAATTCTAAACACATTAATAATATTGAAATAAATTGCAAAGAATTTCACAATAATTTAGGGAATTCGTATAGTCTTTGAAATATATTTGAAGATAATTTGCCTCCCCATAGAGGGAGGTTTGTGTGTCTGTATAACTTTTTTCTGTTCACCATATCTCGAAAATTAATAAAAGACCTGTAATCATTGAACGAATTGTGGCTCCGATTGAATATCCTAGCCTTACAGAACTTGTAGCTAGATGGGCCATTTAGAAGTAGTTTTTTTTGCGTCTAGAGATTTCAAACAAAAAAAAATGCATTGATTGAAATATTGTTGAAACTTTAATTACCTTACCAGTAAGGATGTATATGAAGTATCAATAAAATGATTTATTCTATTTATATGAGAAATTTTTTTTATATCAAAGATTTAAAGAATTGAAGAGTACTTTAAAAGATTTCCAAGAATTTTTAAGCGCGTCATGAAAAAAGCGCGCTTCCGAGAAAAATTTCCCCTACCGCCTCCGCAGAGGTGCCTTATCGAGAGGCTCGACTATGTAAAATAAGACACACCGTATATATAAAAAATATATAATTTTTCCGTCTGGGTTAGAAAACAAATATGACGGACGTTAATTTAAAAAATATTGTATATAAATGTTGATGATGCAGGATATGAGGAAGAATCAGAATCCGACGAGATCATCAATGAATCTAGGGAACATCAAGGGTAATGCCCCCCCCCCCCCCTAGAAATCTACGAGGGAGGGGCAAAGTATTAATTTGTCCCCTTCTCAAATAGAATGATTAAATTCATGGGATCATTCACATTTTTCCAAAATAGAAATTCTCATTTTGTTTGTCATTCACTTGAAAACTTTTAATTTTTTCTTTGTTCAATATTTGAAATCTATCTTAAATCTTTGTGAAATAATTTAAATCAATTCGAAATATTTTTAATCGTTGTGAAATCATAGCCCCATCTTTGTCAAATCTTCTTGAAATCTTTGCGAAATATTTTGTAATATTTGTGAACTTTTTTTAAATCTTTGGAAACTTGTAATTTTTCTGAAATCATTGTGATATAATTGAGATCTTTCTGGAATATATAAAATATTTTTGACATATTGGGTAATATTTATGAAATTAGACAAATCTTCCGAAAGTCATTGAAGTCTATCCGAAATCTTTAGGAAACGCATTGAAACCTTTACGAAATGTTTTTTATCTATCCGCAATCTTTGTGAAATATTTGAAAATCCTTTAAATCTTTCTCAAATCTTTGGAAAGATTTCAAAAATATCTTTGGTAATATTTGTGAAATTATTGAAATCTTTGGCAAATCATTGAAGTCTGTGAAGTCTTCTAAATTGATCTAAAATCTTTAAAATAATTGGGGAGTTATTGAAATCTTTGTGCAATCTTTGAAATCTATCCAAAATTTTGTTAAATGTTTGAAATTTTTAAAGAATCATAGAATTTATTGTGTACTCTAAAATTTATCTAAAATATTTGTGAAATAATTGAAGTCTTTGTAAAATCGTATAGGTCTATCCAAAATCTTTTTAATCTTTGTGAAAGCCTTAAAGAATCATTACATTTTCTAGAAATCTTTGGACATACTTTCGAACATATTGAAATCTTTGGGAAATCCTGGAATTCTTTGAAAGCTATCTGAGACCATTGCGAAATATTTGAAAAATCATAGAAATTGTTGTAAAATCTTTTTAAACTATTTGGAGATCTTCGCGAATTCTTTAAAAAATCTTTGCAAAATATTTTTAATTTTTGGTAAATTATTGCGAGCTTTGTTAAATCTTCTTGACATCTTTTAAATTCATCTGCAACTTTGCGGAACCTGTACAATCTTCGTGCAATCTTTAAATTATTTTGTAAATCATTGAAATCTTTCAAATCTATCAAATATCTTTGGGAAATCAGTGAAATCTTTTTAAAATCTTTGCAATATTGCTTAAATATAATATTGGTGAAATTATTGAAATTTGGAAAAACATTAAAGTGTTTGTGAAGGACATCCTTCTATCTGAAATCTTTAAAATAATCGGACACTCATTGAAATCTTTGAAATGTACCGCAAATTTTTGAATTCTTTAAAAATCTTTTCGAAACATTTGAAATCTTTAGAAATTTCGTGCAATCTTTTTAGTTTATTTAAAATCTTTGCGAAACCTGTAAAATGTTTGGGAATTCATTGAAATCTTTGTGAATTCTTTAAAAAAATTTGCAAAATATTTTAAATATTCAGTAATATATTTGTGACATTATTGACATTTTTTTAGATCTTTGCGAAATATTTGTTATCTGTAATCTTCACGAAACCTGTGAAATATTTGGGAAATCATCAAAATTTATCTGAAATATTTGTAAAATCTTTTAATTCTTTCGAAATTTTTATAAAAATATTGCAATCTTTGTCATTTCTTTTAAATATATTTGAAATCTTTGCGGAACTTGAGAAATGTTAGGGTAATCATTGAAATCGTTCTATCTTTGAAATCTTTCGCAATATGAATTTTATACCTGTATTTATCATTTACTGATTTTATTTACTGTTAAATCGATTTTCCTAGATTTCGGGAAATATCATCAGATTTTATAGAATTTGAACAGAATTGTTAATATTTTAATGGATTTCAATCAATTTATTTAGAAGAATTAAGGGATTTTAAAGGATGTAAAAGATTTGAAAATATTTTCAATAGATTCCCAGAATTTT
Organism: Belonocnema kinseyi; assembly: GCF_010883055.1. Lineage (NCBI taxonomy): Eukaryota > Metazoa > Arthropoda > Insecta > Hymenoptera > Cynipidae > Belonocnema > Belonocnema kinseyi. The sequence continues at coordinate 167,055,300 of NC_046657.1, forward strand.
TGGATTTTCTAAAAGATCTCCAGGAATTTTTCAGCGCTTGAAAAAATTGCAAAGTATTTTAAATGATTTTAAAATATTTTATGGTATTTTAAGGGATATTTAAATGTCCAGCATTTGGGCAAATTCTCGGCGAAGTTGCATAAATCGGGGCGAGCTGTCGCTGACTCTCAGTTTCGGACACTAGAATGTGAGTTTCCATTGCTGAGACTGTCACTTTCGCCGTGTTTTTAATTAAATGTCGCATTATTAGCTTAGTAAAGTATAAATAATATTATTTGTAAGACACAACCTTGCCGTTCAATTGATTATTTATTCTAAAAAAGTTGTTCAAAGTAGTTTATTTAAACCTCCAATTATAACCTCAAAGTTTTTCAATTGCTAATATAGTTAAGTAATGTATGTAATATAGTATCTCATAAATTTAACTTTTTAATCAAAATTAGTAAGTATGCATTAAAATTTAATATTATAGATTTGTATTAAATATTAATAAAATTAATATTAGCGATTTACTTTTTAAGATGAATTCATTAAATTAACTTTTCTGTTAAAAATGTATATTTTCAAATTAGAAATATAACTGTTTTGAAGAAGACTCATCTTTTTTATTTGAAAATTCAACAGTTTGGTTAAAAAAAATTTTATTTCTTGATTGAAAAATATTTTTTGATCAACATATGAACTATTTTCTTGAAAATTCGTCGTTTTGGTTCAAAAACGTATCCTTTTAATTATAAATTTCATCTTTCTTGAGCAAAAATGCAACTGTGGTAGAAAATTAATCTGTTCAGGTTGACGCTTCAGCAGTTTGATTAAAAATTCGATGTTTTTAAATTATTTCAACTGCTTTCAATATGTAATTAAAATCTTTTTTGGTTGAAATATCAAATATTAAGGGAATGTGATACTTACAGTTTCCCCAGCTTTTTTTCCACAAAAATGAAAACTTTTAAAAACTGAATTCGGAGATGCTATAAAATATCATAACGGACGTCCCCGGACTCTTTTTTTTAGGGATAATAACAAAAAAATGTATTGTGCTAAATACAAATTTTATGCATATACATTATTTTGAGGTTACGTCGTTTTGCATCTCTGCCTTTCCGATAATCTGGAAATTATTTATGAAATAAACTTTTTGATTGCCTGCAAACAAGGTTAGTTCCGGGAGAACAGTTACTATGTTTATTTGTAAGTCGAAAGTTTTCGGCCAAAAATATTGTGTAGTTTGGAAGTAACGCTCGGGTGAATTGTAACACACATAACCTCGAAATATACACGCACGTTGTTAGAAATATCAAAAACTTTTTAATAAAAAAAAAAAAACACAAAAAAAGTGTGTGGGGACGTCCGTTAGCATGTTCGCTATCATTTCCCAAAGTTTTAAGACAAAATATTTATTATTCTAGAAAAAAGCCGGGGGAACCTAATACTGGTAAAATAGACCATTTTCTAAGTATCACATGCCCTTAAATTTTTTGATCAGAATTTAACTTTTTTGGTTATCTTAATATTTCAATTTTCTAAAAAAATTCTTGAATTTTTAAATAAAAGGCTTATTTTCCACCAAAAGAGATTAATTCTTATCAAAAAATATTGTAGTTGATATTTCAAACAAAAAAGGTTTTAATTATAAATTAAATGTTACATGATTTTTGAAACAAATAAGATTTTTTATTAAAAAAAGAAAAATATTTCAAGCAAATTTTTTAATTTTCTACCATAAGAATATTATTTTCAACAAAACAGTTGCATTTTTCTCTCAGAAAAAAGTAGTTTATATTAAAATGGTAAATTTTCGAACCAAAATACGAATTTTAAACAAAATAGTTGAAATATTAATCGAAACAAATTTTTCAGTCAATACAATTTTCAACCAAATAATAAAATTTATAACCCAAAAATAAAATTTGTAACCAAAAAATAAAATTTATAACCAAAAAATAATTTAAATTGATATAATACATTTTTCAATGTATGTATTAACTTGAATTAAGATGAATTCTAATATCAAATTTACTACCAAACAGTTTAATTTGCAAGTAAATCGATAATATTAAATTCTAATGCACTTGCTAATTTTATTAAAAAATTTAATTTACGAGTTATTATTAAATTACTTACCTAAAGGAGTTGGCAAATTTTGAGGTTAGAATTAGAAGTTTCAATAAACCTACTTTGAACAACTTTTGTAGAATAAATAATTAAACGGTAATCACAATCCAATCTTGCTTTTTAATGTATTCTGTAATCAATTATAAGTAAATTGTGCCCTTTTATTTTGATAAACTGCATTGAATTTTTCTTGTCCCAGTAATTGCTTCTTTGCCCCAAAATTCGTGCCCCACTAATGGACAATCTTACTACCTTAAAAAATATCCATGTATCTTAACTAACCATAAAATTAATAAACTTTTGAAGAAAAGTACTATAAAACGCTCTTTTAGTAAACATAATCATGTTATGTTTATGAAATTCAGAAGTAAATGCACGAAAAACTGACCCTACTTGAAATGTTTTCTTTTCAAACTGCATAACTGAAACTTCGACTATATTTTACGACTGAAATATAAACTTTTAATAATAAATTGTATACAAAAAAAATCTATTTCTATTCGAAACCGAATAGATCGCGCAATCTGGTAAACTACCTCATTTTAAGAATATTTTTTCAAATTAATATCAAGTCATAATACTCTTCACCTGTTTTATAAAACTAAAATAAGCAACTAAATTGAAAGAATAAGTAATGTTCTTGATTAAACATTTAAAAAATAAGAAACATAAAAACAAATAATGGCATGTGATGCTTCGAAAATTGTCGATTTTACCAGTTTTAGGTTCCCCGGCTTCTTTTCTAGAATAATAAATATTTTGTCTTAAAAATTTGGGAAATGATAGCGAACATGCTAATGGACGTCCCCACACACTTTTTTGTAGGTTCATTCAAAAAAGTTTTAATTTAGCAAAATGTGATTAATTTGCATAGCGCTTAGGAAATAGTATCGATTTTTTCAGTGTTAGATTCCCCGGCTTTTTTCCTAGGATAAGAAATATTTTTCCTTCAAAAACTGGGGAATGATAGCGAACATGCTAACGGACGTCCTTACACAAAATAATGCATATGCATAAAATTTGTATTTAGCACAATAAATTTTTTGTTATTATCCCTCAAAAAAGAGTCCGGGGACGTCCGTTATGATATTTTATAACATCTCGAAATTCAGTTTTAAAAATTTTTCATTGTTATGGAAAAAGGCCGGGGAAATTGTGTTTCACACTGTGTAAACACATGCCCTTAATTTAGGCCTTAAAAATTAAACTACTTTAAAATTGTACATTCGAAAATTTAATTTGAAATTATATAAATTTTCTACACGAAGTTTCTTGATAACAATTAAGTTAAGGAATAATATCATTTTTTTATCTTTTATGAATTTTTGTTCGTGTTGCTGAAATTAGCAATTTTGTGACCTAATCTGCTTATGCATCATTCAAGCAGCCTACCGTTATGAAATACTCCGTAATTATTTGGAAATCATAAGAGCATTAAAATTACAGTCTTTTTTATATGATAAATAAAACTACCATTTTTTAATGAAAAATTACATTTTATTATTCTTTCGATATCATTACAAAATAACGCGACAAGAATATTCGGCTTATTACACTATCAAGAAATATATCATTTATCTCATAAATATTAAAAGGTAAAAAAAACCTTTCTTTCCATTGTAAAAAATTGGAAACTTCCAATAAATTGTCACGGCGAAGAAAAAGAAAAGAACATTTACCATTCCAAAATTCTCTCTACATATATTTTTTCATATGACTATTACAATAACAAAATAGTCATTATCTTCAATAATTATTGTTCAAAAAATATCAGACTATGGACATCATCGCCATCCCTTTAAATTAAAACTCTATACTTATAGGCACATAATTTGGCATATAAAATTCTCATTTTTCAGGGTTAATAAAATAAAATTGTCGACACTCTCGAGTCTGTTTTCTAGAAATGGTAAAAACAATTAGTTACCATGAAAAAAATATAAAATGATCACAAAGACACAATATTTCCACACTTTTGCTTACGCTTAAAATCACATCGACACATTTCCATTGCGCAGTAAAAATATATAATTTAATTTAGACGAAAATGACTCATGCTTCATATCACAGAAAAATTGAAAAGCTAGTATAAATTGACATATATAAAATAACATTAATATATAAATACTGTGATATATATTTACTTTGACACCATATTTGCCTCATTGTTTTTAAATCGGGGCAACATGATCCAAAAGAACCTCTATTATTGGTAAATTAGCATTAAAGCAGGCCCTTTGAAGTGCCGTTTTCCTATTTGAATCTGTCACATCGATACGCGCACCCCGATCAAGAAGCATTTGAACAAGTTTGGCACGATCAACATCACTAATTTTTTTATCTTCGGACCAATAGCTTTTCTTTTTAAGCAAATAATCGTGCTCAAGATTACCGTTAATTTCACCACAGGCGAAATGAAGGGGCGTTCCGTAATAGGAGATAGCGTTAATGTCCGCGCCCTTGTTCAGAAGCATCCGCAAAACTTCAAAATTTCCCGCATAGGCGGCACAATGAAGAGGAGTATATCCTTCAATTTCACCATCATTATTATTAAACGATGTGATATTAAAGGATAAGTTATTAAATGTTGCATTTTGATGTACTATGTCATTTTGTCCGGTTCGGATATTAATGTCGGCACCGCGATCCAGAAGTTCCTGCATCATCTGGCACGTACCATTTATGGCAACAACGTGCATCAAGGTCGTTCCTTTCGAGTTGTGAGCATTCACGTCGAAATTACTTTTGCCGTCCAAAAGTGACTTGAAACTTTCATTGTCCCCGTGTTTCACAACAAAATGAAGAAGTGTTGCATAATTTGGACTCAAGATGTCGAAATCCTTCTTCTGGATGAGAAAAAAATTTATCAAGTCCCGGAATCTAGTGGTACTGTCGTCCTCCCCATTTTTTGGGAGTCTATCTTCTTCCTTCATAAATATTTCTACTGCATTCAAAATCCTTGAGATTAGAGATTCTTCCAGGTCTTTTTGAAGTTTTGTGGAAACATCCAACACGTCCATGTTCTGAAATTAATGTGTAATTACTATAAAGCCCACGAAATATTTCTCGATAAAGTTTAAAAGGGAATGGAAAATAAACTAAATTTTGGAATTTATTGAGGGTAATTTTTGTCACGCTCAAATGATTTCGTAACAGCCCAATTTAAATTCAAAAGAATTAGATATGAATTGAAAAAATGTGTTTCAAAAATCCATATATTTTTGTGAAACTGGAATAAGTTTCGAGGGATTTTAGATAAAGAAGAATTCAATGCAATTCGTGAAAATTCAAGTTGAATTTGAAAACAAATGAAATTAAAACAATTTGAAAGAATTCAAGGCAAATTAAAAAAAAAGCAATCTCTTAAAATCTTAGAAATTACTAATTTCTAGCACAAGAAGTGACTAATGACTAGAAAATAATTAACGTTGAATTCAAAAGAATTAAAATGAATTGGAACAATTTTAAAAATCGAGAAAAATGGTATTGATCATATCAAGTTTTTATATCAGTTTCGTAAAATTATATCACTTTTTGGAAACATCCAACACGCCCATGTTCTGAAATTAATATGAAATTACCATAAAGTCCACGAGATGTTTCTCTGAAAAGCTTAAACGGAAATGGAAAATGAACTGCATTTTTGGAATTTATTGAGGGTACTTTTTGTCACGCTGATAGGATACTTTTTTCGCGCTCAAAGGGAATATATTACATTCAAAAGATTTGATAACAACTCAACTTACATTAAAAAGAATTCAAATGAATTGGAAAAAATGTTTTTAAAAATCTATATATTTCCGTAAGCTGGAATAAGTTTAGAGAGATATTAGATGAAGAATTCAATGCAATTCGTGCAAATTAAAGTTGAATTTAAACAAATCAAATGTATTTAAAACAATTTGAAAATATGAAGAAAAAACATAATTGAATTTAGTAAGTTTGAAAGGATCTTAGAAATATTTAGAAGGATTCAATGTAATTTGAAAAATTCAACAAAATTTCAAAGAATTTAAGGTAAACTCAAAACAAATCGATCCCTTGAAATATGTGAGACCCTACTAACTTCTAACATAAAAAGCGACTAATGACTACAAAACAATTCAAGTTAAATTTAAAAGAATTGAAACAATTTGAAGAATCGAAAAACATTGTATTGATTATATTAAATTCAGGGCACGATCTAAATGCTTTACAAAAAATATTAAAAAATCTCTTCAAATCCTTGAAACTCTACAAAGTACCTCAATAATGAATAAATTCTTTAAAATCCACTAAAATCCCGTTTAATTCTATTATATCTTCTGAAATCATGGGAAATTTATTAAAATACATTCAGTTTTAAAATCCCTTAAAATCATAGAAAATTTTATAAAATAACATTAAATTAATTTTTTTATTCTGGTTATCTTAAAGTTCCCTAAAATACTCCAAACTATAAGCTCCTGAAAATGACTTAGAAGTTTTAAAAATACCCTAAAATCTTAAACTGGGTGACAGTTTTAATCAAAGAAAAAAATTCCCGGTCATTTCCCGGTATGCAAATATCTTTTCCAGGTGACAACAATTTTTTAAATCGGACTCTATTCTAAACATTTTCCCATTTAAAGTAATACAAAAAAACAACAACAAATTAGAGGATTCAAAGTGGAACGCTTGAATTTTAAACTTTTAAAATTGAAGTTTGAAAGTTTTTCAATTAAAAAATGTTGTAATCAAATGCTTAATAATTTACACTTATAAACTGGAAGGGACTAACACTTTTCAACTGAACAGTTTTAAATGAAATGAACGTAAGTTACAAAATTCAGAATTGTTAACATTCATAAATTATAGAATTGGGAAATTTAGATTTGAAATTTTATTTCAAAATCTTGAGAAATCTAGAAGTTGATTTAAATTTGATCAAAATTAAAATTATCATTCAAATTTTTTCAGAACTTCGAAATGACTTAAAATTAATTATATGTGTCCTACAACTTTTCGAAACCCCTGCGAATTTACACAAATTTCCTTCAAATTTAAATTTATAAATAACATTTGAATACTTATTACTTGTAGAAAATCTCGAGTAATTTTAAGAAATATTTAGAAATTTTAAAAGGGTTCCAAAATAATAACAGCATTTTCTTAATATTTCTAGGAAAATTGAAAATGATTTTTTATTTTTAAATATTATTTTAACTGAATATTTAAAAAGATTTCCAAAATTGTAGAAAAAAGTATATTCTTTTAAATACACCATTTCAAAATATAAATTAAAAACACCATCTCAAGACATAAACTATTTGAAGACACTATTTCAAGTTAAAAATTAATTTTGAATCTTTTCGAAACTTCTAAATATCTCAAAATTATTCAAATTTTTTCCCACAAATAATAAGTGTTGAATTATTATTTCTACATAAAAATTCAACAATTAGACTGACGAATTAAACATTTTTTAATTAGAATAATAAAAAATGTAACGTTAAAAGTTTAAAAGCTTTTTAAATTTAGAATGATTTAAATATTTCTCAGCCAAACAATTTACTTTCAAATTCTTAAGATTTTTTTTAACTGAACGGGTTAAAAATGGAATATTTTGGACTGAAACAATATTTTTAATTTAATATAAGCCTTTAATTACGAATATCTTATCATTAAATTATTTTTTAAGTTGAAAATAATTTATAAAGTTTCCATCGCACGTTCAAATTTTTTTAATGGCTAAGACTTTCGAACTGAAACAGTAACAATCTGGAAATTCGTCAACTTTGAACAAATTGAAAATCGTGTTATCAACGAAATTATTGTTCCGTTTTAAAAATTAAAATCATATGCCTAAAAATAAAAATAAAGCATTTTTAAAGTGAAATACTTTTGAATTACGCATTGTACACTAAATAAATTCCCAGTCCATTATTTCCAGTTACTTCTTACATATATTCTGCGATTTTTGATTTTCCATACTCCCTAACTCAAATAGGGAACCCGTAGGGGCCAAATATTGAAGACAGGGCACTTCAGGGACCTTAACTGAATATAGGGTACAATAGGAGATATAGGGAACAGTATTTGAGGCCTAGTATAAGTATGTAATTAAAATAAGAAACTTTTTTATCTAACAAAGAAAAATAAAGCGATGCATACTGAACACATATTAGCAGTAAATGCACACGCGCAAAGCGCGCGTTCGGGTCTCTAGATTTCCATTTCATAACAGAAAAATATGCAAATTTAAAAACCAATTATTAAACCAATTTTTTTAATACAAAGTTTAAAATATTTTTCAAAGAATCAGTAATTCCGAATTGCAAGCTTTGGAAATTAAAAATATATAAATACGAAATTGGTATGATTTTAGATTAAAATTCAGAAAATAGGACAATGTCAAAACATTAAAATTTGAATATTCAAAATTGTGTAATTTAAAATTCTAAGGAGCCGAAATTATATTTTTGATAACTAAAAAAGTTCAAATTTAATAATTAAATGTATTGAATTTTAATCATTTTTAATTCAAAACGACTAAATGTTCACAATTTAATAATTAAAACTAAATTGATTCTTTCAAATTCAAAGCATCTGAAATTCTCCAATTTTAAATTGTTATCATATAATAACAGTACAATTTAACATTACAGCTGATTAAACAAGTGTTTCCAAAATTATAAAACTAATTGCATTATTTCAACAACAAAAAAACTTTCAAAATAAAAAGTAATGTTTAATGGGAAAAATTTTAACATTTCTTCTCCGGAACGTTAAAACTTTAGATTTATTATTCATTCTAGAAATTTCCGAATCAAATATTTTTCTACAAAATTGTTGAGTTTCCTACAAAAGAGTTGAATTTTTAGCCAGAAAATATATATTTTCGGTAAATAAATATAATTAAGGAATAAATAATTCGTTTTTCAGCTAGAAACAAAATTAATCCTTAACGAAAACTGATAGCCAATACTGCAACCCAGAAAGGCTTCACTGTGAAATCAATAACAGTTAAATTCAATAAAAATGAAAAAAAGATTTGAACTGTCAATTTTCAGTAAGAAGCACTAAATATCGTTTGTTGAGTCCCAAACTATTATAATTATGAAAAACAAACTTTTTTTATACTCGTAAAAATATTGAAAGACACGTTTTTCGGTGCTTTTTATTCAATTTCCCAAACATCCAAATCGATCTCCTGGTTCGCGTAAACATAAGTTGGATTCGAAAAAAAAGGTGAATCTTTGTTTGAAGTTATGCTGACATAGCCGTAAGGGCGTTGGAACGAGGACCCAACCTTAAAATTGAAATACCTCAGTTTAGTCCATAAATTCTAGAATAACATATTTCTTAGAAAATAAGGGCATATTCCTGTTTTGAATGAAATCCCCTTAATTATATATAAAATATGTAATTCTAGAAATTAAGGAATAAACTGCAGTAATTCAATATTGAGATGGGGCCCTCGTCCCAACCTCCTTAAGTCGCTCCAAACGGCTGTCAAATTCGCTATCGTCAAAGTAGGTGAAAACAGTTGAGTTGTTGAACGCAATATTTTAACCACATAAGCTAACAGCAATTATACGGGTCAGTTCGGAAAGATTATTCTCGAAAATACTTTTGTTCCCGTTTAGACATACTTTAGCGGTGGTGAATTTGACGGCCATTTGAAGCGCCTTAAGAGTTCGTGCACATAATACGGCATACGCTTTTCCTTTGATTAAATAAATATGAGAATAAAATTGCCGTGAATCCAAAAGGGATACTACGTAATAAACAAAAGGAAAACGGTCGACGCATTATTTGAATGACCCTCAAGGAGGTTACAATAAGTAAAATCGAAGATTTATTAATGCTCTTCAAATATTTTAGGCTTGTATTGATTTCGCGTCGTTTTTTAAAATATAAGAATTTCTTACCTCCGTTTGTAGACAATATCTGGATTTTTTTTGAAATAGCAATGTTTATACAGAAGGGAAAACTGTTAATGTAGTAATTTTGGCATAAAATGAAATTTTAGAATGTTCAGGTTAAGGCTCATTTACATATCTGTTTAAAAAACTCTAATATGTGAAAATAATTTTTAATGTTATCTTATCTCATACTAGAAACTCCCCGAGCAAAATATCCGGAAAGTTTTAAAAAAGGAACAAGCTTATGCCACTGCCAAATGATAGTCAGAGAAAGAGTTTTACTAAGAGAGGTGTAAATGAGCCTTAACTTAACCTTTTAAAATTTCATTTTACGCCTAAATTACTAAACAGTTTTTGCCTTATTAAAAAGACTGCTATTAAAAAAAAAAAACCTTTCTAGTTATTAAAAAAAAGTACTGCGATTTAAAAAATGTTTAATGCTAGAATGAAATATTTGTGTTCATTCATTCTCCTAACAGTGACGCCACTCAAAAATATAAAACGCTTCTTCGCCATTAAAGGTAATTTTCGTAACGTAAATAATACGTAAATAAATGAATAAATTAGATAAACCGAAATAGACAATTATTTGATCAAATATATCTTATTGATTGAAATGCGTTAATTTTAATTAATACTTTTGATACAAACACAAATTAGGTAAACTTTTCAAATTCAAACAAATATAATATATATAATAATATAAATATAATTCTAGAACAATATTAAAACAAAAAATATATGTACTTACATTCATAATCTGGGATGCCATTACGTTCACTCGAATCTTTATTTTTGTCTTTGATGTGTGGACCGTACGAAGCGAATGACTAAACGTTTATCAACTGTTTACCAACGTTTGTTAATGTCGACTGGGGAGTTTAATGAGACGCCAGAGGTAGAAGTACTTCTGCGCAAGCCCTGAGCAAATTCTAAGTGAAAACTCTATTCGACATGCGCAGAAGCCCGGAGCGCATCATAATGTCTACACTGAAAAATGGAAAAATGATATAGAATTGCAAAATTACTTATGAATTTACAAAAGATCGTTAAAAATATTCTTACGGCATTTATATTAATTATATTTTCTCGGATAAAGTATCAATTTGACACGATGCTTCCTATATTATTAGGCTTGAAGTGCAAGGCGCAAAAGCTTCCAATGCAAATAGAGAACAGCGCAGGGCCGACGCAGTGCGGGGCACCTATACAATTCTTATTATCTCTGCACAGTCTTCTGCAACCCGGAAGGTTTTTCACTGTAGCAAGATTTATGTGCGTTAAGAATTTAAATTGTCCGTTTTTGGTTAAAAATTGGCCTCTTTTAGTGTAAAAATGAACCATTTGCAGGGTGGCCGTTTTAATCAATGAAAAAAATTCCCGGTTTTTTCCCGGTTCACAAAAATTTTCCACGGTCACTGAGATTTAAAAAATTAAACACTAAATCTAAAAAGTGTTCCATTCGAAGTAATAAAAACTGAAAAAAGCACTCAATGTGAAACTCTTGAATTTTAAGCTTTAAAAATTGAAGTTAAAAAGTTGTTTCATTCAACAATTTTGTATTTAAATTCTCAATAATTTAAACGTATAAAATGAAAGCTGCTAACACTTTTCAACTGAACTATTTTAAATTAAATGCTTCTATAAATTGTAGAGTTCAAAGATTCAGATTTATTTCCAAAAATATAAATCCACGTTATCATTTTCAATTGTCTGAGCTGAAGAATCAGTGAATGAATTTTAAAATGTTTAAAATTACACCATTTTCAAAAAAATTAAATTCTAATTCCAGCTCAGAATTAGTTAAAAGTTGAAAATTTCCTGTTCAACTGCATTATTTTTACTCTTTTCGAAAAATCTCCATTTCAACTAATTGTAAGAATTACATTTTTTTTAATTCCCTGTTCGAATTCATAATTTAACTTTTTTTGAAAATACCTAGTTTCAACGCAGAATAACAATTTTGTTTGAAAACTTTCAATTTTTCATAAATAATTGTTATTCTCTTGGATAAATTCCAATTCCAGCTCATAATTGGTTAAAAAATCAACATTTCCAGTTCCAATCCAGAATCTTAAGTCTTTAGGAAAATTCTTGATTTGAACTCAGATATAAAATTCTTTGGGTAATATCCCTGTTCAAATCAAGAATTTTAATTCTTTTCGAAAATTCTCCATTTCAATTAAAAATTAGAATTTGTTAGTAAAGTTCCCTGTTCCAATTCATAATTTGAATTTTGTTTAAAAATACATCGTTTCAACTTGGAAATAAAATTTTTATTTAAGATATTTAATTTTTGTATTCAGAATTGTTATTCTCCTGGATAAATTCCACTTTCAACACAGAATTGGTTGAAAATTCCTTGTTCAAATCCGGAGGTTTAATAATTTTCGAAAATTCTCAATTTCAACTATGAATTAGAATTTTTCTGTAAAATTCCCTGTTAAAATTCATAATTTTAATTTTTCCGAAAATATCCCATTTCAACTTAGAATTAGAATGCATTCTTTTAAAAAATACGCTGCTGTTCCAGCTCGGAAGTTGTTTAAATTTTTGAATTCCCCGTTCCAAGACAAATTACAATACTTCTGGATAAAAACCAGTTTCAACTCAGACTTGGTTTAAATTTGAAAATTCCCTGATTCAACTCAGAATTAGATTTCTTTGAAAAAAATTCCTGTTCCAATTCAGAATTTTGTTCCTTTTTCAAAATTTCCAGTAAATTAAATACTCGGAGTTTGTTGAAATTTAACAATTCCCGGTTCCAAATCAGAATTATTATTGTGGATAAATTCCAGTTTTAACTATAAATTTATAAAAATTGAAAATTCCCTGTTCAAAGTAAAAATTAAATTACGTTTATTTTAAATAGCTTAAAAATCCTTACATTTTTTCTTCTTTTTTTTTTAATTCTGCCAAATTAAAGACATTTTCTTAAAATCTTCCACATTCATTTTTAAATCTTTATCAATCTTTTTAAATATTCTATTAAAATTAGTTTATTAAAATAAAAAAATCATTTTCAATTTTCCTAGGCAATGTTTATTAAATTAGGCCGTGGGCTATTTGCACCGATTTTTTAGTACCAATAGACGGATTTTGTCAGTACACCTAGACACTTTATTTCAATTATATTAAATCATTTCAAATTTTAAAGTAATTTTGAATTTATGCAAATCTTCTGAATATCTCTTCAACTTACTCGGATTTTGTCTAAGAATAATAGGTGTTCGATTTTTATTTATACATCAAAATTCAACAACTTGACTTTCAAGTTAAATTTGATTCAATAGAACAATTAAAATTGTAACGCTCTAAGTTTCGTTTTGAATATTTAATTTATAACTACTTATTTTAAATGAACAGTCAGATATTTCTAAATATTAAGTAACTGTTCTTTTTTTAAACTGAAAACTTTCAAATTGCATGGTTTAAAAATGGAATATTTTAGCCAGTTTAAATTTTCACTTTAAAACCTGGGCATTCTAAAATTTTGAAATGATACCGGATCGTCTTGTGCAATCAATTATTATTTAATTTTTGAATCTTACAGTACAATTCATTTTAAAAAAATCATTAATTAATTTATATTCACAGTTGATCAACTAAAAATGTTTTTTTTTATCAAAAGTCTTCGATTTTAAACGCTTCCAATTTTTAATTGTTCAAGTCTTTAAAACTGCATTTTAAAATACTTAAAAATGAAACGTAGGTTAAAAAATTAAAAATGGAAGAAATAAATTCACGGTCATTTCCTGGTCCAGCGGCCACCCTGAATTTAGATAAAAAAGCTTGTATTTTATTAAAAATCCATCTATTGGTTAAAAAATAATTTTTGGATTGAAAATGTAACTAATTTTTCGAAAATTCGTCTTTATTTTCTTGAGAATTGTTCTTTTTAGTTGAAAATTCGACTATGTGTTTGAAAATTGACTTTTTTTATAAAAAATCATTGTTTGCAAATTCATTTTTGCTGTGTAAGTTCTATATATTTTTGGAAATTCAATTTTTTTTCTGAAAATTTCATTATTTGTTTTTACGTTGAAAATTATTTTTTGTTTCTTTGAAATTAATTTTCTTTAAGTAGAAAATTTGCCTTTTTTAGTTAGAACTTTAAATCCTCAGTTGGGAATTGATGTAAGTTGTTGAAAATTTGCATTTTTAGTAGAAATTTCATTTTCGGTTCAAAATTTATCTTTATCAGTTGAATATTCTGCTATTTGGTAAAAATGTAGAGAATGTTATCAAAACAAATACATACTGCGCATCTTTTAAGTAGACAATAATGTTATGTTTGTACAATTCAGAACTACTTCGTCGTGTGGTCGATCGGGTATAGTTCCCACGGCTTTTTTTCCCATAAAAATGAAAATTTTAAAAACTGAATTCGGAGATGCTATAAAATATCATAACGGAAGTCCCGGACTCTTTCTTGAGGTATAATAACAAAAAAATGTATTGTGCTAAATAAAAATTGTATGCATGTGCATTATTTTGAGGTTAGGGTCGTTTTTCAGCTCTGTCATTTCGATAATTTGGAAATTACTTATGAAATAAACTTTTTTGATTGACTACAAACAAGGCTCATTCCGGGATAGCTACTATGTTTATTTGTAAGTCCAAAGTTTTCGGCTAAAAATATTGTGTAGTTTGGAAGTAACGCTCGGGAGAATTTTAACACACATAACCTCGAAATATACACACACGTTTTTAGAAAAATAAAAATTTGTTGGAATTAACCCACAAAAAAGTGTGCAGGGACGTCCGTTAAGAATGTTCGCTATCATTTCCTAAATTAAAAAAAAAAATTATTATTCTAGAAAAAAACCGGGAGAACCTAAAACTGATAAAATCGATCATTTTTTAGTATCACATGCCCTTAATCGTCATGGCTGCCATCAAAACGTTAACCACCATCTGCGCAATTAAAAAAACAGTTTACATTTTTATTGACAATAGCGAATAACGAAAATATTAAATCTAATTGTGAGCTGCTTTTTTATTAACGTAGGTGATGATTATTTAAGTTTGTATCCAATGTCCATGAAGAAAGTGCGGGATCACTTAATAAACGATTTAACTTGTGCGGCAGTATTAGAAAAGACCTTTCGTTTTAGCACGGAATATACTAAAAATCACTTTTCAATAACAATGCTTCAATTTTTTAAAATAATTTGCCCCTTTATCAACAAATGTTTTACCAATCGAGTGTGGAGATTTGCATTAAAACCAAAAAATATTGTTCTATCATAAGCACATTTATTTTCAGCTTTAAAAATTACATCATTTCAACCTGAATATTTATATTTTAACGATAATTAGGTACAATGCAATAGTAATCTAATTCTTAAAAGTATAACATAATATTTTTTAAATTCAGTCGGAGATAATTAAAACCGGAACGCTTTTTCAAAGGTCTCTAAATCTTTTATGTTCAATTTGTTCAAAATCATATCAGTAATCAAGAGTGGTAAGTTCTTTTTAATTATTTTCTTCAAAAAGGCAGCGCCTCGTTGAACTAAATCTCGTCTGACCTTTCCCTCTTTAATGCAATATTCTAAATGAGTAGCATATAATGGAAACTTCAACTTATACATTTCAGTCTCCAACACCGACATTATATTTTTGTTTCTGAAAATTGCTGCCAATAGTTTCTCATCAGCCTTCAATAAATCAAAGTAAGAAATGCTGCTTGATCCGAAGATCTTTTCTTTCATGGTTTGTATTTCTTGATCATACTTATCATAAATTTCAGTTAATGCCGCATCGCTTTTAACTTTATACAAAAGTTCCTCGTTGGCTTTTTTATTTAAAGCTATAACTATGTAAGCATAAACAATGTCTAACGTTAAATGACGGGACTCAAAGTGAACTTCATCTCCATCTTCAGGAATTTTCAGACAATAATCAATAGGTGTTAAGCCTTCTTTATTAAGAATATTAAAATTCGCCCTTAACTGTAGAATATACTTAGCAGCTTTATGATAATACTTAGAACAAGCTTTATGAAGTACCGTATTTCCTTTAGAATCTTGGACATCAATCTCAACGCCATATTTGACCAAAAGTTTATAAGGAAAAAAAGGAACCTGATCCGTAAACATAGGTATATCCTTCCGTAGTAAAATATCTAAAGGTGCTTTATCTGAGTTATTTCTAATGTTGGGGTCAACACCCGCTTCCAAACTAAGTTTAACGATAGTTTTGTTGCAGTACCAAAATGAGTAGTGAAGAGTGGTACAACCTCGCAGACATATGGTGTTGAAATCGGCACCACGTTCTGCAAGAAACTCCACAGTCTTAAAATAACCATTATAACATGCTATTTGCAAAGGAGTTCTACCTCTTTTAGGGTCTTTTTCGTCGATATTAGCACCTCGATCGAGTAATAATCGTACAACTCTCACATGGTGAACTTCATGCTCATTTAAATACTCCGGCGTGTAGTTTTTTTTGGTAAGCAAATGATAATCGTCATCGAATCCATCAGCCGTAGCTAGTCCGCAAGCA
Source organism: Belonocnema kinseyi (assembly GCF_010883055.1). NCBI lineage: Eukaryota > Metazoa > Arthropoda > Insecta > Hymenoptera > Cynipidae > Belonocnema > Belonocnema kinseyi. The sequence continues at coordinate 167,071,811 of NC_046657.1, forward strand.
AAGTGAAGCGGCGAACCCCTGTATGATGAGACGTTAGGGTCTGCACCTTTGTTTAATAGCATCTCGATAACATTCATATTCCCTGTATGAGAGGCGTAATGGAGTGGAGTAAATCCTCGGCGGGTAGTAATAGTGGAGGTACAGTAATCGTCCGTAAATTTTGTTATCGTACGCTCAGCACGAACATTAATGTCAGAACCTTCATCTAAAAGAGCCTGTACCATTCCACATGTACCAGCAGCTGCAGCTATATGCATATATGTTAATCCTCGCGAGATATGAAAATCAATGCCAAAGCATGTATTGCCTAAGAAAAATTGAAAAGCTTCGTCATATCCGCACTTGGCAGTAAGATGAAGAAGCGCTGAATATTTCCACGGAGACAGTTCCATATCATCTTTTTCCACGAAGAAATGTATAATGTGGCGAAACCTCGTTAAGTCTGTTTTTTCATTAATGGGAAGTCTCTCTTCTTCTTTCAGAAACCATGCAACTGAATCCAACATTTTATGTGCAAGATCTACTTCAAGCTTCTCTTGCCTTGTCAGATGCTCATAACGGGACATCATCTGTAACAATGATCATAATCCCATTTTAGATAGCTAGAAATTGATCATAGTAAACAAAATTTACAACGTTTCTCTCCATTTCAATCTTATCAAACGGGTAGAGACTCTAGGCATGTACTTCCAGCAGGGTACCGTAAACAATTTTCTTAAAATAACGTGCAGTGACGTACGTTACTTTGCATTACAGTTGACAAAAAATTGTATACAGTAGTGTTAATGTCGGCTGGATTAAATGGGTACCAACGCAACGTTATAAAGTAACTCCGGTTGAACATCACAGTTCATTGCCCTGACGTGCATCTACCTCAAGCGCAACGCAAGCCAATAAAAAGGGGTTGCTAAGTCGTCAAGTTATTAAATGGTACCCTAACATAGCCTGAAACGGGCGATGACCAAAGGAGCGCGAGCTACCTGGGATCCTTCCTCTTCCAGTGGGACTTTTACCCCTCACACCAGTCTTGGCGCGCTTAGTCGCCGGGATTGCCGGAGCGCAGGGTCTATTGTCGCTAATAACCCTAAATCACCTCCGATTACCGTTCCAACTTATTCACTTAAAATTTAAAAATAACTTATGCAAACTATTTGGAAGTCATTTTTTGGGAATCTATGGGCTTTTACGAGTCCCGGGGTATGTAATTTCTCATTACCAGACAAAAATTAAATATCAACATTCCCTCATTGAATTGAGAAAATATGTAGATTCCGAATATTTCTATTTTCAGACAGAAATTTGGATAAGGCTATTGTCGATATGCAGACAGTATTAAACAATAGACATTTTAGAAAACTTGATCTTTTCAAAGATTTCTTTAGATCTGGAGGTATTTATTTATGACTACGTTATGCATAATGTTAAATCCAAATTTCTGACTAAAAATAGAAATTCTCCGAATCTACATATTTTCACGATTGAATGAGGGAATTTTGATATTTAATTTTCGTCTGTCTAGGAGAAGTGACATACCCCTGGACTCGAGAAAGCCCATAGATTCCTAAAAAATGACTTCCAAATAGTTTGCATCAGTACTTTTTAAATTTTAAGTGAATAAGTTGGGACGGTAATCGGAGGTGATTTAGGCTCATTAGCGACAATCGACCCTGCACTCCGGCAATCTCGGCGACTAAGCGCGTCGAGACAAGTGTGAGGGATAAGGGTCCCACTGGAAGGAGAAGGATTCCAGGTAGCTCGCGCACCTTTGGGGTGCACCCCCTGAAGCCGTGTTATTTAAAATTATGGGTAAAATCTACCACGCGGTTCGCATCCATCCCCTTGACCCAGCTGTCGAGGGGTGTATTGTTTCGGACGAGTCGAGCGCTGGCAGTATAGTCTTCTTCAACAAGACGCAAGGTTTGCATTGCGAACCCTCTGCAGTACACATTATCGCGATACATTAGGCTGAGGAAGAGAGATACTAGGAGAAGGAAAATAGAGAAAATACAGAGATATCATGGAACCGGGAATGAAAATTCCATGAAGTTTAAATACATGCAATTAATTATTCATAATAACACGGATAAATTCTCCATTAATGAATTTAAAGCTTCTATTTAGCTTCCTTTTTCTAGCGTCTCTCTTTCTCTTCCTAATGTATCGCGATGATGGTTACAGTAGAGGGTTCGCAGTGCAAATCTTGCGGCTTAAAGGGACTCCATAGTTCGTATTTAGTCCTTTCACCTGCTCGCTGGGGGGCCTATTTTTCCGCCCGAGTCGAGTACCGACAGTACAGTCTACTACAAGCTACTGTGCTGCAGCGAAAACTGATGCGAACCCTGGAGCAAGCAGTAGCAGGTGCAATATTAGAAAGAGAAAGAAGAGACAGCGCAGAGCAAACCCTGGCGGACCGAAGGAACTGAATGGAGCCTCTATAAAGTACACGTAAAGACCCCATTGGGTCCCCATTCAGTTCCTTTATTAAAAAAATATTTTAAAAACAGGAAGATCAACTTTTAAACTGTTGAAATTCGGATTCTACGTTAAATTTTCTATTAAAAACTCATGGAGTAATCGTAATACTTTTTTTTCAGCGTTAAAAATCTAAAAAAAATGTCATTAACTTCTGCTGAAGATGACTTCAAGCGCATCCATAATAATTCAAATGGTATGTTGCGCGCGAAGTTTAAAAATAAAATCCTCTCTCACTTGCATCACAGCGTTGTTGTCTGAGGTTTCCACTGAGTGGCGCTAGCATCCAGACAAAGTTCTTAAAGTTACCGACGGAACGCACTTGAAGTCGCCTTCGGCCCATGTCAATGACAGGTATTTTATTTTTTGAAGTTTTTAACGCTGCAAGAAAAAGTATTGCGATTACTCCGTGAGTTTCTGATGGAAATTTTAACGTAGAATCCGAATTTCAACCATTTACAAGTTGATTTTTCTGTTGTTTTTTTTTAGTTTTTTAAAAACGAACCGAAATTTCACTAAAGTGGAATTCTGCCGCGACAGATCCGCGGAAGGGGATTAATTACCACCTCAAAGTTGTTCAAAAAAGTAGATAAATATGTCATTTTCTGTAAGCTAAATTTTCGCGGTCAATGTGAAGACAATGAAACATTGTTCTGTACAATTGGAACCTATATTGGAGAAACAAGAACAACATTTTAGACTGACAATCTGCTCCGAAAACTTGTAGCCCTGATATGTAAATCCGTGCGGCGTTTCACTGCCTTGGATTGTCAAGGTAAATAAAATATACAAATACATACAATCCTCAATTTGTACTCGAGTTTAAAATTTGCGCCATCAATCTTCCATATCAACTTCTTAAATAGCGAGTCACTTGTGAAAAGTTTGAAATTCTGAAAGAGCATAATTTTTGGCAAGGAAAAAGAGCATAATTGCCAAATTTCTGAAATAAAAAGGAATTCACGAGCAACAATATTCAGCACAGCAAAAGGGCATAAGCGTTAAAAAATATATCATTCATAAATTTACAGTCTGTCAAGTTAAAGCGTGGGTGGCTTTACTCGCAGTCGGTAAGGTGTATCGACATTATTTTGGTGTCAAAATATTAAGAAGAGCTCCCTCTTT
>NC_046657.1:167075507-167079153 GCF_010883055.1 Belonocnema kinseyi
GTTGTTCTGCGAGCTGTTTTTGCGTCTGACCATCGTCTTCATCCAGCAAAGCCTGCAATTCGACGTCCTCAAACGATTTCGGTGGTTTGCCGCGGTCAGCTTTTCTCACATCAAAATTGCCACTTTTGAACTTGTTAAACCACTCATTACACTGCGTTCGAACAAGAGCATGTTCTCCGTAAGCTTCGACAAGCATTCGATGAGATTCTATCGCCGATTTACCCAAATGGAAACAGAAAATTAATGCTCCCCGCAAATCGTTGTTTGAAGGCACGTATTTCGACATTTTCAAGAGCGAAAAAAATCACGATGTCATATGAAACTTGAAATGTTTGGTATTGGATATTGTTGACAGATGACAATACGCCAATTAGCACAAATGATAAGTTCCGACAGTGCCTACAAGTGTGCCTACTAGCCGCTAGATGGCAATACCGGTTTCATATGTATACACCTGGTAGAAATGGTTCAGACTCAAATCTTTCGCGGAATAGTGAATTTTGTGGTATGACGTTGCAGACATGGAAGGAGAGGTGGAAATGTGAGGAAGGTTAGCATACCGCTTAACATAGGAGTGCAGACATTTTTTTGTTGAGAAAATATGCTAAACGTAAAAGTCAGTAAGCTATAAAGGTCTTAATTTTCAAGTGCATCATGTAGAAATGTGTGCTGTGAGGAAGATTAGTACATGGCGCTGCAACTGCACAAGACTTTTTCGAAATAATATTGGAAACATAAAAGTAACTTATAAATGTACAATTAGTAATATTTCTCAAGTAATATTTTAAGAATAATAATAATTTCTCAAGTAATATTTCTCAATCTGCGTTCTTAATCATATTCCATTATTTTGTCGATTAAGGATCTTGCAGTGTCACCAAAGGAAAGAAAATATCAAAAAGTTTAGTGTATCAGATCGGGTACTCTCAACTCCAATTTAAGATAGTTGATTGTATTTCGTGACACTAGAAGGTTGAATTGAAAAAAGAATGGAACATGACCTAGACAATAGATTCCAAACTTGACAAGTATTATTATTCGTACATTTATGACGTACTTTTATGTTTAGAATGTTTTCTCGAAAAAGTTGTCTGCATTCCGATGACGTCATGCTAAAACACTCAATTCAAACTTCCCGCTCTTCGAGACCCTTTTTTTAATTGGTCAGTCACTAAAGTTGAGTAGAGCGTACAGGGACCGTGGTGGGAGATGCCGGTACTACGGGGGGACGTACAACTAGGGAGACTTTAAGTTAGGAAGATCGGCGTGGATTCATGGCTGGTCACACGGCTCAAATTGCTTAAAGTAGTTGGATACACACCGAAAATTTTTTTCGAAATCCTTTAAAAACTTACAATTATAGAATACAGTAAATAGCAAGACTGGATTGTTATAAATCATGAGGAATTTATTTTCCTTTACTTTTTAATAAAATTAATATCAACATGTTGACATTTTTCTTAACAAAATAACAAGATATTATTAAACTAAATTAATTAATATTAAAAATTTTGTTTATAATCCACACGCTTGCCGTTCAATTGATTATTTATTCTAAACAATATGTTCAAAGTAGTTTATTGAAACCTCAATTTTTTAATCAAATTAGTAAATATTCATTAACATTTAATATTGCAGATTAATATTAAATATGACAAATAATTATAAGATTAATATGATCGATTAACTTGCAAATTCAATTGTTTTGTTGTAAATTTTGATACAGAATTCATCTTGATTGAAATTAGTAAATAAATTGAAAAAAGTATTCAAGAAATTTAAATTGTTTTTTGGTTAACAATTTTATTATTTGATGGACAGTTCATTGACTAAACAATGTTTTTCATTAATTTTTCAACGATTTTGTTGAAAATTCCACTTTTTGGTTCGAAAATTTATCTTTTTGATTATAAATTTCATGTTTTTTTTAGGAAAAACGCAACTGTTAGTTCAAAAAAATATTTTTTTCGTTTTTAATGAAAAATCTTATTTGGTTGACAACTCATCTCTTTTCGTAGAAATTTTATCTGCTTTGGTTACAAGTCGAACTGTTTGGGTGAAAAATCGTTTGTTTTTCAAATGAATTACTTTTTCTCGATGAATTTAATTGCTTTTAATTTATAATTAAAAAATTTTTTGATTGAAATAGCAACGACTATATATTTTTTTATTAGAATTCATCTTTTTAGTAGAAAATTAGTATCTTTTATTTTAAAATTCAACAGTTTTTTAGAAAATTGAAGTATTAGGTTAACCAAAAAAGGTGAATTTTGATCAAAAAATATAACAGTTGATATTTTAACCAAAAAATATTGTAATTACAAATTGAAAGCAGTTGAATTAATTAAAAAAAAAAAACGAATTTTCAATAAAACTGTTAAACACTCATCCTAAACAGATTAATTTTTAGTAACAGTTGCATTTTTGATTACAAAAGATGAAATTCATAATTAAGCAGATAAATTTCAGAATCAAAAATACGAATTTTCTACAAAATAGTTAAAATATTAATAAAAAAAGATTTTTCAGTCAAGAAAGAAACAAATTTTAACCAAACTGTTGAATTTCTAATTTAAAAAGACGAGTTTTCTTCAAAATAGTTATATTTTTAATTCGATATTAAATTTACTCATTTTTATTGAAAAATTACATTTATGGGTTATACTATTAAATTAAAGTTGGCCAAATTGGAGGTTTTAATAATCTACTGTGAAAAACTTGTTCAGAATAAATAATCCATGGAACGGCAAGTGTGGATATTATAAAAAAGGTTTTTAATATTTTAGTAGAAAAAAACTGCGAAATTATATTAAAAACACGGCAAAAGTGACCGTCTCAGTAATGGAAACGCAATTGCGCAACTCACGTTGAAATGTCCGAAACGCACAGAAAAACAGAAGATAAACTTCATATCGATTTCCGACAAAAGATTCTCTGCAACAAAAATTAACTTCACAGGATAAACTTTACACAAATATCTGTTAAACTTTCTTTTATTTTGCCATGACAACAACGTGCTCTTTGAAAGACGCGAAATTGCCTAAACAAAACTTTATCGCTCTAAAAAATTTTCTATTAGTGTAGGGAATTTTAATAATACAAGGCTATAAAAATTATGCGGAAAGTTTTGAAATACAAAAAATGGCGAAGTTGGCAGCAGTTTATTCACAGGTTTTGTGGATTATTTTTTATTATTTTTCACTAAATGTATTACTTGTCAAAACAAAAATTAGTAGTAATAAATTCAAAAGAACTTAAAAAATACTAGAAAATTTTTACTTCTATGATTTATGTTGGAATATATAAAAGATACTCAATGACATTTATTATTATCCCAGTATTGGACATACTTTTGAGGTTGTTCCAGTAATGGTCGGTTTACCTTTCTTAAATTAAAAGTGAAATTCAGTTATTCTTAAAAGTTCGATTCTTTTATTACGGTTCAGGTTAGCTGGGATTGTAATGAAGGTTAGTATGCTTGGCACATCATTACATGTGAATGCATACTATTTTTTAGAAAGAATATTCTAAACGTAAAAGTTAGATATACAGTCTGTCAAGTTAAAGCGTGGGTGGCTTTACTCGCAGTCAGTAAGGTGTATCGACATGATTTTGGTGTCAAAATATTAAGAAGAGCTCCCTCTTT
>NC_046657.1:167079253-167084165 GCF_010883055.1 Belonocnema kinseyi
GGCGCATACTTTGAATAAAATATTTGTTATCATTCTCTTGAAATAAATGTGTTTTTTTCTTGAAAAAATACCGGTTTCATATGTATACACCTGGTATTTGGAGTCCATAATATTGTGCAATTTTCGCATGTGAATCGCCTAGCACTGCGCCTTTCCGCTGCTAGTGTATTTCAGACGAGAGTCGCAATTAACCGTCTCTGGCCCCTTGAGCTAAAAATTACGCAGGCGGCAGTTCTAGGAATGACTACACTAAGTGGGGTGCATTTAACTATATAATTATTCATGGTATTTATTGATTTGAAATAGACCCGCGCTTTTCGGCGCAGTTGAAAAAGTTGCTTACAGGGGGCGCACTGACACAAGGTCGGGGCAGCCAATCAACTTAGCTTGTCAAAAATAAGAAACAAGACAATTTTCGCGCTTGAGGGGAGGCCCACTGCAGCCTTGAAATTATGTTGACGCGTCGATAATCGAACACGCGCGATAGCGATGAAGGACTACTGCGCATTCGTTACCCCTTCTCCTGTTGTGTAAACGGATTCTTTTAGAATTAAAAAGCCGCTGATAAAACGCGTAAATCATGCCTGGTTCATACTCCTCTTGTCAAACAGAACGTGTTTTCGATATGTTTAATTCCTTGTAATTGTACCGACAGATAACCTCACAGAGATGCCTTATGTTCCCCAAAAGTGTTCGTATTTTGAGATTATTTCATTCCTATTAATAAGTTCAAAAAATATATGTAATCAATTGTTTTAACTCCATGTGGAATATAAGTTTTGAAAATTTAATCTTAATCAATTCAAGTCAGCCTCTTTATATTGAAAATTATTTTTGACATATTTAAATAGATTTATTTATTGCATTATTTAACACGTCTAAATAAATTATTAAAATATAAATTTGAATATTTTTCGAATTTATAAGTTATAAAAGGATTCAATAATGAAAAATAGGTTAAATAAATGCTTTCGTTAAAATTTAATAAGTCGATTGAGAGGAATAGGATTTTCACTTTTTCTGTTCACGTTGGGTAGTTTTTAGACGGAGAAAAATAGCGTATTGATCGGAATACAAATTCTTAATCTTTCTGAATTCAACGCTCATTACTGGGGTGACCATTCGCCCATGTACAGTTATGGCCGCGTCAATATGACCTTAAATGCAAAACGTGATAACAGTATATTGCAAAAAAGGTATGATTTACAAGCTTATCACGTCTGAACTTCGAGTTAAGGTTGACGTATCCACCCAGGCTTGTACACCGACGACAGCGAATGCACATGCGCGGACAAGGATAATGATCATAATTGTATTTTGGATACTCCGCACATGCGCATTCGGTGTCCCTCCTTCTGTTGCGTATATGACTACTATCGTTTGCACCAACGAGACTAACGTCTTTTTTACTCTCACGCATAAACAAAACTCACGCTCGTGTAAATAAACTAAGTATGTAATTTTTTTCGGGCCCATTTTCTGTCCCACCGAAGCCCTATCTGACAATAAAGATGAATGCCAGTAAAATCTTAAAAATTAGAAAAAAATAACCTTTAGCTTATTTACTTACGCAGCTTACGGGGTAACAAAACTATCTTATATACAATAGCCAGACTGATACGGTCAAGTAAGTATAATTTGGACAGCTGACATGACTCCACATGACTCGGACAATATATTTTCTCGGATTTGCCGATTCAAACCGATTCCAGTAGCCAATAGTTGCAGCCATAGTAGAAGTACGCAAGGAGCAGCGCTGCACATGAAGCATTTTCGCACTCTCGAGCTCATAATTATTGGTCCGCCATTTTGCGCGTGAAATTTAAATCGTATCACACTTAATTTGAATATTATTAAACAATAGGTGTTAATAAAATATTTAAATAATCTTAGGAATCATGTAGTACATTGTTAACGATAATAATTAAGGAAATACAAAAAATATTTTTGAAATGCACAGTTATTATTTACTTTCTAAGAACTAAGAAGTCTTTATTTGAATTTCGATTTTTTTTGTAACGGAATCTTTTTTTTGCCATCAAACATTTTAAATTCTCATTACACATCACTATAACTCGGAAACAAGCTAATATCGCAAAAGCTTGTTTTTATTTTATTTCAAACCCAATTTTGGGTTGTTATAACTTTGAAATTGCCAACTTTCACATCCATTTCCTCGAACATAGATAACTTTCCGGAGCTCAATTCAACAGAACTAAAGCTAAGGAGTGAAAAATCGTTTTATCTTACAACAGTTTTTAATTTTACATAATTTTTTTATTTTAACTATTGCAAAATTCCCATTTTGTTAGTTATCTAGTTCTGTACTGCCACCCTTCATTTCTGTAAACTTATAAGAAAAACACAGTTGGATTCCCATTTTTGTGTTAAATTTTATTGTATGGCACAACCCTTTAAATTATATGAATATAGTTAATGTTTTAAAAGTCCAGCAATAGAGATTCATCAATAGATAAATTCAATAAATAAAATGCCTAGGGCGCGATTGTTGGTTCTCGTGCTTCATCCTCGATTTTCTATTTACCTCGCGCCACGCGCTGGGAATTTGTATTTTTCTCACATTCATGCATTTGTGTATTCACGCTCGGTCTTTGCATTTCTCCCACATTCGTCAACACTTTTTAAAATTTAATTTTTAAAATTAAAGATCAAAGATTCAACAACTGTAATTTTGCGATGGTGAACTCGCTTTTGTTAAAGCTTTTTCGGCTTTAGCGAAAACATTCGCAGCACGTATCTCCTGCTTCGCACTCGATTTTGCCCAAAATGTCAAATTTTCTACATTATATTAAATATAAGAAATGTTTTATGTTCCTCTGTCTTTGATTGGGTATTTAGATTTTGCAAAATAAAGTACAAATTGTATTTATCATGATTACTTTAACATTTGTTTCTTATTTTGCGTTATATTGCATTCTTATCTGCGCTGAAATATCACAGATATATATATATATATATATATATATATATATGTCGGCACTAAGCCCGAATGGTACGTGCATAATGTGCAGAATGATCGACACGCCGCAAAGTGATAAATATGGGAAACAATTCGAGCCACGCGAGGATTTTAATCGAATGATACATTTTTGTTTAATTCTTCTCTAAAAATGTTACATTTAATATTTCCAGTGAGAGAATTTTTATAACTACCCATATACTTTTTTTAATTAACCATGAAATGGCTTCATTTAATCAAAATCCTGACATGCTGGAGTCATTCTGAGGATGGATTCTTATTCAGCGACCCAAAAAACATATTGTACACCTAGTCATCTTTATGTAGACTCCCGAAAATATTTTTAAGTCCTGCGTGATTTTCAAACAATTTCCACTGATGTTGAGGAAAGCCGTTTAATGGTTTATCAAAAAAGTATATGGATAGTTATAAAAAGTCTTTCACTGGAAATATTAAATATAACATTTGTAGAGAAGAATTAAAAAAAAAGATCATTCGATTAAAATCCTCGCGTGGCTCAAATTGTTTCCCATATTTATCACTATGCGCCGTGATGGCGAAAATGCTGACTAATGTGACCTCAAATGCGTCGCATGTGCGGCGCACATTGTGCCCGCACACGCATGTCGGCTAGCTGCCCTCATAATGTAACCTCATATGCGTCGCATAAGCTACGCACGTCGTGTCGGCACGTGCTTGTCGGCAACCGCCCTCACACAATTATAATAATTTTTTTTTTAATTTTATAATCGATGAGCTGGATCGAAGATGGGGACATTAATATGTGCCCTTATTCGATCCAGCCCCTCAATTATTCAATCAATTAAGCTTCAGAAACAATATTGGAAAAAAATTAATTAATATTAACATATTAGGCGATATATTTTAAGAAACATTACAAACATCAATTTGACCCTTTGGAAAGGTATAATCTAGAGATTGCAGTTCAAAGTTCAGTAAAGACATTTTTTTTCGATCAATGATTTAATAATAAGAAATGCAAGTATTACCTAAGCATTCTGAGAGGAGAAGGATGGTTTACGTAGATACTTATTGTTGAATATGCCTAATACAAAAATATTCTTACAAGGGTGGGGATGTTGGTTAAGGACAGGGTATAGTCTAACGGGCAGTTCTACCAAAATGGACAGTTATGAAAAGAAATGTGGAGTTCTAAAAGTCACTTGGAAGATGAGGAAAAGAAAAAAAGAAAGAAAAAAGGAGAGAGAGAGAAAGAAAAGAAAAAGAGATCGGGAGGGAGAGAGAGCGAAATCAGCCTTATTACGAGATCCTGCACTTTTTTTTTAGAAATCGTATACTGTCAGGTTGGGCAATTCTAAAAAATCCTTAGAATATACCCTGGTTAAGAATATGAAAGTTTATGCTTGTTTAATACTTCATCGGCCCCTTATTTAAAAACTATTTTCTCAAACATAATATGTGATAGGTTTTATGACATTATTCTATAAAAATTAATTTCCATAATGAAAATAGAAAAATTGAAATATTACCTTCACAATAAAAGCATTTCTAACCTTGAATTCTTATTTGTGACAGTCTAATTTAAAAAATGTTTTATTTTAATATATTTTTTAAATTTTGCTTTCACACAAGACCTGTGATGTGAGGACACATAATCGACACATACTGTGCTTCACGTCGTGCACACCCAGTGTGCTCAAATTGGGTGAACATTTATCAGCCTCAGCTTGTGCGGACACAGTGCTTACGTTCTTGATGAATAGTATGCTCCGGTTATGGTTTTACCTTTTTCAAGATAGTCCACGAATATTATGCCATGTGCATCTCAAAATACGGAGGCCATAACCATTCCGACCCATTGTTGCGTTTTTGGACGCTTCGGAGCACTTTGGCCCGGTGGAACCCACTGTTTTGTCTGTTGCGTTGACTCAGGAGTGTAGTAGTGGATCC
>NC_046657.1:167084265-167085784 GCF_010883055.1 Belonocnema kinseyi
CTGAAGTTTTGACAGGCGTCATTTGAAGGATCAAGCTCGATGAAAATGGTTCACATTAGTGAATACTAATGCCATATCTTAGAATTTTCAGGTACTTATCAGACTGCCTAGTAATAAAGTAAATCGGGGCACGCTGTCACACGCAGCACGTTGTTAAATTGTGTTTATTTAAAAAAGTAAAAACTAGAGTAAGTTAAATTTTACTTTCTGAGTTTTTACGAACTAGACATTAAGCATATTTTTTAGGAATATAGGAACTTTATATTATCTTAAATATGTACATCACTGTCTTCTTAAATATCAAACGTAAAAAAAGATAAATCTTTGAAGAAAAATGTGTGACAACGTGCCCCGTGCTACCCTACATTATAAAATAGTCTAAAAAATTCCAGAACATTCCAAACAGTTTTAGAATTTTTTAGAGAGCTAGAAAATATCAGAATCGAGGAAAGCAGAACTTTTGTAGAATTTGAGAAATAAAAAGTAATTAATAATATTTGAAACCTTTGTGTAAAATCCAAAAATATTCAAGAGTATTCGCGAAGTTTCCAGATTCTTAAAAAAATTTGGTTTTGCGATCGTTATACTTCCTAGTAATAAACAGGAAATTCCGTAATAGTTGATAGTGCGTAAAAAATAATTGGTTTATGTAAATTGCTTTTAAAAAAATTCGTATTTTACGCAACCATTTTCATGGGTTTACATAAGTTCTTTGAATAAAACATCAACAATTATTACTTATTTTAATCATAAAACATTTTAATATTTCTTTGTACAAATAGCAATAATGTAATATATAAATAATAAATTATTCTAAATATCACTTTCATGTTTGTTTTAATAAAGTACAAGAAAATAATATTCTGTTCGCATGAAATTCTTTTTTGTACGTTAAAAAATAAATCAATGAAGATTATGATGAAGTTTACTCAGATCTTTTGCACAATGTCTATAATGTCGGAGAATTGATCATTTTCTATTTTTGCAATCAATTTATTTTAGATGAATTATTCATTTTCCGATAACGTACATGGTCTCAGTAATTCTTGACCTTTTTCATGCAGCCATTTATTCGCAACTGTAAATAAACAAACGTAATATTATTTAAATTATTGTTATTCGATTCCAATCTGTCTTCTGTTGTAATATTTCAAATAAAAAACTGACTCCATTTTGTTCCAGAAAGTACTGGACATGCTGCATGTTTGGTTAAAACATCTCCTTCTCCGTTTCGTTTAAGGTTGTACCAGACTGCTGCGCTTCCTTTTTTAGGCCATAAGGTAAAGTTTAACTCAGTAAAAGCTGTGCCACCTCCTTTCTCGACGTCATTCATCTAAAAGTATAATTCTTTTAAAATGTTATATTTCTTAAAATTGTGTTTCGTTATGCAAATACTAGGAAATCCGGAAACGTATTTAACGATAAGTAATTCATATCAATTTATCATAATTTTTCCAAAAAAAAAGAAATTTTAATCCTAAAAACTACAATTAAAGCTGAGATTTTGAAGGTGGGGGGG
>NC_046657.1:167085884-167093911 GCF_010883055.1 Belonocnema kinseyi
ATTTATTTAATTAGTATTTATTAGTATTAGTATTTGTCGATGGTTAGAAAGAAATCTGTTTATTACAGATACTTGATTTATACATCAAATGATCCACACGTACACCTGGTCTAAAGGAAATAGCCATAGTATAATTGACTTTGTTGTTCTGGATGAAAGACTAAGAAAGTTAGTCAAAGATAAAAGAGTCATGAGGGGTTCTGAATGCAACACTGATCATTACCTTCAGATCTCCCAAAATTAACTTAGGTTGGAGATATAGAAAAAAGAGAACAAAGAAAACAAAACAAACGCGAATAAAAATTGACAACCTACAGAAACCGGATGTGCGAATAGATTTCCAAAATAAGATAATCGAAAGCATAGATAGGGTAACATGGGAGTAACCTATAAAAACAAAGATTTGGAGGGCGCATGGAGATCGAAGTGTGCAATCGAAGTGTGCGGTACCGCGGTTGTAGGAAGAATGTCTGGTGATGCATGGTGGAATGCTGCAATTCAGGCTGCCCAAAATACAAAGAAAGAAGCGTTGAAAAATTTGAACATCATAGGTCCTAGCGATGAGGAAAGAAATAGACGTATAAATGATTACAGACACAAAAAGAGAATAATAAAACGATTAATTGAGGAAAGTAAAGTTAAAATTAGAGCAGATAAACAAAAACAAAAGTGTTCGAAGGAAAGAGTGAGAAAACACTATGCAATATCTTATTAAATAATGAGAGAATTGAACAAGTTCATAAATTCGTATACCTTGGTAGCTTATTTACTAGGTACGGTAAGATAGACTAGGAATTAGATAGACGCATAAATAAAGGTAAGAAGGTTATTGGTAGAGCAGAACCCCTTATCAGAAGTAAAAATATATCAAATAAAGCTAAAATGGCAATACATAATTCTATATTTGTACCGACTGTACTCTACGGTGGCGAGACATGGACTTATCAAGAACAAGATAAGCGTAAAATCAACACAATTGACATGAGATTCATGCGCATAATATGCGGGAAAACTCTGATGGACAAAGTGAGTAACGAGATAATTCTAAAATAATGTGTCGCAGAAGAGACGCTAATGGACATATGGGAAAGAAATCGGTTAAGTTGGTTCGGGCATGTTGCGAGAACGCCAACACAGTAATACAAGATGATGAATTTTAAATGTAGATGAATTTCATTTTTGCACTAAATTAAGTAAGTCGCTTAATTTCAAGCAGAAATGGAATTTAAGTGCAGGTTCTCCTATGTGATACACGACTAATATGATGATTAACTGACAGGTATGTTGAGTTTCGGATGATTTTCATTCGCGCGCTCTGAGATTCAATTCGTGCTGGCAGAAAGGCGCGCGCGAAATGCGATGCGGCGATGCGCAAACACTTAGACGGGTTTCGGCGATTTTCGAAGAGGCACCAAGAGAGCAGCTGGCAGAAGCCGATATGGCGTCGATAGCACTGGATAGTATCAATCAACACTGAGCTTATGGTAGTCGTTTCGTCAACGTTTCCTATTTTTATATATGTACTCAGATCTATAACGGATTTTGATTATGAATAAAATAATCTTACATATGTGATAAAAAAAGATATAAAAAGGATGGAAGATTTACGTTCTGTACCTGGTAGCTTGAAATGGATATAAGTGCCTTGTTTAGTGTATATAATCTATAAAAAAGTTCAGATGATATAAGGGATAAAATTCCCCAGATTAATCATTTATTCAATGCTCACTTTTAACAAAAATATTTGTTTCCTAAAATTATTCAATTTTTAGTTTTATAATATTTTCGTATTCCTAAAAAATGAACTATAGCGCATAAATCTTATGAATTTCAACAATTAGCTGGCTTAAATTAACCTATAAATTTGGATTCACACGCACGCGCTGTCAAAGTCATGTTATAATCGCCAGTTGACTTTCAACTGGCGAATGATCCTTTTGGTTACATCTAAAAGTCAGCCGCCTTTTTTGACTGAAATTCAGATTCTTGTATTACTCTGAAATGAGCGATTAACGAAACAAGTGTATCAAGGTAAAGTAAAGGGCAGTGGGCCCAGAGGAAGAACGCGGAAAGTATGGCGGCAAATAGTTAATAAAAAGAGTGTCAGTAGAGTTAATGACGCCTGAAACAAAAGACTTTGGACACAAATGGACCCAAGTGGGGAACCTTACATAACGTCCTTGTGAGGATCTTCACTTGAGATGAGTGCGAGAGAAATAGATCAGCAACCTGGGTCGGAGCAGTGTTACAGAACGAACGTGTTATTTACATAAATAACACGAGAATTCCGGATAAATCTAAAAATTCTCTATCCCTTCCTCACATTACTCCTTTCCCCAAAGAGTGAGTCATGCCTACACCGAAATGTTTGTTCTCCAGAAATATGTTTTCCTTGGTGGAACTTTCCGAATGAAATCGAGTCCATTATCATTCGAACAACTCTGAATACTTTAGAATGAGCCCGTGCAAATCTTAATGATAATGAATGATTTCGTACTCATTCCGTTTCAATCCGTTGAATGCCGCGAGTTAATTCCGAATTTGAAATTTCCTTCCTTAGTTAAAATGAATCCTTTTCCATCCGATTACAATTTCCATTCCATCTGTATCCGCTGGATAAACTCGAACTCACTCCGACTGATTTTATGCCAATTCGAATGAATGATTAAGCATTTATCAGAGGACAATGCCCATTCCGCCTGAATCCACCGGATAACGCGATCACGTTCCGAATGATTCCGTGCCATCCCGAACTTTAGCCCAAATGATTCCGAGACGCCAGTTAATTCTAAATGGTTACGATCC
Source organism: Belonocnema kinseyi (assembly GCF_010883055.1). Classification (NCBI taxonomy): domain Eukaryota; kingdom Metazoa; phylum Arthropoda; class Insecta; order Hymenoptera; family Cynipidae; genus Belonocnema; species Belonocnema kinseyi. The sequence continues at coordinate 167,088,690 of NC_046657.1, forward strand.
ATTCTGCCATAAGTCAGAATGATGCCGATTTGTTTCAAATAGAATTTAAAACAATCCATTCTGAATCTACGCAATGATGTGGGAGTTAATTCCGAATGATTCCTTTTCAATTCGAATATAATTATCTCTTTGCGTTTGAAACTTAGATTAAAGGAAAATAAAGAATATGTTAAGGAGCGTTAGTTAACCATTAAATAAATGATTAATGATATATTTTATGAATAATTATGGATTTAAATAAAATATTCAATTAAAATATATTAATATTGTATATGTACAAAGGTTTTTTTCGATATCATTCGGAATGAAATTATCTTCCAATTTCTGAATCATGAAGACCTAATCGGAGCGAATTTTCTCGAAAATTTCCGATTTACGTGGATTCAGTCGTAACAATTTTTTTCCTAGGAATTATAAATCATCTGGATTCATTTGGAATAAATTTCCTTACAAGTTCGGAATCATGCGAATTTGTTTGGACTAAAAGTATACAGAAACTTCCGCGGAATCAGTTTCACTCATTCGGATATAATCTCCTTCCAGAAATCATGCGGAGTCAGTCGGGCTTATTCTGAATAAAACGGACTTGTTTGGCCTTTATTTATAAAACTATTCGCGGGTCTAAACAGACTGGATTTGACAAAACATTTCGCTCCCACGCAGAATAAAACTGATTGAATTTCTCGGAATCGGACGGACTCAGACGCAATAATTTTCATTTCAAATGAATCCAAAACTTTCACCAGTCTTGAAGTAGCCTCCCTGGCGGAACAAAGGAACTTAATGAAGCCTCTACAAAGTACCCGTAAAGACCCCATTCGGTTCCTATTTTAAAAACTTGAAAAAACAGCAAAATCAACTTTTAAATGGTTGAAATTCGGATTTGACGTTAAAATTCCCTATAGAAGGTCACGGAATAATCGCAATAGTTTTTTTTTGCGACGGTAAAAAGTTTTAAAAAATATAAGACGTATAACGCCTGTTGACTGCTACACTTCGAACGCATCGCCTGTAAGTTATACGTCTTATGTTTTGTTTTAAATTTAAAAAAAAAAAAAAAAAACTATTTCGATTATTCCGTGACATTCTATAGGGAATTTTAACGTAAAATCCGAATTTGAACAATTTAAAAGTTGATTTTGCTGTTTTTTCGAGTTTTTAAAGAAGGAACCGAATGAGGACCCAATGGGGTCTTTACGGGTACTTTGTAGAGGCTCAATTCGGTTCCTTTGGTCTGCCAGGGCTCGTATCTGTCAATGCTATCAGAATGTAATTGACCGATTGTGTGAAATAACAGTATTTTTTAATTTTCGTAAGTCACTTGTTATTTTATTTTTTTATGAAGCTATGCACAAAATGAATGAAGAATAAGTCACTTTTAAAAACTCAAGAACAATGTTCTTACATCCAACTGCACAATTGAATGTGAAAAAAATGTATCTCAATACCTTTGAGAGTAAAGCAGAAAAATGAATACGACTGAAACGTATTGAATCGAATTCACGCGATGATGTCATGAAATCTGCTTGGTAAAACTTCTCATTCAAAGTTTAATACTTTTCAATACACTTCAATCTGATTTTTTTGGTAGGGTAGTTTCGACTTTAGATAACTGAGTATATCTCTGTCCTTTTCTAGATATATTCCCTTATCTCTTTTCCACGTTTGTTCTTTTGTCCTCTAATGATTTCGCTGTTCCTCGTTTCCACCACTTTCAGGTGCATTTCTACTCCCTTAAATCGGGGGATGTCCGCCTTCACCATTACATGTTCAAATTGTTATAAACTCAGTTTAAAAATGATCAATTTGTATTATTTTTCATTTCAAGGCGTCGAGAGAAAAATCATTCAATTTTGTTGGCTTCTACTTCGGACTACAATTTTAAGTGTGTTTAATTTGGAGATTGTTTGACTTTCGAACCTTTAAATCTGTACCATGTTGAATGTTTAAGTTTAAAATTTTGTTCAGTTTCAAACACTTCAAATATAAAATTACTCCGCAATAGATTCGTTAATTTTTATATTCTTTTTCAAATACTTCGCATTATAATTTGATTAGTTTCAAAGGTTCAAATCTAAAAAAAGTAATTTATATGCTATTAAAATTTAAATGAACCTTAAAGAAGTCAGAATTCACTAGAGTGAAGTTTTACTAGTTTTAGATTATGAATTCAAATTTTTAATAGCATATTACATGTCGAACATTTTAGTTATACGGAGGAACTTTTGATTAGTTGCCGTCTCATTTACTTGGAGTAATTATGTAATTCGGAGTGCAAAGATGTAAACTCTCTTATATATGGCCATCTTGCTGGAGCACTTAACAAAATTTTTATCATTTTGAAAAAGAAAATCCATTCGGCTTTCTAGCTCTTACAGGATTTGTTCACTTACATAAAACAGAATGGTGGCGATACGATTTCCAGTGTCAAAATTAAAGAAGTTGATGTTCGATTTCTGAAAAATTACAAATTTATTGTCGTATAGATAAACTACTGATTTTACCTACATTGTTTTATCAATATTTCGCACTTACTGTTGCGAAATCGTAGTGTGGCTCATAAAGGCCTCCGATTTCATAATAAGTAACTCCAAGTTGCTCAGCTGTGTCGACCGTCAAACCTGTCATATGCGCCACTCGCCGACTCAAAATCTTCACGTGTTTATTTTCGTCATCCTCAAACCAGGCACACTTGGCAATTCTTTGTTTGGAAGTTCCTAATTGACCACTGGTAGAATTTAGTAATTGTGCACTATGTAACTGCAAAAAAGAGAATGCACTTATTCTTATAACATACGTTACAAATTAAAACGTTTTGACCTTGCTATAATCGTAGAGGGAAGACCCAGTAGGCACACAGTATTGCGACTTCTTTACGACATCTTTACGACATCTTTACGACAACCTTACGACATCTTATGTCCATGTCATTACGGTGTCTTTGCGTTATCGTGAAGTCATCGTCAGATCATATGACGTATTTACGATGTCTCAAAGATACCTTAACATGGACATAGGATGTCGTAATGATGTCGTAACGCTGTCGTAAAGACGTCCCCAAATTTTGTGCCCACTGGGGATCCTCTACGCTTTAATGCATACATCGACGCCTCCATTCCATTATGCCGCTTCACGCCGCGTTAAGCCTGATCTACAATCGTCGCAAACAGCCCGTTGCGGCACCGCAAGGAAGCGCCGCGCCGCAAGTAACCGAGAGCGAAAAGTTTGTTCAACTCAACTTTTCGCGCCGCAAACGTCTCGCGGTGATCTCGCGTCGAATGTCAGAGGACCAATCAGAGCGTTTCATCACATAACCTCATACAACCACACGTTTGTGGCATCATCGACACTGAGTTCGAGTGATTTGGTTTTGCATTACTCTAGATTTTTTGTTGATTTGGTGTGTTATGTGAGAAACATTTAAAAGCATTGAAAACTAAAGAAAAAAATTGCAAACGAGCAAATTTCGAGTCAGAGGGATCCATTGTAGAGCCGAAAAATATTTGACTGTCAAAGCACGACGATAAAACAGTTCTTTGGATAGTAGGCTCTAATTGGCTGCCGCAACAGCACCACTCGCGACCACTGTAGACGGCTATTCCTTGTGTTACGATGCTGCATCGCATCGCTGAGTCTTGCGGCGCTGCAACGAGCTATTTGCGGCGATTGTAGACCAGGCTTCATGTGGTGTGCAGCGCCAAGTCGGGTTTGTTCAGTGTGCAGCTCTTCGTCAAGTCAAGTCACTGTATAGCTCAAGGTCATATGTTTTTACACAGGACTTGGATTTATACAGCTACGTAGATCCGTGACTGACCAAACCTGACGTGGCGCTGTAAACTGACCCTAAACGCGACGTGGAGCAGTATGGAATGGAGGCGTCGATATAGTAAATTACAGTTTGATGACTTTTAAAAATAGCTAAATTCTATAAACTTTACCTGAATACATTTTTATATTGTACCAAATAAAAATTAAACAAAAATATGAAAGTATAACGAACCTTGGGCCTTGACGATCTTTTAAGATCCTCTATTTCCTCTTCGTAAATTACGTCATGATATACAACAATTTTAGGATCTAGATAGACTTCTTCTTCTTTAAAGGGTGCTATTTTCAGAAAAGGATTACCATGATCGACGTATCGGCATTTACATTTTTTCTGAATATCCGCAGGTGGTAAAATTTCTCCATTGCAAAGCTTTTCGTAGTTTGTGCCGGCATACTAAAAATTGATCACATGACAAATATAATCTGGCCAATCTTTGAATTATAAAAATGCGAAAAACTGTTAATTAAACAATACATCATTCACCATTTTCTGCGCAAATGGTGAAAGACATCTCTGCAGTTTACATAAATAAGTCAGTTGTCACACTTCTGTATATCTGAAATAAAATTCATATAAAGGCATTTTCTTCTGGTGAGGTCTGAAAACATATATTTTGAAATACGATATTGATTATTATAGGTAGTTGTTACCAAACGCACTATAAAGAATAGACTACACGGATTTTATTTCAGATAGAAAAAAGTGACAGGCGACTTATTCGAATTGCAAATGTATCTTGCACCATTTGAAAAGCAGAAAATAAACGTTTTTAGGCGTATCTTTTTTGTAAAACAATAAACACTGAAAAAGAAAGTATCATTTCAGGACTAATTTCGTACCTCCATGCTATACCTGTACTCTCCAATCTGGGGTTAGCAGTCTAAACTCTGCAATTACGTTCTATGCTGGCCCCTAGCGCCACGCACGTGTAGCGGCATTTGGTGCAAACGCAAAACGAGATTGGAGAGTTTAAACTGCGAACTCCAAATTGAAGAGTATAATAGCAAGCATGCCTAAATTAGACTTAGAAAAAACAGTCTCGAGTAGTAATCAAATGAGACCACGGGTGGGAACCCAGAGACAGTGTATATTAATTGAAGAAATAATTCGTTTCTTCTTACGGCTACATCAAATAAAAACGAATAGAGCCATCGTTTAACTCATATTTATTTCTAGAAAAAAATTGTTTACGTTTCGGAAATTACTACGTGAACTCTTTAAAGGCAACCTAATTATATAATATTGGATTCATCAAACATTTTTAAAGACCTTAGATCATTCCATAACAATCACAAGATTGTATCACAAAAACACAAGTCAAATGGAGTATATCAGTCAATTTTGTAAGTCAATAATGAAAAAACATGTAAATGATCAGAAATCTCTTTGGCAC
>NC_046657.1:167094011-167095572 GCF_010883055.1 Belonocnema kinseyi
ATCAAAAAAAATATATTTTCAAAGTTTGGAGAAAAATAATTAGTAGGCAGTGCGGCAGAGGTGCAACAGCTACACTTTGCTAACTTGACCTGCTCCTTTGTTAAAGCTCGAGGCTCGCCTAAGTCCTCAACAACCACCTTACCTAAACCTTCTGTATTCATGGCATTACTTGAGATAAAGAGCAACTGCAGAATTTCTTACGAAATGCAAAATTCGATTGGCGCAATGTGATAAATGAATGATTGAATAAATTAGTAATAAATAATTATTAATGTATAATTTATAATTAACTAATTATCAATAATTTTTATTAATTTTTCTTATATTACTTTATTATTAATGACAATAATTATAATAATTTTGATTCTTTTTTACATATCAATGATTTTAATTATTTGATCATTATTATTAATTTAATGTTTATTGGTTTATAAATCAAAAAGTCGCTGGTAACTAATGATCTAATTTTTAAAATAAAACTACAATAGATATTTAGTTTTTATATACTTTCCGATTAAATTTATTTAATTTCTCCCTCTGACTCCCTTTAAGAAGGTATGAAGAAGTCTGCAGGTAATAAGAGCAATAAATAAGTAAGAGCAGCACCGAGGAGCGACAGAAAAAACTGAAGTTAAATTTTGTTGCATGTAAAATTTCCCGCTGTTAAAGTTTACATGCTATTTGGCGAAAGTTTATCCTACGATGGAATAAAAGCTGTCGTCTGCTACGGTGTCTTTAGCAGCAATGGGAAAACGGCAAAGTATGAGTGAATTCAAGTTCTAAATCAGGTCACCAGATTAAAAAGAACACAGAAAAAACCAAAGTTAAAATTTGTTGCAGTTAAGACGTACAACAGTTAAAAATTAAATATATTTCGACGAAAGTTTCAACCAGGTTAGGAGAATAATTTTGATCTCGTCTACTGCGTCACGCTGAAGTGAGCAAATATCGGTAAAACATGCAGAATAAGCAACAGAAAAAAGAAAAAGAATTGTTCTTACTGATATAGTATCTCCTCTGAAACAAATTACACTATTGTAGACGAATTAGAACTTATTTATAATACCATTTCGCAAAAAGCGCAAAAACAACTAACAGATGGGGTTCCCCATTTCTCTCCAATTTAATGGAGTTAAACGACGACGGATAGCGCCAGCGTCGCGAATCTCGCTGCATCTCGAATAAAAATGCAGGTTTTATAAGGCGAAAGATTATCCTGGCAAGGCTAACAATCGGAAATTATCTTCGATTAATGTAAAGTTTATCCGGCAAGGTTAATTTTTGTTGCGGTGAATCTTTCACCTGGAATCGATTGTTGATTGCTCTGTTGTATTTATCCCTGAATCAAAGGCGTCACAAAACTCGAAATTTTATGATTTTTTTATTATTATTATTACACCATTAAGCCATTTCCCTTTCGGGGTAGGCGTGACTCACTCGGCAGGGGAAAGGAGTAGTATGTTGATGGGATAGAGATTTTTCAGATTGATCCAGAATTCTCGTGCTATTTATGTAAATAACACGTTCGTTCCGCAACACTGCTCCGACCCAGGTTGCTGAT
>NC_046657.1:167095672-167099845 GCF_010883055.1 Belonocnema kinseyi
CCCCTACTATTTCTCATGTTAACAATTTCTGTACTTTTGTTTCCTTTCATTTTTTTATAAAGTAATTTCCTGCTTCCTTCAAAGTCGTTTTGTATTTTTATCTCTTCTGCTGCTCTAATTGCATCTTTACTTTCTTTAACTAATCCTTTAAGTATCCTGTTTTCGCGTCTATAATCATTTCTACGTCTACTTATTTCCTCATTGCTAAGACCTGCGATGTTCAGAGTTCTCTTGTACGCTTCTCTTTTTGCTTTTTGGGCAGCCTGAATTTCATCATTCCACCACGCATCACCAGACATTCTTCCTACAACTGCGGTACCACATACTTCGATTGTGCATCTTACAAGGATATCCCGTAACATTGTCCAGGCGCCCTCTAAATCTTTGTTTTTTATACGGTCCTCCCATGTTGCCCTATCTATGCTTTCGATTATCTTATTTTGGAAATCTATGCGCACATCCGGTTTCTGTAGCTTCTCAATTTTGATTCACGTTTGTTTTGCTTTCTTGGGTCCCTTTTTTCTCCAACCCCGACCTAAGTTAATTTTTGAGATCAGAAGGTAATGGTCAGTATTGCATTCAGGACCCCTCAAGACCCTTGTATCTTTGACTAACTCTCTAAGTCTTTCATCCGCAACAACAAAGTCAATTATACTGCGGCTATTTCCTTTAGACCAGGTGTACATGTGGATCATTTTATGTCTAAACCAAGTATTTGTAATAAACAGACCCCTTTCTAAGCATAGACCAACTAATTTATCTCCGTTATAGTTTATTCTTGGATCCCCAAAATGACCTAATGCTCTTTCTGTATCCTGATTTTGGATGCCCACCCAACCGTTAATGTCTCCTAGTAGAATTATTCTTTCGCCATGTTCGCAGATGTTTATTGTGTCATTTAAAGTGTCCCAGAAGGCGTCTTTCACTTCTCTAGGATCACTATCAACCGGCGCGTAGCATGCTATAATAAATAGTCTTCTGATTCCTACTTTCATTCTAGCCCACAGCAGTCTGGGAGACACGAAGCCATGGTCTCCGAGATGCTGCTTTGCTCTTTCGTTCAAAATGAGACCTACTCCTTGTTTACCATGTGATTCACAGTCTACTCCTAACCATATTTCGAATCCGCCTTTTAGCACGTCGTTTTTTATGTCTAGTTTCGCATCCCTTTTTCTTTGTTTCGGGCACGCATAAAATATCTAGTTTCTTCACGTCCATAGTTTCACGCAATTCTTTTACCTTGAGATCATTTACTCCCCTAGCATTCCAAACACCCAGTGTCCATTCGTCGCCTGAAACATGACCTTTAGATTTTCCGTGTGCATGCCTTTTGTCATTAAAAGTTCCAGTCCTTTCCGAGGCTATTTTGTAGTTTGTATTATTCATTGTTTAGATTATACGCCCAACTAACACCTTTATGCAATAAGTTTATTTTCTGAGCCGTAATCATGTCAAAGTTAAGTATCAAATCGTCATATAGTGGAGATTGTAGTTCTAACGTCAGTCCCACCAAAAACTTCAGTTAATAAGGGAGGGATTTTTAATGTTGTAAATACTCTTTTTCTCCTACTAATTATAATGCGTTTTTATTTTCTTATTGCATTCTCATCAGACAAGATATTATATTTATGTAAAATATACCCCCCCCCCCCAGTTTTTATAAAATGTCCAAGTTTTGAAATCTCCTAAATCCGAAAAACAAGTTTTTACGAATGTGTACGTCTGTCCGTATGTCTGTCTGTTTCCACAATAACTTTATAAAAATCTATTCGATTAGCCTTTGGTACACTCGTTTAGAGTCCTAAACTAAAGGTCAAGTTCGTTAGCAAGACATTTTGGATAAAAATTCAAAAAGTGGGCACATTTTGAATATTTTTGAGACCACTTCTTTCAAAATTCAAAAATTCTCTGTGCTGATATTTATAGTATTCAAAAAGTCAAACAATTTATCCTCACCACTTTTTTATAAAACCAAAAATTACCAGTTTTATAGCATTTTCAATATTAAGAAAAATACGAAAATGAACATTTTAAGCCGAATAACGCACGATATTAAAGAAAAGTCAGAAGAAAAAAATTCTGCTTTTCGAATGCCCTACAACATTCTCGTAACAACTTTTGAAATTTTCTTTAAAAATCAAAAATTAAAATTTTAAAAGCATACAAAATAATGAAAAATCCAAAAAGTACATTTTTCGGCCAAACTATGCAAAAAAAAGGTAAGAGATCAGTAGACAAATATGGTGCATTTGCAAAAGACCTAGTGGGCACAAAATTGTCGACGTCTTTACGAAATCGTAACGACATCTTAACAACAACTTTACGACATCCTATGTCCATGTCGTTAAGTCATCTTTACGATATCGTAAATATGTCGAATGATCTGACGATGTCTTTACGATATCGTAAAGGCACTGTAATGACATAGACATAGGATGTCGTAAAGTTGTCGTAACGATGCCGTAAAGACGTCGCCAAATTTTGTGCCCACTGGGGATCCACAAATTTGTTATTAATTACTTTTTGAGAGGATGCATAGTTTTGGCTATAATCGTGAAAAACATCATTAATTATTTTGTTATGTTTTTAATGCTATTTTTCACGATTAAAACAAAAAACAGAACTACCAAAACATTATTTATGACAAATTAATTAATTTTTACATTCTCACCAGAAAAGGCTACTGTGAGTCTTAAGAACCTACATTCTTGAAACTCAAGACCCTACTTTGGCATTGTTTAACCTCCCCTTCAATAATGACCCTACATTGAATCTTTTGAACCTACAATGTTCAAACTTCATGAACATGAAGTAAAAATTATGTTTTACTTAGGTTAATTGTACACATTGGTAATCTTAACGACTGAATGCACACTTAATTAACAAAAATATTTAATTCACGATTTAACCTAATTGTCATTGATTATTTATAAATAAATCAATAATTCTTTGCAATGCTTAATCGCAGAAAAATATTTTCTCTTAATTGAAAACGCTGAAAATTTGTATGAGCATGATATTCATCATGGAAAATTACTAAATATTGTCGATTAATAAGTAATTATAAACATTCTAATCAACAATTAATGAAAGTTTGTGTATTAAACAGTCATGTAGGTGATCGAGAATCCCAACAACTTGTAAGAATAAAATATTTTCCATCGCTAACCACAAATATTATGTATGAAATAAAAAATTTGAAAAATATATTGAAATACATATTTAATAATTATAATTAAATTCACAGATTTCCATTAAATTTGTATTACAGTATTACGGTTCATTTTTTTGCAACATGATATTATGGAGAAAATAATTTTTTTCCAAGGAACAGTACCACTCTTCCCACGGTTTGGTCATTTTTCTTACTAAACAGTAATAATTGAGAGTTTCTGAAACATTTTTTCAAAGAAATATTACTATTTACGTGTCTACCACTTGATTTCGGAGGAAACAGCATTTCTTTTTGTTAGAAAATGTTAATTGTTTTAACTTTTTTATCATATTTATTGGAGAATACGAACAGCCTAATATATGGAAAAAAAATTGACTACTCATCTCGAATTTCAAGATGACAAGACAATTGAGTATAAAACCAGTACTGTTATTCCTAATATAAACTTATTTCCTGATGAATATTATATTGAATCTTGAGCTCAATATTTGTATTTTTCATTATAATTGGATTAAATATGATGCTGAACGTTTTTTCAATCTTTGCTTAATAAAGAGATAGAAAGATATTTTTATTGAAATCAGCAAGTTTGATATTGTATTAATGTAAGTAATAAATAACACAGAATCAAATTTAAATATATAGCCTCAAGTTCTTTTAAATCGTTTAACGTAGAAGACATCTAAAAAACAGAAAGAATGTATATTGAACTCTTCGAAACTCGTTTCAAATCTTTAACGACACAGAAAGTTAAAAAAAAGTAATTATTCAATTAATTGTTTTGGGTTTAAAAAGATTTTGGACTTTGAATTATTGGACAAGTCCTAACGATTTTTATCGAAGACATCCTAACGCGTTCCGTTAGCTGAATTGGTAAGGGCGTTACGCGTTTGGTAAATACTTCGTGCGTGCGTGCGTGCGTGCGTGCGATCTCGGGTTCGTTTCTTAGTACTGGCGAATTGATAAAAGCTATCACATAGTTCCCATCCAGCCCCTTA
>NC_046657.1:167099855-167105922 GCF_010883055.1 Belonocnema kinseyi
GGGGGGGGGGTCTATTATTTCGGGCGCACCCGTATTCAGCCAGCGGTCAACCACCTTTGCCTTTCTTGTCCCGAATTGAGCCCAACGGTTAAATTGGGCAATTTTCGGTGGTCCCGAATTGAGCCAAAACTGCCCCGCCCATTAGAAGTATGAATATGAAGCTATGAATCATCTTTTATTTTATTTATTTTTTTGCTTTTCAATCTCTTGTATTGTGCTCGCGAAATGCTCTTAAAATGAAAATAACAGTTTTATGTCAAATTCATGCTAAACACGGTATTGTTTGAAACTTTCCCAACATAAACTATTTTCATTCAATGAGTGAAAAGTTTCCTCGTACTTTTTCACTAATTTTGAGTTGTTTCAATACTTATTATTTGTTTAAACAGTTTTTTGCGCTTGTTAATCATAAGAATTTATTATAATTTAGAATAAATTATACACTTGGGATAAACATTTGGTTAGAATTGAACTTTTAGTTAAAAAATTTAACTTTTTAGCTGAAAATTCATACTTTTGGGTTAAAACCTCAACTCTTTTGTAAAAAATTGGTCTTTTTGGTTGATAATTCAACTATTTAGTAAATAATTCAACTTTTTTATAATAAATTCGCTTTTTAAATTGAAAATTATTATTTTTTATAATGTAAATTGAACAATTTAAGTTTTGGGTAGAGAGTAATCTTTTTTAGTCTAAAAATCTAACTATTTCGTTGACAATTCGCCTTTTTAGTATAAAATTAACCTTTTGGTTAAAATTCCAAGTATTTGGTCTAAGTTGAACTTCTTTATAATTTTTTTAAATGAAAGTTCATAGTTTTAGTTCAGGATTTAACTGTTAAAAAGTGATCTTAAATTGATTGGTGAAAAATATGCGTTTTGTTGAAAGTTCGTTCATCTTGGTAGAAAATTCATCTTCATGGCTAAATAATATTATTAAAATATTAAGATTTTTGGTTTAACTGTTTATTTTTTGGATAAAAATTCAGCTTTTACAGGAAATTCTTCCTTTCAACTTCAAAATTCGAGAACTTAGTAGAAAACTCGTTTTATGCGGTTTAAACTATTTTTTGTTCATGAAAATTAAATTTCTTATTTTCCTTGTAAATGGTACAAGATATTATAAATAAGTAACAAAACTTTTTGTAGAAGTAGCTCTTTTCTAAATGTGCAAAGTGCCGTTCTTTGCGAAAAAAATTCAAAATTCTATTTATGAAGAAAAATTCTCCTGTGGTGAATTTTAGAAAAAACACCGCTATTTTGTTAATGTTTGAACGTTTTCAAAATATCGGAATAATTTCGAAATCAGTTCATAACTTTTATACCAAAATCCTGAAATAAAGCCAAAATACCTCATTCAGGTTAAAAATTATGAAATTTCAAGTAAAAAAAATTTCAACAAACTAACGTCAAATACGAATGCGTTCGTAGACTTTTTTTTCTTAAATTTTAAAATAACATGTATTACCTAACTTAGAGGTGTGATTAAATCTAGGTAATTATTTGAGATATTTTTAAAAAATATTAAGAAAATAAAAAAGTGTCTAAAAATCCCAGATTACTTAATCAATATACTAAATAACAAGAATAATAGTAATAATACTTAATAAGAACAAAAAATGATTTATAAAGTATTTTTCAAAGAGAATTTCATTACAAATAATTATTATATTGTTTAAACAATCAAGTTGCTCAACTTTTATTATTCACTATCTTACTCAGAATGAAAAGTTGACCTAAAGCGGAAAATTTAAGAGAAACTACATCTGCCTAGCATTATTGAAAGCATTTTTTGGACCGTCTAGCCTACCTAGTTATCTATAGTCACTAGAGTAGTGTATATATCCATATTGTTTTCAAATGGGAGGAGCATCCAGCAAACAAGAGAGATCCGTTTTGGCCTAATTCGGGTTCAAAATAAATGGGGCCCTCCGATGCTCAGGTCAAACACTGACCGCTGGCTCAATTCGGGTGAACCGATTGTTTCAGCCTAGTCGAGCGCTGGCGGTACAGTCTTCTTCAACAAGATTCAAAATTCGCACTGCGAACCCTACACAGTAACCACCATCGCGATACACTAGTAAGAGAAAGAGAGACACTAGGAAAAGGAAGGAAACTCAGTGCAGGACTACATATTAAGGTCCCCGTCTTCTTTTTTGATTGAACATTGAATAGTTTGGTTGAAATTTCATCACTTATGGAAACTGAAACAATTTCATATTATAAATTAATTTTGATTTGTCACCAATTTCTTTTTTTTTTTATACTTTCATTATTTGTAACTACAAATATATACTTTTCCTTAACAATGCATTGCATGTAGTCAAACAATACATTATCCCTTCGTTAGAAAAATGTGTTGGTCCTAAAAAGGGCCGTTTGTTCTTGGCTTTCTCCTGCTTGATACAGCAATCCTCATTGGGGATAGAAATACTTGATTGCTTATAAAATACTGAGAAATAATTCTTCGTTGGAGGTGTATGTGTTTCTCCAGACATATTCAATCAGGTTATGTTCAATTTTCTCAACTGACATTTTCCCGAGTCGCCTACGCAGATCCCGTTTGATCTTGGACCAGTGCGACTCAATATTTTGAGTGTGAATATTCTTGTCCTTAGGATTGACGAAATTCGTAAAGAAATTCCCCAGTAAGCACAATATTTGGCGACGTCTTTATGACATCGCTACGACATATTTACGACAACTTTACGACATCCTATGTCCATGTCGTTAAGTCGTCTTTACGATATCGTAAATATGTCGTATGATCTGACGATATTTTTACAATATCATAAAGACACTGTAACGACATAGACATAGGATATCGTGAAGCTGTCGTAAAGATGTCGTAACTATGTCGTAAAGACATCGCCAAATTTTGTGCCCGCTGGGTCAGAAATTCCATTCTAAAACTTTACTAAGATGATAGACTTGACTGTCGATGCTTCGTAAACTGAATTAATAATCTATTAAACTGAATTACTTACCTATGAAGATCGATCTAGTTTCTGAGGCAGGGGGGGGGGGGAGTATTACAGAATTAGAACGTTTTAAAAATATTTTTTTTAATTAGTATGTAATAGGGTTGTTGCATAACTTTATATAAAGTAATTTTTAAATGGATAATTAAAAATTAAACTGAACAGTCTTTTATTATTTTGATTGTTAGAAAATTATTGTTAAAAATGTTATATAGGCTAAGCGGCCAATAACAGAAGCGAATGTTTTAAATGCAGCTAAGTAATTGGCCCAGATTTTATTAGTCTAGTCACCGCTATAAACAAGTCGTCACTAATACTTTTGTATGTTCTAATAGGTTCTTGAGATAAATTTTGTTCAAATGGTCCAAAAAATGTCTCCTGAATATGAATATCTTAGTATTTTATAAGCCATTAATGTATGTCTATCCCCAGTGAGGAATGAATTATGTATTGTTCGAACACATGCAATAATTTGTTGGAAGAAAAAAAAAAAATTTTTAGTTACAAATAATTAAGGTATCAGAAGAAAAAAAGAAAATTTTTAACAAATCAAAATAAATTTATAATTTGAATTTGTTTCAGTTTCCACAAGTGAGATATTTTCAACCAAATAATTCAATGTTCAATCAAAGTGTCTCTATTTCTCTTCCTAGAATATCGCAATGGTGGGTACTGTGTAGGGTTCGTGGTGTGGACCTTGCATCTTATTGAAGAAAACTGTACAGCCAGTGCTCGACTCGGCCGAAACAATAGACCCCCCGACGGCAGGGTTAAGGTGCTGGATGGGAACCCTGTGATAGCTTTTACCCCTTGCGGATTTTTCAGTGTACTATGCTTTAGCATCATAATCAAAAAATTCTATTAAAAATATGTCTAAAAAATAACTGCGAACATCCTTGATGTTTATATCATAGATATTATATTAATTTTCCTGATAAATAACAAAACTTATTTTTATTCATCCATATTGGCGTGAAATTATAGAGAACCTGCTTTGATGCCACAAGCCCTACAGTATTAGTTTGAGCTTTAAAAGAGGATCTAATTTATCTTAAATGCAGACCCTACTTTGACGCTATACGTGGAAAAACGGCCGATTTCGAACACTTTTAGCGTCAAAGTAGGGTCTAAATTACATTGAAATCGCTGATTATTTAGAACCTACTTTGAATCTTCCAGCCCCTACTAAGGTAGGAGTTACGGTTTCAAAGTAGGGCCGAAATTTTGACTCGGGTGAACTAGTATTTAAAGAAACTGGTTTTAAAATATTTGAAATATATTTAGATAAGTTGTTAGTAGGAGAGCTCATTGTGGAAAGAATCAGTCTGCAAGCTAAATTTGGTTAATGAACCTCTAGAAGAGCATAAGCTTTTGCTAAAACACTATTGTGAGTTTTTAAACGGTAAGCGCATTGATTAATTTTTTTGTTTTCCCATCTAACAGCTATATCATTAAATTTATTTTCAATTGTTGGAACCATATTAGTTTTATGCAGAATATCATTCTTGAGAATATTTTCAACTGTTTTGTTATAGTCATCTCTATTACCTGCAAAAGTTAAATTGCCGTGATCGCCCATTACAAAAATGAAATCATAATGTTCCTTTCGGAAGGTTTTCAACTAACTTAACAGATTCTTCCAAATTTTGGAATTTATTTATATTATTATGATTCCAAACTACTTAATTATTTATTAATAAATACGATATTCATTATAGCAGTTGTTACCATCCTCGCCATAAAAAAAGACTACACGGATTTTATTGTATATCAGATACGAAAAAGTGTCAGATGAATTATTCGAACTGCAAATGTACCTTGCACCATATTTATTATAAAAAATTTACACATTCGTAAAAACTTGTTTTTCAGATTCAGGGCGTCTCAAAACGTGGACTTTTGACAAAAATGGAAGGGGTCAAATATTACAGAAATCTAATATATTCTCTTATGAGAATGTAAAAATATCGATGTACATACAACCCATTCAATACTTTCCATAGTTGTGTCGGTGTTTGATAGTATCTCACTACAGTCCGCTCTCTGAATAATTCCGGTCTGAATAGCGCCGTTTCTCCTAATTTTGGCTCGATCGCATCTCCTACCATCGCGCTATCGCTTCGAACACCGTCGTTTCAATCCGGTCTCTCTGAATAGTGCTATTCAAATAAATCTACGAAATTAGACTGGGTAGCGGATTAATGCTTTATAGTGAATATAGTAATTAATCAAATACTTACCGAATCAATTCTCGTACAAAAACGACTCGTTTCAGTTGAAACAAAATCGCAAAAAAATATCCTAACATATATATTTCGTGATTCCGAGGGGAGGGGGTATCTGCCGAGCAGCACTATTCGGGAAGAGCGGGCGCGAGTTCAATGGTGCATCCACGTGCCAACAGTGGGGCAAGCTGAGTTCAATGAAAAATATTCCCCTACCAGCCCATATCCGGCATTATTCAGAGAGTGGAATGTAAATATTACTTAAGATTACATTAGAGAAAAACTAATTCTAAATCCTAACTTACCAAAAATAATTAAGAATTAATTGTCAATAGCCATTAGAACTGCTTTCAACGATACTGTTTTTCTTTTGATAAGAAATTCTATAAACAAATATCAGATTGTCCTATGGGTTCACCTTTATCCTCAGTGTATATTTTCTGATTAGATTAAAAATTCGGAACTAAACATAATATTGAATTATTTCGAATAGTAAATCTGGTTTAAAACGTCGTGTCCATGTTTAAACAGTTTTTATTGGTAACCAAACCATGTTTAATTTAAAAGAAATGTGGAAGAAATAAAAAATGAATTGTATAAACATTGCCATAAGGTTTTTAGCAGAATTTACTACTCCTCATAATAATAGAATATTAAGTTTAATCCATAAAATGCGGTTTTAAGATATTTTTGGAAAAAGAATTGTTTAAACAAATTAGATTCTTTCAAATACTTAAAAAATGGTTAATATATTCTTTCAAATTTCTATGATTCAAATAAATAATTTTTTAAAAATGAACAAGAATGTATTGAATTGAAATTAAAATATAATTTTGCTACTGGTCGTAAAAGGGGCCCTCAC
>NC_046657.1:167105932-167117072 GCF_010883055.1 Belonocnema kinseyi
GGTTTCGCGGTAAGAAGTTACGCCACTGATAAAGTCTCTAATATTTTGAAATAATGTCGTTTTTTACGCAATTGAAGTTTTCAATTTGAAGAGGCTTCCTATAATAAGCGGTTTTTTAAAAATTATTTACTCACATAATTGACTGGAATATTCTATTAGACTTGCGATTTTGTTTTCAATCTTATGATTGTTATGGAATGGACATCCGGCCTTTGAAAAAGTTTCATTAATGTAATATTATTTAACTCAGGTACAATTTATATTATTTTGTAAAATTTTCATTTTTGTTGTTTCATTCTACTCACTAATTGTAACTATATTTATGTTACCTTTGAAAAGGTATGCAGTAGTTGCCAAAACGTAAAGAATTATTTGTCTAAAAATAAATATGGGTTAAGCGATGTCTCTTTTTATTTGGTGTGACCGTAGACGAAACGAATCATTTCTTTCATGTATAAACAAAAGAGAGAAATGGATTTTTAATTTTTTTTCACGGCACTAATAATATGTAATGTATAATTATCTTACTTTATTCAAATGACTGAGGTCACCCTCATCAGCTTCTTCCTTCATCTCATTAGTCTCCTTAACATTATTAACGGGCCTTTTCTGAGTTGCAGCACGAAGAGTTCTGACTGTCTTTTCTGGAGATATGAAATAAATTTAATAAATAGTAAATTTACGAGTTAACTTATAATCTATTTAATGTATTATTGAAAAAATATTATTAATGTTATTATTATAATTATACTAACATAATAATTATAATTATAATATTAATATTATTAAATATTATTTGCAAAAAAAGGATTAAAAAGATAGTATTGGATATTACGTATGGCTTTGTCGTGTTCCTTTGTATAATTTTCGATGTGCCTGTAACAAAAAATAAGTTTTTTATGAGAGGTAACAGAAAAAATAAGTTCTTAAGATTATTTTGGATCTAATAAAAAATTAGTAGCGGAGTTAAAACCTTCTTTTGTAGACCTTTCTTATCCAAAAATAATGCTGGGAATCGTAGAATTTATCAATAAAATATATTTTAATTTCTTTCACGCTCAGTACTTATTTAAATTAAAAGGGACAAAACATTTTGATTATTTTAAGAAAACTTTTTTTGTCTAAAAAAAATTATTTCATCAACCAAATTTGGCTACATAAACAATTTTTGTTGAAGTAACCAACATTTTGTTTCGTCAACGGCTTATGTAGCAAACAAATAATTTTGTAATCCCCAAAACTTTTCTTAATTTAGTATGTTCGAATAGTAAGGATCTTATTTTTCAAAATGTTTTAGTCAAGAATTGAGCCTTATGGTGTTAGGTTTTTGTATATCCCTCACACTTGTGCACATCTTTTTTTAAACTAAAGGTCAAGGCATCAACAACAGTAATTTGGTGATTGTGAATTCTCTTTTGTTAAAACTTCTTCTGCTTTACCGAACACATTCTCATCACGTATCTCCTGCTTCGCACTCGAGTTTGTCCTTCATATTGTATATTATTTCCATGAATATATATTATTACAATTTATTAATAACATGCATTGGTGCTAAAACACACGCAATTTCATTGTCGCGTTTAAAAGAATGCAAATTCTTTTTTTAAACTTTTGTTATTAAACATTTTATTGCAACTTCTGCCGTTTTTTCAAAAACTGAATTTGCAAGTATAACCCGTTGTATATGATAATCTTGTAGGGAATTCAAAATCATCATTTTTCTTTTCTTGAATTTTTTCATGTCGTTTGTTATTTAACTTAAAATGTTCATTTTCGTGTTTTTTGAAACTTTGTACATGCTATAACTCGGTAATTTTTAATTTTTTGAAAAAAATTAATTCAGATCAATTGTTCGTATTTTTAAATACTATAAATATTTGTAGAGAAAATTTTTGAATTTTAAAAAAAGTTGTCTCAAAGTATTCAAAATGCACTAACTTTGTGAATTTGTATCTAAAATGGTTGACAAACGAACTTGACCTTTAGTTTAGGACACTAAAAGCACGTATCAAAGGCCAATCTAATAGATTAATTTTTTCAAAAGTTATCGTGCACACAGTCAGATAGACGTACTTACTTACATACATACACACACAAACATACATACACGCGCATACATACATGCACACATACACACACATATGCATACATCAATACATACATGCATGCATGCATACATACAAAAACATACATTCATCTGTACATACATACATAAATACATAAATACATACATACATACATACAACATACATACATGCATACATACATTCGTAAAAGCTTATTTTTCGGATTGAAGGGGTCTCAAAACGTGAAAATTTGACAAAAACTGTGTGTGTCAAATTTTCCACGAATCTGATACCATCTCTGATAAGAATAAATTAATTCGTCATGAATAATTTTTTGATAGTTTTTTTTTTTGGTTATAATCGCAAAAATCACACGTGATGAAAAAGAAATTAAAAGACAAATGTTGTGTTCAGAATGTGCCCACGCAGCGAGAAGATTTTTTTTCACTGTTAATGGTGTTTTTCACGATTAGAACACAAACTACGCATCCTATCAAAAAGTGATTCATAACAAATTTGTAGATCTTTTTCAAATTTACAATTTTTGTAAACTCATCTTTTACCGTATTTCGCATAGTTTTACCGAAAAATGTAATTTTTGATTTTTCTATTATTTTGTATTCTTTTAAAATTTGAATGTTCGATTTTTCAAGAAAATTTAAAAAGTTTTAATGATAATCTTGTAGTTCATTCAAAAAGTTTGATTTTGTTCGTTTGTTTTTGTTTGATTGTTCGTCTTTTTGAATACTATGAATATCCACAAAGAGAATTTTTAAATTCTGAAAAAAGGGTCTAGAAAATATTTAAAATGTACCCCCTTTTTGAATTTTTATCCAAAATGGCTGGCGGACATTTGAGAAAACCTGGGGGGGGGGGCAGTTTTTACACAAATCTAATACCTTCACTGATGAGAATGTAATAAAATTGAGAATCCCACAAGTTATTGAAATAAAATAATAAAATTTAGCACCATATTGTTGTGTAAAAAATGTAAATTTAGGAACTTACTTCCTGAGAGTGGCTAATCGAATTTCCTGTTCCTGAAGGTAATCATAGATAGTGTCAATCACGATATCTTCCGCTTTCAGCAAGTTTGTTAAATCATTAATATTATAATTGGATGAATCAAAATCGGCAGTTCCGTGAGAGTAGAAAAACATCACAATAGCAACGATGAGTGAAAATGATCTAGCCATTCTGTCAGTCCTGGAGAAAATTTTATTCTAGAACAATCGGTACATTAGATGCAGTGATTGAAGCGTTTTTACCTTTTGAAAGTTTCATTATTTATATGTGCTATATATAAAGAAACAACTGAGAGTTAAAAAAAGAACTCGATAGCTAAGAACAGTTGGTCATTGAACTGTTGTATATTCCACACACCTTATCAAACTGACGTGCTCTGGATAGTAAAATATTGGATTTATGACTTCTCGTTTCAATTATTGTTTCTCCGATTGAAGAATGTATTAAATCAGTTTGTTCTGAATACTACATAATAAAAAAACTGACTTAGATCTTATTTTAGACAATTGCATTATAAAATAAAAAATAGTTACGTAAACAAAACAAAACATTTTTCATTTAGGAAATTAGGACAAGTTTTTTCTTAAAATTCTTTTAAAAAATTTTTATTCAAAAATAAGAATATAGCAAGTAATTATAGTAAATGTTTGTTTGGTGTATTATTGCTTTTATGAATTCCAGATAAAACAACTGATAGGAACTTACACTTTAAGAAGATAAAATAAAAAATAGCGATCCTTTTGTTTATATAAAATCTTTTTCAATTATATTAATTTGACACCAGAATGTTTTTGCATCTCAGACAAGTTTTTGGTGAAATAAACAAAACTTATAGTCATGGAAAATTTCGGTGGTTGCACTTTCAAAACAATTTTGATTATTCTAAATTTTGTTCACTTTAAGAAACACTTTTAAAGTTATAAGAAATTTTGCACGGATTTAACTGATGCTATCTACTGGCGGTTGAAAAATCTCTCTTTTATAAATACAATTAATTTTACGTCCGTCAATGCAAGTTTTCATTACATTTTGAAAGTTGATTTATTTTTATCATTTTTTCTCTGAGTTAAAATATTTTATTGCCGGTGCGGACGAATTCATATCGCAAACTGAACTGGTTACACGTTTGAAAGACCTATATTCTTAATTAAATTTCTTACGACGTGCTGTACCATCTTTGCGGTTAAATTTCTTGCGTAAACAATCAATTATTTCAAGCAAAGTGGCAGGTAGGTATCTCGCTCACCACGCCGCGTATCTTTCAAATCGTTTTTCATGGTAGCGAAAAATCAACTTAATTAGACTTCGCAATCTCTAAGAAAATTGTTTCCGGTTGAATACATTTCTCCGAAATAATGTTTACCTCTAGTATGTATGGATCATTACTAAAAAGTTGTAAAATTTGAACTATGACTTTTTTAAAAATAAAACATTGAAAAATCAAGTAAATCATTTTTACTTATTAGAGAAGGTATTAGATGAGTGTCAAATTTGACCCCCCCCCCATTTTTGTCAAATGCCTACGTTTTGAGACCCCCTGAATCCGAAAACACAGGTTTTTATGAATATGCTGTCTATCTGTCTGTTTGTCTGTGGGTTTGTAGATGTTTAATTTGTTAGCACGATAACTTTCGAAAGAATTGGTTAATTGGATTGGCCCCTGGTATACTCATTTAGTGTTCTAAACTAAAAGTCAAGTTTTTTAGGAAGCCATTTTGGACAAAAAGTCAAAAAGTGAGCGCATTTTGAAAATGTTTGAAACCACTTTTTTTAAGATTTAAAGATTCTATGTATTGATACTAGTAGTACTCAAAAAGACGAGCAATTTTTTTTAATAATGTTTTATATACAAAAAAAAAACAAAAGTTTACTAGAGTTATAGAGTTTTCAAAATTCAGAAAAAAAAAGAAAATGAATATTTTAAATCCAAGAACGCAATTATTGTTACATTTTGAATTTGTCCAGAAAATCGAAAATTAAAATTTTGATTGCACAAAAAATAATTAAAAATAAATAATTCCATGTTGTGGTCAAACTAAGCAAGATACGAAAAAAATCATGAGACAAAAGATGTTCATCCAGAAAATATCTACAAATTTCTTATTAAACATTTTTTTATATGATTCTTATTTTTTATTTTATTCCTAAAAAACAACATTCGCTGATTATACGAATTTAGATTTTCGCAATTTTTAGCTAAAGTACTGAATGATCAAAAAAAATTGCACACAAAAAAATAGCACACATTTTTGCACGAAATTTTTTTATTTAAAAAATCTATTACCAAAGTCGAGCTTTTTACCATTGATAAGTCCAGCTTAAGACCTATATATATCCTGTTTTTTAGATTTTTAAACAATGTTTTTGTACAGCCATTATCTCATGGCTTATAATGATAATTAATTTATTAATACAAATATAAATAATACTTAGGATTTATAAGTGTTATAATTTATGATTGTAATTTATGGTTTTTAATGATAAATATATTTAGAATTCATTAATATTTTTAACGAATGAATATTTGACATTATTGTTAACAGATTGTATGCTTTATCGCAATAAAAAAGCATATTTTCTAAATTTTTATGTTTTATGAACAATGGGATAGTACAAAATGGCATTTTAATACATTAAACATTTTTATTGCATTTCATGTTATCTCACACAGAAAGTGAAATAAATACATTGGAATAAAATGACTGTATTTCATAATCAAAAACGCTGACAAAACAAAAGACTTCGATTTTTAAAATTTTATCTTACAAATTGCTAACCGGTAGATAAAAATATATTCAAAAAATGTAAAAATGCTTGTACTAAAATGTTTGTTGCCATTAAGTAGAAACAGAGAAAAAATATAGATTTTTAGTTATCATCGCAATATCTTGATTGATTACAACTACTATATTTTACAATATTTGAATTTTCTTGGTATTATTTTTCTCGTCCATTATCTCAGCTAAATTTGATGCCGCTTGACTCAATATTGATAGGAACCCGTAAAAAATTTCAAATCCTTCTCGATCATCTCGGGGAAGTCCATAATATTTGACGAACTCAATTTCATCGCTAAGACCATTTGATAAGTATTTGAATTAGATGGGGCACCATTTAGCGATTAAAACATTTTACAATATTTAATGGGTTTCAATAGCATTTAATCGATTTATTTTAGCAGTGCAATATCATGCTCTCGTAATGGAATATTGTGGGAAAGTTTGATGTCTATACTACATTCAATTTCTCTTGTTAAAAATAACACAAATGATGTATTTTTTATGTGATAATTGGAAATGTAAATCGCGAATGTTGGCATTAAAAATATATTGCATATGAATCGATACAATTTATAAGTATATATGCCTCACCTATTTACATGTATGTTTGTATTTATATGAATATAGATATTGCAGTGTATGTCAGATTGTCTGTGTACCAAAAAGAACTCGGATAAATATTTTCACATGATAATATGCAGTAATTTTCAATGAATGATCACATTAATATTTTATAACTAGTAATAATATCAAATATTTAAAAATAGTTATCCATTAATATTTTAGGTTATTTTCAATATTGGTTTCAATAAATTTACATTTGAAACCTCTAATAGGTGTAAAAGAGAAATTGAAAAATACTTCAAAAATTTTGAAGATACTTGAAGAGGATTAAAGTTGTACTCAATAAGACCTAAGAGAATCAAACAAGGATGGCGAGTATTAAGAAAATTTAAAAAATAATTCATTCAGCACCATGGAGAATATAAAAAGGACCTATATTTCGACTCAGGTAAATAGTAAATTTTCACTTTTTTTCTACATTTTCGACATTTATGATTGAGAAAGAACTTTGTATGCATTTGCACAAAATTTCGCACCTACGTTTTGGCGCACTTTTTTTGACCCGAAAATAAAGAACTACTTTATCAATCGAAATTGCTTGAACGACGGTTATGATTTTATCCATAAAAAATGCTATAAAAAATCGAAGATTCCATTTTTACTCCAAACTACAACAGATAAGAAAGAAGCTTAAAACATAATTGTAGCTTTTTAAAAGACCTATAATTTTTTCATAAACTCTTTTCTAAGAAGTTTTCATATTTTGGTTTACCAAAATATGAAAAATATTCCTACAAATAAAATATAAAATATTCCTACAAATATTTTAAAATCATTTTTTGATGAAACTTGTCAGCATTTAAAAATTCCGACATCTATTTTTAATATTTTTTGACATAGCTCGTCGCTCAAACTTACAAGCCGCGTGTGCATACAGCCATAAACAAAATTTCTTCATTCTTCAAATAAACAAAATTTTGGTTCAGTTGGCCAAATTCGTGTGCTCCAGTCAACCAGAATGTTTGATTAAATTGTTTTGTTGATTTTAGAAAAGATTTTATTGATTTAACAACATTTTTTGGTTGGGTCTACCAAATAATTTAAGAGAGGACCCATGTACTTGGTACGATCGCCTATACTCCAATTCAAGATAGCAGATTTGGCAGCATATGTGAAAATACGTAAGATTACTTGAATCTGTTGGATTACCTAAGATTGCGCGATAAATTTTGTTATGAAACAGCAGAATGTATTTGTCAATCAAATGAAGAAAGGATCCTGCACAATTTATATTGAAAATTTCTTGTCATGCTGGAAATATCTCATCTTGTGATATATTTAGTACATAGAGAATTCACATAATGTAAATTGTAATGGGTCCTTAATGGTTAGATGAACTACAAGTTTTGGTTATATCAAACAAAATATTTTCTTATACCAGTCAAAATGCTAACTTGAAATAACTAACATACTCCATTGGATGGAGCAAAATATTTACTTAAATTAACCAACCAACCGTTTTAAATAAACCCAGTATAATATTTTCTTCGACCAACGCAAATATTTGGTATAATCAACAAAATTTTACAAATCAAAAAATTGCCGTGGTCAAACAAATATTTTGTTGTCGAAACTATTGCCCGTGCAGAAATTCTGATGTGGCGCCGGTCGGGCCCCGATCGAGAAACACGTGCGCCCGATAGGGTAATCTTTCTAGCGCCAGACCGTAAATGAAAAGCTCTACTATTTTACAAAACTTCAATTTTTCAATATTCTACATTATATATCATTCTACATTATATGTCATTTTCAATATACTACATTACATTATCTGTTTGTATTGCTTCAATTTATCGATAAGAGTTTGCATTTTGAAGAAAACTATTATGCTTTGACAAACAATGTTCAAATTTAGAGCTATTACACACACAAACAAATGAATTTAATTATAAAGATTTCTTGATCTTTTTAATATTTTTTTGGAATGATTTTTGTTTGACTAATGCACATGGGGCACGTGGAGTGAGATTTAAAAAGTGACGTTATGTTCGAGAAAATATAAAAAGCATTTAATTTATAATGTTACTAATTCGGAAATTCATACATTAGGTATAAGGTAATCTCTATTTTCAGAATATCAACAACAAAATATAAAATTCTAAAAAGCTGGAAAACATTTTTTTATTCACATAAATAGTAAATACGCTCAAAATAACGACGCTTTCTCGAATACATTGCTGGAAATCTTCAGAAGCTAAAAATGAATTGTGTTCTTGATTCTAACGAATTAAAGCTTACCTTTGCCTTCATTGCGGATATAAGAAATCTCACCAACAATTCGGTGTTTCCGCACTCGCAATCTACTATTTGCTTTCGGCATTTTAAGTTATATGAAAGAAAAACAATATCGCGACGATAACAGAAAACTTGACATAATTTTATCTAACCTAACCCGATCCGACGTGGTTCTGACGCGAGCCACATCATCTGCCTCCTTGGGGCCACGTGTGGAAAATCCGATCGGGCCCAAATCGGAACTCGGGGATAAGTTGGACAATCTCTGCACAGGTGGTTGTAAAATGTGGCATTATAATATTTATTTATACAAAAGGACGATTGCAATCTTTGATATAGTCGAGAAAGTAGTATTATTTCATATTGAATTATTCTAGAGCAAATAGATGTTAAGAAAAAGTAATATAAACAAATTAAATAATAAAACTGTAGTTTTAATAACTAGCAGTTTAAATAACACAATTTGCACTGTGACTTTCACTGCGAGTGTCATGAGGATGGTCAAATTTCTATATCTTATAATTTGTGTCATCACAGGAAAAATTCTCCCATATGCTGTCCCGAAAACCCGTGTTCGAATCCCGTTAACGCTGCTTTCTTCTAAGGGATTTTTTCTGTTTCAGCTTAAAATATAATGTTAATTATTATTTTTATTTTGTTCTTTCAACCATAGCATTTTTATGTTGTAGAAACTTCCTTTTGTTATAAGTACAATTATTTAATCTTATATTATTATATTCCAATAAACTTATAGTATCTTCTCGTTTAATATTTACAATATTAATTCTCGAAATAGTGACACTATAGCCTGGCTTGCTATTATTTTATTGTGAAAATAAATATAATCTCAAATTTTTAAACATCAAGAAAATTATAAATGTTTAACGTGATTTCCACACCAAAAAATATATACGTAGAATTCTACGTGTAAATTACCTTTATAGTTTATACTTATGGATTGATATATATTAGAATACCATACGTGGTGCTTAAAACTAAAAAATGACATCTATTTTTGCCTATCACTTACGACTTTTGAGATATTTTAAGTTAAAAATTAGGTTTAAATTTTCACTCGAAAGGTTTCCAATATGAACGTGAATTCTCACAAAATATATAAGCGTGCGGATTACACAACGACCTTAACGCTCGAACTCACGCTGCCTAGTAGGCAAGTGAGGGGATAACGCGTTGCTACGGACCGATTTGATTGGACATGACGGCAGTTTCAAAATTATTTGTCCATTGAACTCGGCCCGTAGCCACGCGTTATCCCCTCACTTTCTTCCTAGGCAGCCTGAGCTAGAGCCCTAAGGTCGTTGTGCAATCCGCACGCTCATATGTATCTATATCTGCGAATTTATCACACAGAAAAAATAGATGCATATCTGATAATGTATAGAATATTTAACCAGAGTGTCTAGCTCAATTCCATTTTCAAATTCCCAGATCTCATAAATCAGAAATAACTTTTTCATGGGTTTTTCTTGTGATTTATTTAACTCTTTCAGGAGTGGGACCAGGCTCTAATGTCCTAGCAGTTGGCACTGCTATTTTTTATTAAAAAAAATAAAAAGTTGTAATGAATTGTACCGCAAAAATATAGTCAAACAAATCAAAATTAGAGAGTTTCGCCATTTTTTTTTTCAAAAAGAGATTTGTGCTAAACTGTGCTAAGTTTCTGTCCTATTGCTCTGAAAAGCATTTTTTGAAAAAATTAAAATTCATGAAAATCTTTTTTTGTGGCACCACAAACAAAAATGTAAAAATGCGAATTTCGAAAATCTAAAAGTTGTGCTGGGTTGTGCTAGGCATCGAAAACAATTACTGTTCTATACACTTTTTACTTAGGACCATATTTGTTGTTGTTGAAAATCTATTTTTTTTCTCAAAATACTTTTTTAAATCCAAAATTTTTCAAAATGCAAATTTCGAAAATCTAAAAGTTGTGCTGGGTTGTGCTAGGCGTCGAAAACAATTACTGTTCTATACACTTTTTACTTAGGACCATATTTTTTTATTGAAAATCTAGTTTTTTTCTCAAAATACTTTTTTAAATCCAAAATTTTTCAAAATGCAAATTTCGAAAATCTAAAAGTTGTTCTGGGTTGTGTTAGGCGTCGAAAACAATTATTGCTCTATGCATTTTTACTTAGGTTTATATTTTTTGGTGAAATGCTTGTTTCTAGTTATTCTCAGAATAATTTTGCAAATCAAACATTTTTTCAAAATGTGAATGTCGAAAATCTAAAAGTTGTACTAAGTTGTATTGGGTGTGTCAAAAAATTATTATGTCCTCTACACTTTTTAATTGAGTGGAAGCTTCTAATGTGTCCCCTAAGGGTTTACATTTTTCTTACACCTTCTCTATTCCTTTACACACCCTCCACACACTTACTTGGTGGTGGA
>NC_046657.1:167117172-167126689 GCF_010883055.1 Belonocnema kinseyi
GAGACTCTTCCAGAGTGCGAGGCGGGAATCGAACCCGCAAGCCGAAGGAGTGGGTCCAAAGCCTACGCTTTAGCCCCCACGACCATCGTCCCACTGTCTACACTTTTTAATTAGGACCATATATTTTAGTGAAATGCTAGTTTCATTTCCTTAAAATACATTTTTATACCCAACATTTAAAAAAATGCGAATTTCGAAAATCTTAAAGTTGGGCTGGGTTGTGTTAAGCGTCCAAAATAAGTATTGTGCTATACACATTTCCTCAGGTATATATTTATTGGTGAACTACTACTTTTTTTTACCTCGTAATAATGTTGTAAATCAGAAACTTTTTCAAAATGCGAATTTCGAAGATCTGAAACTTATGCTGGTTTGTGCTAGGCGTCCTAAAAAACTATTGTCCTATAATAAAAGTTGATTGGCAAAATAAAAAAAATCCAAGCCATGGAACCGGAAAATTTTCTTTCAAGCACATCTGAGAAATGAAACGATAATCCAGATTGTGCAAAAGACGATAGTACTGAGACATACAATGTCCTGGACATCAAAAACAACAAACGAATGGCCAGTCATTCGGATAATTCTAACAATGAGCCACTGAAAATGTCAGCGACTTTAAACGAAAACAACCATGCAAAAAGCGAAAGTCTAACACAAAGGAGCGCGATATGGAGAAGTCTGTCTTGAATTTGAACCAGCGCTCCAAAAGTGAAATTTTTCGCTTTACAAAACTTTTCAACAATGATAATAAGCTGCGTGCAAAAACTTATAAAGAAAGGAGAAATATGTTTTGTAAATCAAATTTACTTAAAAAGACGTGTAGAAAATGCCCTTATGTTCCCTACTTTAAAAAAGGAACTGGTCGGGTATTATAAAGGGTAACTTGCCTAGAATATGTTATGCAGAATCTTGTCAGGAGAGTTGCCTCTGTTTGCTTTCTAGACAATTACGGGGAAATTTAGAAAGTTCGTGACTTAGAATTTAGACAGGCACATTATTTTTACGTCTTAACCTCACTTTTTTTAATTACCGTTAAATCAACAAATATATAATTTTAGATTTTCTAATCTTTGTACAAATAACCATGCAAAACAAATACCTAACATATCAGGTTTAATTTATTGTAAAATATAATCAATTATTTTGTAGTAAGTGTCTCGTAGAATTTTAAATTTGTTTCGACTTTATACATTAAAAAAAAGTTCGTTTTAAAAATAATTTGCATCGTATTATTACGTTTTACATTTTCAGATTCCAGTGACAAAGAATAAGATGACGAACAACTAGTTCCTGATCATGAAGTGTTAGAGGATATTAACCAGGCTAATGTAAATGCTGAGATTTATTCTGATGTTGAACGAGACGATGACACTCAAGAAAATACACGTCAGTATTATTACGAATTACATTCGACATCTGACGCCGATTCCTCAAGTACCAAAAATCTGAACAACGAAGCTGAAAATAACCCTATTCCAGAACCCGATGTTCCTCCGGAAATTGAAAAACTACAAGAATGGAATCAAAAAATACAACAGACAGATTTGACTATTTTTTATAGAACATCTAAGCTAAAAAGTGCTGATGATTATTTAGAACAATTTATTGCAGAAATCAATGAACTTTAAGAGGATGGAATAATTATTGTTCAGGGAGAATAATTTGAAATTACGTTGAAATGTTTTGTATGCGATACTTCAGCTATACCTTTTCTAAAATGTACTTTAGGACATGGTGGTAAGGAGGCTTGAGAAAGATGTGAAGTTGTAGGAGATAGAGTAGAACAAAGAACAGTCTACCGAAATACTGAAGCTCGAGAAAGAACTGAACATTCGCTCAGAAGTTTTCAACAGGCAAAGCATCATCATGGCCCATCACCCTTATTCCGAATAATACAACTTGTAAATATGGTTATGATTTTTATCCTTGACTTCATGGATCTTTGCTGCAATAGAGCAATGAAAAAATTAATTGAATATTGGATAAATGGTGGTTTAAATTGTACGCTTGATGTTAGAGGTAGTCTGGAATTGGGCAGAAGAATGGAATATTTAAAATCTCAAACTTCAATCGAATTCTAGCGAAAAACAAGATCTACTTCCTTTATTTCAAAATGGAAAGCGACAGAACTACGATTTTTTTGCTCTACTGCGGATCAATTGTCCTAATTGGGCTTTTGAAGTTAGATTTGTATGACAATTTTTTTCACTACACGCAGCATGCAGAACCTTGTGTTGTGAATCATTGCGTAAATTGTACAACAATAATGCTAAAATTTATTTGCGTTCTTTCTTCATTGCATTGCAGGATTTTTATGGTCCACCATCACAAATATTAAATGCTCATCATTTGATTCACATAGCCGAAGACGTCATATTCATACATTGCAATTTGAGTACTTTTACTGCGTTTGCACTTGAAATTTCTTTTTGAAAACTTAAAAGAATGCTTCGCACGACAAGTCGATCATTAGCGCAAATATGTCGACGTCTATATGAAAGACGTATTCCACAGTAAAAGAGTTGTCGTAACACTAATTTATGAATTTTTGTCATCTGATGAAAACAAAAATATTACCAAGGTTAGATATAAGCAGATTACGCTTACTTGCTCGGTTCCTGATAACATGATTATCCTTCGCAGTGGTATTATCGCTAGTATTAAAGATATGTGTTTAGAGAGTGAAGAATTAAAACTAGAGTGTCAAGTTTGACGAAAAAAGAAACCACTATGCACATATCCTTGTAATACGACATATTTTATTATGTGGATTTTACATAGTCAGCCGCTGAACAAAGTTTTTGTTTGTGGATTATCGATAGTCTCAAGTAAATTAGTAAAGTTGCAGTGTTTCTTAGGAGGAAGGCGACCCCGAAAAAGTCGACGCCATTCCTTTTATTCATTAAGAGCATTTCTACTACGCACTTTTCTTATTTAAAATTGGAATAATAATTAAAATTAATAACATTATAATTTTAGAAGAAAAAATATAATAAATTGAATGTTTAATATTACTTTTCGTGGTTCATTTTATTTTTTAAATGTTTCTAATTTGGTATATTCCGTTGGCTATAACGGACGGCAGACGTAAGGAACCTTTATGTTTCACCCCTAAAACTTTCTCTTTCACGTTTTCTTGCCAAGTTTCCTTTATTCGGCCGCTACGACGACCTTTCGCTTACCACGCACGAATCACGTGATGGCCTGAGGAATGTAAAGCGCCAGGAACGGCACAACGAGTCATGCTAGCTCGTACAAAATTCCAGACACCACAGAATTTTATAAAAGCAAAGTAATAATACCTTTTCTTTTATCAACTCCTAAACCGAGTAAATATAATTTAAATAATGGCTAGGATACGCGTTGTACATATTAAAATTACTACCGCTATAGATAACACAGCCACACAAAAAAAATAAGTGTGTGGATCTGGTAACATGTAGGTTCCTAACCTAACAAAACCTGACCTAACCTAACCTAGCCGAATGAAATTCAACCACACGTGTCTTAAATGAGTGCTATATTTAATAAGTTAACTCGATCTTAACCTACAAATGAATCTAACTTAACAGAACCTCACGAAATTTTGCTTAACGCAACACAACTTACCGTAAGTGTTCCCGTTGTTAAACAATAAAATTCATTTCATTGTACTACAGGTGGTTAAAAATTTATACGCACATTACTCATTTGAAGAAACTTAGAACTACAAGTAGAATTGACCTCATTTCAATTAACCTGACAATGTTTGTATCAATTAAAATGTAGAACTATAACTTAAACATGCCAATGAATAAGAGTTTTATTCAAAAATTTTTTCTCTCTGCTTTTCTTAAACTTAAGAGATATATTTATACTATCTTTCGTGTTTACATTTTATCTTGCTTTTTATCGTAATTAAATTGATTTATAGACCTACTTCAGTCTATTTTATGCCTGCTATAACGTGTCCTTTTTTCTTCATTTATAGGTTAAGATCGATTTAAACTATGAAATATAGCACACATTTAAGACTGAGAACCGTACGCTTACATAGCTACACGTGTGGTTGAATTTCATTCGGCTAGGTTAGGTTAGGTCAGGCTTTGTTAGGTTAGGATAAGTTAAACCTCTATAGAGGTTAAGCCGAAGCTGAATGAAACGGTACCGCAAACACAACGGGACAACACAATGAGTTTAATTGTGTTTCGTGAGGTTAGGTTAGGTTGGGTTAGGCTAGGTTAGATTTATTTCTAGGTTAGGCTCGAGTTGACCCATTCGATGTAGCGCGCATTTGCTACTGGGAAAATATGCTTCCAGAGCTTTACGTGTAGTTCAATAAATTTCTGTTAAATCAGGTTAGGTGAGGTCAGGTTCTGTTGGGTAAAGTTATGTTGAATAAGTTGATATAAGACAAGGGTTGATTCTTCACACTTGTCGGCATGTTTTTGAAGTGAAAATTTGCATCACTGGCATTATTTTGAAATTTATTTTCCTCAGTGAATGATTTTTCGTCATTTTTTGAGGTTATAGCTCAACCGTGACGTGACGGGTGATTTTTTATACCGAATTTGAATTCAGCGCCCCAAAATCCATAGGAATACGTGTGTCTTGTTACCAGATCCGCAAACTTATTTTTTTTGTGTGTCTGTGTAATCAGAGTTTTACGTTTAAATTAACGAATCATTAGTTATTAAAATTTCTTTCTTATACTTTTAGGTTATTTTTATCATAGTTTTACTTCTCAATAGAAATTATATTCACACCATGTAGAATAAGACATAGCCTTAAAGTTCTGTAACGCTGAGTGAGCAGCGATAAAGCAAGTTAGGCGGCCGCCACGACGACGCGGGCGGAAATGATTCCATTGGGCCGCGCTTCCAAAATTCGGCGGAGTAGGAAGAAATCTCGGACAAAGTCTCCCACTCCTGCTTGCCGCGTCCACGGAGTGGGAGCGGCCTCGCGCGCCAACGCGCCCAGTGCATATAGGAACGCACCTACGCCACTGTCGTCACTCGGCTTCAAGTCTTCCCACTAGTCGGACGTATTCCGCAATAGTATTTTCTTCGTTTGAGCTTGCTTTCCCAGCCTAGGGAAATCGCTCGAGTAACGAAAATGGTGCCTTTCGTTTGCCGATCCATCCTACTCCTCCTGCTAACTGCCGGCGCTCCGGCAGTCCGTCAGTTATCAGCCGGAGAAGCATGCTCCGGCAGTCCGAAGTTTGAATCCCAGGCAGAGGAGACGCCGCCGTGAGCAGGAGGGCCTGTCAACCCCCTCCATCCCGAGAATACCGTTTGGCCCATGACCAGTCATTGTGCAAATCTCGGGCCATCAGCGCGCGCGAGGAACTTCGTTCTACCACCAGGAGGTAGGGACTTTCGTCGCTGGAGGAAACCGGCTCGTGTCCAGAGTCACGACCCGGAGCACACCATTGAGTCGCCCCTCTACTACCAGGGGGAGAATCGCGTAGGAGGGCCTTGAAGCGGCGAAGAGAAAAACAGGCCTGGCAGTCACGGGCACGGAAGACATTAATACCAGTGGCACCCTTCCAGCACCGTGCCACGGTGCTATCCCTAGAGACGGAAACGTACATAATCGTCAACGTCCAACACATCCCAGACGGATATGTACCCTCGACACGCAAGAAATTGGAGGATTTAAATATTAAAAAGGAGGATCCTGTCATAGCTGCATTCTGGAAGCGGCGAGATTTCTACCGGGACCTGGTACGAAAGGCCGCCGAGGGGCACCGGTCGCGTGGCGACGAGAAGAGCGGGTGTCCTAACCATCAATTTTACGGGCGGGACAGGCCTCGCTTGGCGTACCCCAGGAGTTTACTCAGTCGGCCGGCTGTGAAGCGGAATAGGGCGGAAAGGAGCTTCATTGTCTTCAAGTTTCTTTCATCTATCAATCTCATTGACAAAAAATAAATAAATGTCACTTGTCGATCTGATGGCACCATAACCTCTCAAGATCCCACCTTCCTCTCCACTATTAACCTCACTGATAATTACCTGCCAATCTCATGACCAACTGCAACCTCCCCATTTTCCATTTTCCTTCCGCTCCCTAAAGAAAAAGGTTACAATAAATAATTGGAGTGCACTTTCAACATTCCGTGCGCCCTCAGGAACCAGAGAAATGGACGGGCTCCAGGCCTGGAAGGCCTTCATGGATGGAAACTTCAAGCGTGTTCAGCTCCCCTCCCCACTAGTCAGAAGAACGTGTCCAACGGGATTAAAGGGTTAGATACCTGGATGCAGAGGACCCCAGGATATGTTTATCTGGAGCCGTCGCTACGCATCGCCACCTCTGAGCCGCCTTCCAAGCAACGCGACTGAGTCTCCCCTTTCCTTCCTTTGTCCCCCTCACCACGACCCATTGCGACTTCCTACCCTGTCCTCTTACCTCACACTGTTCGTCTCCCTTAAAAAAATATGCTACAGCTCCTAGACCTTCCTACAAATTTCACATTCTATACCCCCCCCCCCCCCCCCCCCGCAAATTTCCTACACCTCCCTCTCCTTTCCCCGCGCCCACTTCGTTCCTCTTCGTCCCTAGAGTATATTACGACTCTTTAGCCTTCCTAGATATTCCCCCCCCCCCCCCGCGAAACGATAATATCCTTGTCGACTCATCCTCCCCACTTTTCCACTTTTCAGCAAACTACAGGCATTAAATTGCACCAATATTCCAAAAACATATCTTACGTGAAAAATGATCAAAAGTAAAAGATGGGATTTCATTAAAAAATGAGCTAAAATATAAAAGAGACTATGTTTACATTTTGATCCTTTAATTTTTTTGCGTAGTATAACGTGTGACAAAGTGATGCTAAGAATTTTAAAGGACGCAACTACGCAAGCGCGAAATCTTGGATGTGATTGGCGATCACTCTATAAATTCTTGTTCAGCACGTGTCAGATGTGAAGTTATAGCTGAAAAGCAAACCCGCCTCACATTATAAGAAAAAGTCGTCCATTTTCGATTGTTTGAAGCTACATCAACGCACTAAACGAATTCACGTGGTCAAAACAAAACTTTTATTTTTATCTCCTTATTTTAATATTAAGAGTAATTGATTAAATCTAAAAAATGTATCTGAGGTAATTGGAACTTATTTGTTGGCCATTTCACCTAAAAAGTACCTGAATATTGGATTTTAGGTTAGGATAATAACTATTTTATTTTGTTACTTTGCCAACGACACGTAACAACCTTGAATAATGTCTTAGTTTATTGAATAGTATGAGGAAAGAAATTCAAAAACCGGAAACTGTAGGGTAAGCGCGAAGGGATGGGGACCGAAGGTCTGGCGGATCGTGACCGAAGGGAAGACGCGAAGAACTCTCTCGTAAGTTACCACCTAAGGGTGATAAATACCGTAACAAGCCCTGCCCTAGGTCGATCGGTCGACAGCCCGATGGCTGTCAACCGCCGATCCTAGGCGAAACAAGCGAGAAATTGAAAACGCGATCGCGCCACTCACTACCGGTGGTTGAGATAACGAATCGGATTATCCGCCGGATTTTCCGACAGTGACGCACTAATTGGTGTAATCCGGCGGACGGTCTGCTAACCTGTCGAGTCGATTGGTAAAAACCTCCGGTGCCTCCGAAGCTGGGATATCCTGGTGAACATCCGATGTCCTCGATCGTGGAGTAATCGTGAGAGACCTCCGTCGTTCTTGATTGATTTTAAGTCCTGTGATCCTGGGTGACGTTGTCTGAAGAGTCTCGCGGAGTCTGGATGCTAGGAAACTTGACTTCGAAGGGTATTTTAAACTGGTCAAAAAAGGTTAAAATAAAAGGGTGGAGAGAACTGTGAATAAAAAGCCCGGAGTTAGATAAAAGAAAAGAATTTAACCTTGGATGAAGTTGGTGGTACAAGATACGGGGTATCGCCAGTCGAAGCGCGGAGAGTCCTCCGTGACCTGATCCGC
The DNA here is from genome assembly GCF_010883055.1 of Belonocnema kinseyi. Taxonomy (NCBI): domain Eukaryota; kingdom Metazoa; phylum Arthropoda; class Insecta; order Hymenoptera; family Cynipidae; genus Belonocnema; species Belonocnema kinseyi. Next base: position 167,125,094 of record NC_046657.1, read on the forward strand.
TTCTCGGACGAGAAGATACTAACTGGTGTTCCTGCCGATTTTAGCAACTCTCCAACCAGTGATCCCAACTTTGGCATGTTGAGCTACTGCGCTTTCCGGGCGCAGCGGCCCTTATTGGTCACTGTTGGCGCGTAATTTCAACCGGGTATAATTGACAATTATGGAAATTAAAATAGATGATTTTTATAGATTGCACACAAATATCCGAAAAAACGTAATTTGTGATTTAAAGAAGGGCAAAAATAATCATGCAAAAACCTCGATTAATGAAACATAAATTTAGCTTTTGAATTTAACGAAAATATGCTTTTATTTTCAAATTATACGCATTCTTATTTTATTTTGACCTTACATTACAAATTAGGTAATTTCTGATATTCATGTGCAAGTTATAATAATTATCGATTTTAATTTCAATAATTGTAAATCATACCCGCTTTAAATGGCGTGCCAACAGCGACTAATGAGTGCCGCTGCGCCAGGCAACCGCAGTATCTCAATATGCCAAAGTTGAGATCACTGTCTCCAACCGTCGAACAACCCTGCGCGCGTTCCAGCGGTGGGGAGGACGGATCGAGCCCCGTCATTGTTAGCCCGCCCCTTTCACCCACTGGAATACGGCGAGAATTTGAAGCCCCCGGTTCGCGAGAATTCTGTCACCTAAGACGGTCGAAGCTTACGCGGAATCGAATTGCAGTTATAAGTTTGAAATCGCAACCCTCCAATTTCGAAGAATAAGTCGGTCGACTGATTCTCGAAAAAGGAAAAGCTGAAATCCCAAACCACGCTGGGGATTAAAACGATAGTCGTTAAAATGTGAACTATATCAAGTCCACCCCATCCCAGATAGACCATCGGTTTATTCCTCGAGAAATTAAGGAGAAAAGTTTAAATATAAGATAGGTGCATGTTTCGCGACAAGCTATCGGTATGCCTAAAATTAACTAAAACTAATAATAATAAAAATAATAATGTACAATAATGTCCCTAATTTCCTATCGTATTTACAGTGGTCCTTAAAAATAGCTGCACCTTTTCCTAGGTGCATTACGTGCGAATATCACGGTTGCTCACCGATACTCTGGCTCGCAGGGTGTAATGCTGCCCAGCGTTACAAGGTCGTCTTCTTCTTCGGGAACTGTAGATTGGGTCGGACGCAGGTCAGCTTCGACATAGGTAAACGCACCGGAGCGCGGTGACCAAAATGCGATTGGGTCAAAATCAGGTCAGCTTCGACGTAGATGGACGCGCCTGAGCGCGGTGTCCAAAATGCAATTGGGTCGGAAGCAGGTCAGCTGCGACGTAGGTGGACGCGCCTGAGCGTGGCGTCCAAAAGTGAGATTGGGTTAGAAGCATGTCAGCTTCGACGTAGGTGGACGCGCCTGAGCGCGTTGTCAAAAATTGAGCTAGGGTCGGAAGCAGGTCAGCTTCAACGTAGGTGGACGCTTCTGAGCGCGGTATCCAAAAATGAGATTGTGTCGGAAGCAGGTCAGCTTCGACGTACAGTCTGTCAAGTTAAAGCGTGGGTGGCTTTACTCGCAGTCGGTAAGGTGTATCGACATGATTTTGGTGTCAAAATATTAAGAAGAGCTCCCT
>NC_046657.1:167126789-167128405 GCF_010883055.1 Belonocnema kinseyi
CTATCTCTAGCACTGCGCCATTCCGACGGGTACTTGTGCGGCAAACCTGCAGATCGAAAGTACAAGGTCACTCATGTATTTTACATGGACGATCTTAAAATCGATGCTAAAAACAGAGAGCAACTGCATCTAGCTCTGAGGATTCTCGAACGATATACTAAGGAAATTGGAATGGAATTTGGGGTAGACAAATGCGCCAAGGTTTATTTGGAGCGAGGGAAACTTAATGGCATCCATGAAGATCCTGAGCTCGTTGATAGAAGCGCCATACGACACCTTTGCGTTGGAGAAACTTATGCATGCCTGGGCGTGCCACAGAGCCGCATTCAGGATGTGACATCTATAAAGGATACTCTCCGAAGCAGATACAAACGTCTCATCCGACAGATGAAAAAAAGCATGCATCTTAAGCAAACAAAAGCATGCATTTTAAGTCTTCCGTTCCGCGACTGTACATCTCACGCCGTCAAGGGGGTCGCGGAGTATTGAGTCTTGAAAGTCTTCAAGAACAGGATTATTCTGGGTACAGCACATAGAGTTGCAAATGAAAGAGACCCTCTTCTTAAAATGGTCAGGAATCACGAAGAAGTGGGCAAAGGAGCGTTTCTGTACAAAGCAGCGGAGGAGGCTGCTGAAGCACTCGGACTTGACTTCAGTATTAGGGGTGAGCAAAATACATCAAATCTTATCTATCTCGAGTGCTCTCTCCTGAAAGCCCGGATCAGGAAAGCACAAGAGAAAAACTTTTGTGAACAGCTCCTCGATAAGAGGATGCACGATATCTTCCACAGAAATGTGAAGGATCAATCAATGTCTTGTGAGCTAACGTTTGCTTTCCTTAAATCGCCCGGATTGAAGTCTGGTACGGAGGGTTTCATTTTTGCATGCCAAGACGGTGTCATTTCCACCTTAACATACCGTCGCCACATTTTGAGCCAAGACATTCCCGATGATAGCTGCAGGGCGTGCCATGCACACCCCGAGCATTCAGCTCACATACTATCTAGTTGCCCAACTCACGCGGGAACGACCTACATTCAAAGGCACAATGCGGCAGTAAGAGTGCTTTATTACCATCTCTGTCACTCCTACGGCATTAACCTTAATATCGCTCCTCGAAATGCTCCTAGGGAAATTGAGTCAATTGTCGAGAATGGGAAGTGCCGCATATACTGAAACTTTATATTCTCGACAATTGTTTCTATTGCTCACTTGAGGCCTGACATGGTTCTTCTTGACTTCGAGAAGCGAACCATGTTTGTTATCGAATTTTCGGCACCAGCTGACAAAAACATCATAACCAAGGAGAATGAAAAGAAAGAGAGGTATCGAGACCTTATAAGGGTGTTGCAACGATTGTACCCAGAATATTCTGTTAAATTGATCGTCCTTATCATCGGCGCTCTTGGAGGTGCCAAGCTTTCACTTGCTAATGGCCTAAAAAGCATCCCTGCGTGTCAACAATATGCTAGAACACGTGCGGGAAAAATGCAAAAGACGGTTGTCCTTGGGTCGCTCCGTGTTCTTAGGGTGCACGAGGCTTTTGCTGGATCGTCGTATTTATTCCTTTACAGACTGTAACCACCTATCTCACGGTCGTGAGACGTGGTTGTGGC
>NC_046657.1:167128505-167153524 GCF_010883055.1 Belonocnema kinseyi
TATACTATTCATCACACTAAAGACTTTAAAATTGATCTTTTCTATTACTTTAGCTACAAACGAAGAAGCTCAAACAAGGCCTAAACACCTAAAAACAGAAGTATCCGTACATCACGCAGGTGCGGATAAGGATGGGCAAGAGAAATCCATTGATTTTTCAAAAAAAAAAACGTTGTAAAACACAAAAGTACTTTCCGAGAGCACTAAGTACTCGAAGAAACTTTGTAGTAGAAAAATTACTAAATTAGGTTACAATCGAGGGACCAAGACGATAATTCGTATATTTTAATACAATAGTCGTAAGCTATGGTACTTTTATATGAAATTTTCCTATTGATAATACGAAGTCTTAGTATTTTTTATAGTAAAATCCTAGATAGTATAAACTAGTAGAGACATAATTGAATTATATAAAAAGACTAGAAGTAATAAGTACATAAAATAAAATAAAAGACTAAATTTGTAAAAAGAATTGCTATTGTCTGTAGGAATATGAATTATACTATGACACTTTCTATTTTTATATTATGGAGTAAGGCCAATTCGAAAGATCGCTCTCGTATATTAGTAAGTGACTTAGTAAGCGAGCCTAACGTTAGACAGAATGGAGCCGAGCGTAAACGATGTCAGCCGACCAACGCTCTACTGAAATTCCTTAAATTTATCGATCAATTTTATTTGTTGCAAAGATCCTTATTACAACAAATTATGATAATTCGAAAGGTTATAATTGAAAAACAAATTTTTCACAAGGAGAAAAAAAACTATTTTTAAACCTCGATATTAGGATATTTTAGTACGTTAAGATATAGTGCTTAGAATTTGAAAAATGCTATCACTGTGAACAATTAATAAATAATTTAATGGAAATCCATTTAAGTGCTAGCATTTATTTCATAAAGGCCATACATTTCTGGATCTCATTATCTAGTTTAGGAGGATGGAATATGGCCGTGCTTCCGCGTTAGAGACCCGTGTTCGATTCCCATCAACTTTATATATGTGTGTGTGTGTGTGTGTGTGTGTGTGTGTGTGTGTGTGTGTGTGTGTGTGTGTGTGTGTGTACTGTTCAATGGCAATTTAAATCGATATAATTGTGCGAAAGAGTTGAACATCCCATAATAAATAAGTCTGCATTTACGTCGTATGCTTGTGTAAAGGATACGTGTGTCGTAACCTTCAACGCGACGCGGCGCATGTTGGGCTTATTTTTTTTTCGTCTGCTAATCTGACTGCACCAATTTTTACTAAGTCGCTTACTAAATCAGTGCGCCAGTTTCTCCTAATGTTACTATAGTCATTTGCAAATATTGCAATCTTCTGTAGATATTAATGCAAGAAATTTAGAACTTTCTTCTACCGAAATTAGTAAGTGGCCTTGCTTACTGGCTTACTACAGAGCTTTGTAAATACTTTAAACCTTTTTTGAAATAAATGTAACATTTTTAAATTTTATTCTAATGAATTTTGTATTTCGGCATGTAGTTGCTAGTTACTACTCGTAATAGTAAACATTACAAAAGTTCCGCAAAGTCCCTCCATTACAAACTAAAAATAGTAAAATCTAGTCTGGTCGATCTATAGAGAATCATCATTTATTTAGTCGTATAAGTTATCAAATTTTGAGCTTAGAACTCTAGGAACCATAAAAAACCAACAACTTCTGCAAATTCTACTCTTAAGGAGTAAGTTATATAAGTGGCACCTGATTATCGAAGCCGATGGATAAAACAATCAGTTTCTAAAAATTTGAGAGGTTTGTTAAATTCAACTGACTTTGATTAATTGTGGGCTTCAATAATTTAGAAAATTTGTAATAAAAATGCTTCGTGGGTTAATTTATTGTTCTTTTTAAGTCATTCTTAATTGAGATTTATTATAAAAAATGATGAGCATACCCTCCACCGTTTTCAATCTGCCTTTGCAAATGAAACAGAATATTGAAACGCCCGTCACATATTCCGTGTCAGCTGCGGCGTTTAGCAAAAATTTTAGACAGACACTGGTTGTGCCGAATGCGTCATTAGTCGCTTCTAACCTCCTGGCCGGCCTTGAACAGTCGAATTCAATGGCAAGTGCCTAGCCCACTGGCCTGGTACCCATCAATACGGTACCTGCATGTACCTTGTCTACTCAACCCTACACCGCGGTGTAGGGTTGAGAGTTTCGAAGGGAAAGAAAATTAGCCGGTGCACCGGCTCATTTTCTTTTCCTTCGACACCGTTTCCAAAACAAATAGCCCCAATGCTTTTAGTTAACGATTGCCTCGGCCTCATCAGGGCGTTTCAGTTACCAGCTCCACCCATGCCCGAGTACGCTGGGCCGAATTACGAAGAGCCGCAGAATTTTCTGGCTGATCGCGTACAACACTTCACACAGCCAAGTATAGAGCTCGGCGTATGCACTTTTAGGGTTGAAAAGGATCTCAAAGGACAAGCTTAGATCTGGCGCGCAAATTATGAAGGTCTCTCGTTCACCTAGGAGAAATTTAAAGAACAATTGCTAGCCAGGTTCAACAGTGTAACAGTTACGATGCAGCTACAACAAACGCTGTACTCACGAAGACAAGGCGAGAGGGAAGCGGTTGCCAGCAAACAGAACGTTAGTTCGCGATCACAACCCGACGACTTTCGCCTCTTTGCTAGAGTTTGAAACACAAGCGAAGCAGGACGCGGTGGATTACGTCCCACGGAAGAAGGAGCTAAAGAAGAATGATAGCAGGAATCAGCGAATGCAGGATAATTTTCAACCCTAATAATTTTCCACCCTGTCGTTACTTCGCTGGAAGGCACATGTACAGATACTACTCGGTGTTGACTGCATACCGTAAGGACCAGCCAAGGAAAGACCAGTCTCGATCTCCTCTAGTTCACCAGTCCTGGGCTGTATATACTCCACGAACCAGAACTTACCACGCACTAGGGTTCACCCTAGGGCCCGCAAAGTCGTGGCAGAGAGAGACTCATGTGCTTCGGACAACTTTGTCAACTACCTAGCACATCCTGAAGGACGCGGAACGGAAAAGTCTGAAACCGGGTCCCAGTTTTGCACTTCTCGGTCCACGGAACAACAATGCGGCTCAGGTCACGCCTTCCTTTAGCACCACAATTGGGTGAGAGAACTTACGCCGGCATGTTTATGCTAGTGACCAGATGCTTACTGACATCACTCTTGGGCGCACCTAATTAAAGCAGTACGATGTCCATCACGAACACAAGACGGACTGCCTGTACCCTGGCAATAAGAAACGCCAACGTATCTACTTAGAGCCTATGCCCATCTTTTCGTGATCATACATTCTCCAATACAGTTTGATTTTTCCATCGAGATGTCTACTGATGTTCCAAAACGTATGCATGAAGCCATGGAGCTCCACGACACGGTGTTCCATCGAGGAGTACAGCTACGCCAGACGCTCAGTTTCTTCCAGCGGAAACCCGGTACCACTGCAACGAGCAGGTGTGCCTTATCCGTGGTATGAGCGATAACAAGATATCGCCTCTATTTAGAGGGTCGACGATTCATTCCACGAACTGACAGCAGAACTCTCACATGGCTAGACCGGATGAAGGATTCTAACCGCAAGCTGAGGACGCACTCTCCTGCCAGCCGGATCCGGGGGAAGTTTCAACATGAGAGCCCGACCTGGAGCGCATGATTTGACCGAAGATAGTCACAGTCCCACCTACGAATTTTTCTGAGGTACCAGTCCTCAATTCAGTCTATTCGCCTACACTCGTCGATGAGATATCCTGAGCACAGCCAGAGGACCCAGTAATCGGTCACATGATTGCCCAATACTTTGAGATACGGCAGTGCGGGCCGAGAGGTTCGAAAGAGGAGGATTTTCTCCACGATAATTTTCTGGATGAGAGGAGTCTGTGGAAGAAAAGCCTGAAAGACGGACATTGGAAGCTACATGTTGCAGTGAATCTCCGGCAGAAAGTGATGTGGGAGTACCACGTTGCACCACTCGTTGGACACCCTGGTGCATAAGGAAAGACCTGGTCCAACGAGAGGAAATCCTGCAGGCGGACAAAGACCTCGCACACCATATACCGGTTGGGAGACTATTCCGGTGGATTTAATGGGCCCTTACCCACTCAATGCACGAGGGAATCGATTTATCCTCGTCATCAGGAACATTTTTACTACGTGGGTCGAGGCATTCCCTCTAAGAAATTCTGATGCCCCGACTCTCATCAGAACTCTCGAGGACGATTTTTTCTCCCGTTTCGGCTACCCTCGCCGAATACTCAGCGACAACGGGGGATAATTTACAAGCAAAGTGTGAATTGATGCCAGTCGCCGATGGGAAGGCGGTCTCTGGACGACACAGAAGGACAATCCTCGAGGAAACCAAACAGAACGTCGCAACCAGAAGGTTAAAAAGGGACTCCGGTTGCAACTGCACTCAGAAAATCAACGAACCTGGGACCAACAATTACCACAATTGCTTTTTGGGTTGAGAAGGAGAAACGCAACAACAGGTTACACACCTGGATATATAATGATGAGTCGAGAGATTCCTCGACCGGGAGAGTGGAACTTCTGTCCTGCGGATAAAGCCCAGCCAGAATCAGCTACTCAATTTTAGCGCAAAGAAATAGCAACACATCGACAAGAGCAGTACCAGCGTCGTTATACCGGCCCGCCAGCGCCGTCGACCTTCACCGTCGAGATTAGGGTTTCGCTGTCAATCGCCAACAATCGAAAAAGGCAGCAAAATTTGACGCAGCCCTCGCGATGGTCCGAACCGGGCCACACCAAGTCGTCGGTACCGCCTCGAACGGTGTTTTCTGGGTGCAGAAACAGGACGGCTTGTACAAGCTCTACATGACGCAATTAATATCCGCTCCACCACCGCGAGAGGAGATTGCAACTAGCCCCCAACAACGACAAGAGCATGCCCCAGAAGCTTGTCATGAAATCTTCAAAATCTCATTTAATTACCATGGGGAAATTTTCTAAAAATTAAAACCATGTTACAGGGTTTCATGGAAATGTTCCCATGTATATAAATAATATAAATATAAATAAATAATATAAATAATCACTAATGGACCATTTAAATATTTAGCATTACTTTTTGAATAATTTTCAATTGTTTAAAGAAATGCAAATTATTTAAACAATTATTTATTCAACAAAAATGTAAAAATTAATCGTATTTTCTGATTGAAATGCAATATTTTGTCATTGTTTGAAGTAATCAATATTCCGAAAAAAATGTTATGGATTTTCTTTCTCCAAAAATATAAACTTAGGGGAAGGGGGTTGTCTTGCGTTGTAGCTCGAAAAGCCTTTATTGGACCACCCTAACGTACATATATCAGGGTGGCCGTTTTAGTCGAAGAGAAAGTTGAGTTTAAATCTTTTTAGATATCTGGAAATTTGTGAATAACAGAAGAGTTCCTTAGGGTGCTTGAAATCTGTCCAGTGACAAAAATGTACTAGGGAAAAAATTACCAACCCCCTGAAACTCTATTGGCAACGGCATAATTTCGATACATTTCTTTTAATGTTTAATAAATTTCTATTTGTTTAAACCATATTTATCTGCTCAAGCAATTTTTTTTCGATAACTAAGAAAATTAATTAAAATAGAACACATAGAATAATGTTTCTGACTATATAGTGTGTAGAAAGACTGAATTTACCACTTTTTAATTTAAAAAAAAATGTAATTTGTTTAAATAATTTCGTAAATTTTACTTTTGGTATTTAATTAAATTCTCACTATAACTTGTTATGTAAACATTTTTCGGAGCATGAGTGGGCTTTTTAAAAGAGAAAAAATCGAAATGACTTCACATTCGAAATTAGAATAATTGAATTTTTCAAAATTTGAAATTTACTATTTAAAATAATTGTTTTTTGACACCTGTGATTTCACATTTCTGAAGGATTTATTTTTAACCCAACCAAACAGACATGTAGATAATTTTTGTCGATACTATATAATATAATTAAATTATATAATCAGTTTTTCGGAACATTGAATGTTGCTTCTTAAAAAATATTCACGAGCACTCACTGACTTGTACATGATCTCAGAGATAGCATATTTCTTTAAAATGAACTGTTTTGAAGCTTATTTTTTTCTTGAAAAGATATAAACGCAGATGGCCCTGAGCACTTTTTTATGCATTCCTGCGTTATTGTGGAGGTAATCTGCTGACTGATTTAAAAAAATTCTTCTTTCCGAAACGCATTCCATAAATTTCCATAAAGTTCTTTAAAAAACATTTTAAAGTTATTTCTTGTCTTAATCTTAAAACATTTTCATATTTCTTTATACAAATAGCAATCACGTAATATATAAATGATGAATTCTTCCAAACATTACTTTCGTTGTGTTTTTATATACAGACCACCCTCTTAATAATGCCGCTCTCAATATTGTTGCTCTCAATAGAGCCGTTAATCCTAATCCGAGCTCGGGCTCTACCCCCTCTACTGCGCTTTCCCCTACTCGCTCAAAGTGCGGATCCGCCTTTCTCAATAACCCCGCGTGAAGGTTACACGATTTTACACTTTTACTCCTAAATGAGGCATTCACGTCAGCGCAGCACTTTTGAGAAAGGACTTCTGAAATTCATGCACGCTCGAGAACGTGATAGTGGTGGGTGAACCCCATTCCAAGAAAAGTTATCCCCCTACAAGCCCGATCGCGGCACTATTGAGAAGTTGCACTTTACGCTCGAACTGCAAAGAAAAGAACACCAAAGATACGTGCGTCATAACTCCAAAGGAGCGAGCGCAATTTTTCCCCTCTATCACCGCCCTATGCTGGAACATTACATCTTTTAACCTTCTGAGCGAGTCAGTTCATTGTGTTTACATTCAATACATTCATCGGTGACAAACTGCACATGCGTACGTACGCATAGTAAGCGTACATACGTGCTCACACATTACCCTCTAAATCTAAATGTCGCAGGAGTGGGAGCCCCTTTAGCGGTCGTATCGTTGGAGCTCCAAATTCCCGAGATTCTTGTATCTTTCAAGTTCCAGTATATATGTTATTTATGAAAGTATGGGGTAATTTTCATACTAGAATTTCTGACAAACTTTAGAACATCCGGCATTTTGTAGAATCTCTGTAATTTCGGAGAATCAATAATACCTATTCCATTCTTTCAATCAACTTCTTTTAGATGTCTTCTTCATTTTCCAACAATGTAAAGGGTCTGAGTAATTCCTGACCTTTTTCGGGCAGTAATTTGTTTGCAACTGTAGTTGAATAAACTTAATATTATAAGAATTCTTTGCAATAATTATACTTAAATTGTTAACAATTGTACGATAAATATAATGCTAGTTCTAAAGGTTTTTAATAGAAGAAAGACACTGGGACTTCGATTTACCGATGATTTTGGACTCGACCTTAATAGCTTTTACGGTAAATTGGTGATCTCTGAACCCTCTATCTGCTTGTTGCTTGTAGGTTCTTATTGTGCCGAAACTTTAAATTGCGCAAATCCGATGAGCTTCCAAGCGCCTATCTCTCGCCTCCTTTCCCGAATGTAACGGTGTATTAAGTGCTGGTAAATCGGGGCCTCAGTGTAGGGACTAAATTGTATGAATTATAGAGATTTTCCCAATTTAAGTAACATTTAAATATGTCAGTAAAAACAGCTTTTATGCTTGCTTTTGCAAATTCATTATATTAGATCTACAAATTAATTCGGTACCTTTACTTTAATATCTTGTAACTATTGTTCTAACTAGAATTTTTTCCCGCTCTAAGGTAGATTTTAGGGCCGAATCTTGAGCTTTAGAGCAAAATATATTGGGTGCCGGCCTTGCGGACATTACCTTAAAAAATCATTGATCAATAACATAGCATCCGACAAAGAACATTTGAGACACTGCATTTTATATTTACTGCTATGGTACCTTTCTTAGGCCATAAGGTGAAATTCAACTCAGTGAAATCTCTGCCACGTCCTTTTGCAACGCCATTCATCTAAAAGTATATTTTAATTGAGTCCGTTTGAATCGGAAGAACTCCGAATCCTTCCGATCGATTGCCCCTAATGACCCTCGCGGTAAATCGGGACTCTCTAGCCCACTTTTCTCCTTCTTGCTTATGGCTTCAGATAGTGTCGAACCGTAAACTATGCATCTCCGCTGACCTTGCATGCAGTTCCCTCTTGTCCCCAGTTTAAAAGCTAAATCCAGTTCGAATGGCTCCGTCTGATTACGATTAATTCTTTTGCAGTCCGAATTGGTGTGTCTCAATTTCATTCCGAATGCATCCGCGGGAATCCGAATTGCATTGAGTGTCCTGCAAAAGTTCAGTATCATGCGAATTCACTCGGACTGAAAGTATACATAAATTCTTGGTGAGTCAGGCGGACTCATTTCGTATTAATTTCCTTCAAAAGTTCGGATTCACACTGATTGATTCGGATTGAAATTATACAAAAGTCCATGAGGAACCATTCGAACGCCTTCAGAAAAAAACGGATTGGTTCGGACTAGATTTATAAAATTGTTCGCGGGCTCAAACAGAAATGCCTCTGAATGCGAAATGAGAGATTTCGCGTTCAAATTGATTTTTTTCATAAAGTTATGTACAAAACAAATTAAAAATAATTGACTTCTGAAAACGCACCCATCTTGTACTCATCCGTTCAATTAATTGCGAAAAAATTATCTCAATGTTATTGAAAGCAGAGCAGAAAAATGAATACGATTGCAAAGCATGGAATCGAATTCACGAAATGATGCCGTGAAATCTGCTGGCATCAACTTCACTTTCAAAGTTCAATATTTTTTTTACGTTTCAATTTTTTTCAATTTTAAAGGATTCAAATTTAGAATTACCCCACAATGTATTCGTTAATTTTCAGATTCTTTTTTTAATGCTTCCAATCACAATTTGTTTAGTTTCAGAGGTTTAAATCTAAATTTTCGATTTGTATGCTATTAAAATTTAAATTAACCAAAAAGCAGCCAGGTTTCACTTAAGAGAATTTTTGCTAGTTTCAGATTATAAATTAAAATTTTAAATGACATATCACATGACCGACATTTTTTTTGTATGAAGCAACTTTTCTATTGGTTGCGGTATTATTTACTTCAAGCAATTATGCAATTTGGAGTGTAAAAATATATAATATCTTATGTGGAACCAATATATGAAAGTTTGACGAACTTTGGGCTTTGACAATCTTTTAAGATTATCTATTTCTTTTTCGTACATTACGTCATGGTACAAGACAATTCTAGGATCTATATAGGCTTCTTCTTCTTCTTCTTCTTTAAAGGGTGCTATTTTCAGAAAAGGACTACCATGATCAACGTATCGGCATTTAAATTTTTTCTGAATATCTGTGGGTAGTGAAATTTCTCCGTTGCAGAGCTTTTCATACTTTGTGCCGGAATACTAAAATAGTATCACATAATAAATATAATCATTCCAATCTTTAAATTTTGGAAATGTTAAATTACTGAATTAAACTTGTAAAAATTCCAATTCAAACATTGTTTTTACCCCCTCCACTCTGACAAGAAAAATTCCTTCAAAATGAATTTAAAAATTGGGAACTATAGCTAGAACGAACTTATGGTCCCAAAAAAAAACGGAAGGTGTCGTTCGAGTCAAAGTTCGGCATTCAGTGAGAGTGGAGGGGATATAAACAATGTTTGATGGATGAAGTGTTGACTATGCTTGTTTGGTTGAAGCTCAAAATAGTATTTTTTTATTTAGTTTGCGTTATCAGGTTTTACTTAACATTATTGTACATTAAATCGTAAAAAACGAAAAAAAATTATAAACATTCTATTTGTTTAAATAAATTTTTTTCGTTCATTCAAAACTCAAATAGAGATATTTTATTGAAGTATCCAGTAATGTGTTTGGAAATATTTTTCAGCTCATACGTTTGTTTATATTGCGTTCCCATTTGTTTATAAGAATAAAATTGTTTAAGAATCATTATTTTTGCATAATTCGAAAATCACCTAGACGTATGGCTGAGCCGAATTCAGATATGGTTTTAATTTTTTCGTAGGAAAATACTTTTGTTTAAATAAATTCCCCAATTTTCAAATCTATATGTATAGCTAAATTCAGTGTCATTCATATTTACAAGTTCAGTTTTAATCTATTTAATGTAATATTTGAAAACAAAGAAGTAAATAAATAATATAATGACATCGTACTGGGCTCCATCAAATCTTGTGGAAATTTCAGGAAATACTCTGTAAGTAATCTGAAATTTGTTATTCGCAATTGCATGAAAATAGTAGTCTGAAAGAGTTATTTTACTTTTAGGATTTAAAAGATACTATTGAATATTACGCATGACTTTGTTGTGTTCCTCTGAATAATCTTTGATATGTCTGCAACAAAAAAGAAGTTTTTTATGAGCGAAAAAAAAACAAAATAACTTTTTAAGAATATTTTGGATCTAATACAAAATTATTAGTGAACATTACAAACTTGTTTTGTAGACCTTTCTGATCCAAAAATAATGGGGTAATCATAGAATTGCTTTAATAAAACATGTTTTAATTACTTTCGAAATTTTACACAAAAATTATCTACATTAAAAACAACAAAATATTTTGATTATTTTAACAAAACATTCTGTGTATAAAAAAATTATTTCATCAACCAAATCAATCAAATTTTACTGAATGAACAAGTTTTGTTAAAGGAAGGAACATTTGGTTTCCTCAATAGGTTATATAGGAAACAAATAATTTTGTAATCCCATTCATTTTTCTTAGCTTAGGATGTTCGTATAGGAAGTGTCTTCTTTTTAAAAAAGTTTTGTTCAAAAATTGGACCTTATAGTGTTAGAATAACTTCAGATTTATTTATATATAATGAAAACAAGAAGAAAATTTAAAATCACATATTTTTATGTTCTTTCTCCAGGGAAAAAAATTTCCTTAGTCGCTAGGGAGGTCCAAAAAATAGGCTAACTTTGGCATCAGGCTTGTCGGTATGATATCCTATATTTTCTTTTTCCGTGTATGCATATTTAATCAAGTGCTAAACCAGACGATGAACAAAGTTGCAACATAACATTAAGTGCTAGATGCTCCAGAAAATGCGCAACTGATTCAATTCAACCATTTTTTATCTTTCTAAAGAGTCGGCAAAATATTTCCCCACAGAATAATGATGTTAATTTTAGAAATTATATATGAAAATCCATTCGGTTGGCCAGATTTTTAATCTGTCACCTGTGCGCGAAGCTTTAAATCTACCATTCTGCATTCGTTAAATTTCTGAGTGAAAAAAATTGAATCATATTGACTAACCTGAAATAATTCCTAGGGGCATTCTACGATTCATTAATTTGCGCTTGACTAGGTTGAAATTAAATATGAAATCGTGGTCTTGAAAGATCACATCTAATGGTATAAATACGATGCTTACTTAGCAACTTTAAATGAACGTGAATCTGCAAAGTGTAGATTTCCTCAGGTAATGTTCAATGGAGTGTAATATGTAGATTACAATTTTTAAAAACATTAATTACTTAGCATGAGAGTATCCACATTCAGATGTGGTGTGCTGCTGATATGTGAAAAATAATGTTCAATAAAACTAATAAAAATGCCTGAAAATAGTCTATAAATACATAAAACTAGACTAAGTATGTCAGGATTTTCTTAAAAGTTGTCAATAAAACTACTTTTTAGTAAATAATTTGAGGCATTTAAATTAAAGTATTTTAATTTAAATAAATAATTTTTTATCGGAACTATTGTACCCGAATTAGATCAGTACCCGAACTCATGTTCTCATTCAAAAGTTTAAGAAAAAAAGAAACTCTCCTATTTTACGTCAGCAATCGAAATAGCTGTAAATTTTACGTTCAAAAAGGGTGCTAAGGTCATAGGTCTGGTGTGACCTTGATGATCACTCAAAGATTATTTAAACTTAAACAAGGTCTGAAAGCCTTTGAGAAGAGCAGCTAGTTATTTGTATTTACTTTTAGCGTTACCTCTTGCCTCTCAAGTTTTGGGGTGGTTGATGGTCGTTGGTCCCCTTGCCTCTCACGTTTTTGGGTGTTTGATTATCGTGAGTCTCCTTGTCTCTCACGTCTAGTTATAGGCAACAGAATGCACCAAATTTTTATCGCAAATGCTTAGATTTACAAACAGTTTGTGTAAAAGTTGTGTAAATTTCCCGTGGTGAAGAGAAGAAAGAAATGTAAAATCACTTCTTTTTGCAAACTTGTTTAAAAAAGTAACAAGAAAAATTGAATGTTTGAGAGATAAATATAGTAGCTAGAAATGTGTAAAATAATCTATTGAAATTTTAGCTTAATCGATTATTGATAATCGAGGAGTCACGTTAGTAATTGTTATTTATTTGTTTAATTAAAGTTTTTCGTAAAATCGTTTTTAAAGTTGAATAACTTGAGCAAATGCAGTCCTAAAGCCACGAAGATAATGTATTTATGTATCTGGGGGTTGCTAATTATAAATTTACGGGTGAAAAATTCAAAATAACGTCGAATTTTTTTAAACATTCATAAAAAGAAACTCAAAATAAATTATTAGTACTTGACATAAATACTGCTTAAGGCATAGGTAGATAACATAAAATAAGTTGGACTTGAAATGAAGGGTGAAACCACCCTTAAATCGAGCAAAGCACTCCCAAAAATACTTTCTGACGTTTATTTTGGAAAGGGTGCTTCGAAAACAAATGATATTTTACAGGAAAATAGTGCTTATAATTTACAATAACAATTCTGGTATGAATTTTTCCTCTGTGGGTCATACTTTCTGAGTAATCACCCCTCAGAGTAGGGAATGAGTTGTTCCACGCAGGTGGCACGCTCCTTCCGCAGCTCATATCTTGAAAGCGTGTCATTTTTGGACAAAAGTGTATATAACTAAAATTATAAACAATTTTTCGTTCCACAATTTAAGTTTTATACATTTGCCTCAAAAAACCATCTTGTTTCAAGGTATGAGCCATGGAATGAGCGGGCCACCCGCGAAGTGAAACTCACCCACTACTTTAAAGGTTGAATACTCAAAAGGTATGACCCGCAGACAAAAAAAATTGTACCAGCATACTTATTGTAAATTAAGTGGGACGATGGCCGTGGGGGCTAAAGCGTAGGCTTTGGCCTGGAGAGTCGTGGCTACCCCACATTGGGGACGGAATCTTCAAAACCACCTACATGAATTTCAAAGAGTCTCACGAAGTCAAATTTTTCATAATCATTTGTTTAAAAAAATAGTTTGAAATTTTTTTGCAAAACTAATAGCAAACTTGAAATTAGCGCACAAAGAAACCCTTTAGTTAACATATGTTGTATTTGTATTATTATTTATTTTCTTATAGACGTTGAAAGCCTTATTAAGATTTAATATAGATTATGCAAAATTAATTATTTAGTCATATGGTTGTAACCAAATTTATATTAAGTATAAAATATACTGCTTCGGACATATTTTTTCCAGTAGAATTAGATTTTAGAATTTATTTTGCAAAAAATGTATTTTGTTTGATTTTGTTTGAATTTTGTTTGAAGTTTGTTTGATTTGCTTACGATTTGCCACCTGTTGGTGGTTTTGAACGGAATTATTGCTATAACCCCAATGTGGACCGATACCTCTAGAGAAAACGGTTTTCTCTAAGCAACAAAAACATGGGACTTTACTGCAAACACGTTTCAAATGCAGTCATATTAAGTAGAAGAAATGATAAAACACTCGAAAACTGGCGACGTTCGACCGATTTTAATGAATTCTAAAGATGTGTAATAGAAAGTTATAAAAAATGTCTCTCCGCTAATTGTTTTGTATTTGTTTTAACCAAGAATTATGAATTTTTTGTATATATGCATATTTGTAGCGGAAAAAACAATAATTAAAATCTTTTTTTATGGAAAAGGTAATAAAAAAGGAAAAAATTAATCACCAAAAAATGTGTATTATTATATTCTAAGTGGAAAATAATTTGTTTCCAAAACTAAATAGAGAAGCGGTGCCGCGAAGTCTTTAAGTATTAGGAACTGTACATCCTTGTAGGAAACGTTGTCGTTCTTTAACTGGTTTATTAAGTAATTAGGTAAATGGGCATCGGCATCGAGGGAAAGGAATCGAAGCAAGTAAATGCTTAGTGCCTAAATATTCTTGCAGTAGTGCTAAATGTAGTTGAGTTTATGTTTGAGAAATCGTACCTATCGTTCTGACGCTTTTTCTTTCAAAAATCTATGTTTTGATTGGAAAATTAAAAATACTCATAACGTGTAGTGGTTTTCAAATTTGTTGTACTTTGTTTTTTGATACAAAAGTGTATACGCAAGAGTATTTGTAAAAAGGTGGGACCAAAAATAACGGGTTCCTATTTAAGAGGTATGTAGATTTTTAGCGAAAATGATTGTTTTCTGACCAATGTTTAATTGTTTACGAATTTTGTATGGAATTTACCCACTTTTTACAAAAATTTTGATTTCCTAATTTTGTACTGACACCCTTCATACATTTCTGTAATTTTAACGTGCATTTCTAATTTCATATTTTTCTTCAAAATGTAGGAGTGTCATCAACGACAATACTTATAATGATCTTCTTCCAGATGGAAATTAAAAGCGTTTCGACTGTACGTCGACAATCCTCCCTATTATTATTATTTTATATTATTTTGTTTTAGTTCGATAGAAAACTTCATTAAATTCCAATAATCATTAACTATATTTATTATGGATGTTGAAAAATTGTTAATTAGTCCAAATTTTGAAATTGGTAATTACCTATTTGTATGAAAAATAAAAATAAATGATTAATAATCACTTTTTGAGCATTAAACGTCACCAAATTTAAAAAATAATAGACTCTCTTTACTAGATGTGTTCAAGTGTCATCAGTTGGTTCGAACTTTAGAAATGTTGATTGCGTTAGTTTCTTCTAAATTTAAAATTGATTATGGGCAATCAAACAAAAAGATCAAGGCCTAATGTAGTGACTAATTGAGTTCTGTTTAAGATAAGTTCTACCCACTTCACTACAATAGCAATCAATTCTTATCGAACAGATGTCGACATCAATCCTTACGAAATATAATAAATAATATTAATATTCTATATATTTTAAAGCGAATCAGTGATGATCCAGGTCTTGGACTAGTCTTCGTCTAAGACAAAATCAAGACCAAATATTTTTATCCGGGCCACTTTAGTTTTTTGTCAAAATTCACAGCGAATGTGAAATTTGATGTTTTCAAATTCACGTATGAGTTTTAGGGTCACCGAAAGGGTGGGGGTGGGGGGGGCAGGTGGGGACAAAACCCGGAGCCCTGCAGAGGGTATTTTCCGTATTTTGCATCTCACCAGAACATAGTTATGTTTTCCTTGAAAGTTGTTGACGTTTCTACTTCCTGTGGTATAAGTATCCTCTTGTAAGCAGAAAAGAATATCGAACGTTGTGTGTGTGTTTGTGCGTAAAATATATATTGATCAGCTAAGAATTACCTACAAATGTAAATCGAGAGCACAGAAGAGAAAAGAAAACGAAGACTTCTAAAAGGAGGCATCAATGATCAAAAGGGCAACTTCTTTTGAAAATGTTTAAAAAGTTTTCTCGTTCTATAGCTGAAGTTTCATCTGAGATTTCTTCAACATCAATTTCTTCGGTACCTCATAAAGACACTGTCCACCCTTTAGGCTTTACTCAAACAATAGCGTCCAAGGATAATGCCACAGATAATTAGACTCTACCTTATTCATCTCATGAAGATACTGCTCACGTAATTGGCAATAACGGTAACAGCCTTAATTGCTTAAACACAGCTTCCAAGGTTAATGTCACTAATAATTTAACGTGACCCAGATAACAAAATGTCGGCACGATGTCAGCCTATGTGCCAGCACGCAGTCCGATTGACAGGACCACTGATCAAGTACACGAGTAGCTCAGTGTAAGCATCATTGCTGGCAATATTGCTCACACGACTGTCTGGCGACCAACGTGCCGTCTATATGCCGGCTATTTGGAAGCACGAAATGCTAATAGATTATTATATTCGTGATCAGAAGTTCTAGATTTTTTTGTCAGGCTAGAAGATCTAGGCTGACAAATCACATACACAACAAATGCCGAAGGTTGCTAAGTTTCAAAACAAAGGATTCCAAGACCAAGGTAAATGTGGGTCAAAGTTGGCGACTTATATATATCTTCATTTTTGAACCTAACTGAGAAATATAAAGAATTATATCTTACTTTCCAGAACTTACCTGATCCGAAAACTCAAGATATAGTGATAGGGATAGTGACCCAAAATATACCAAACAATGTCAAATCACCAGCGTAAGAGGAAACGATCACTGTAGATTGCTCCAATATTGCTGAACATTGCCAGGACTGTAATACAGGACTAGAATCGACTAAGAGCACTTAGATGACTGTGACACTATTGGTGACACTGTCATGATCAGCCAAAGATTATTATAAATATCTTTGCCTCAACACACGTAATAGCGCGGAAACATACATGGTGCGGAAGGCGTGTCAACTCGAAGAGCACAGAGGAGGGGAACTGCGCGCGATTTTCACATTATAATTCTTATCTCAATTTAAAATATTTTACCTTATAATTATTATAGAATATGTTACTTACTTAAAAAAATTATTATTTTTATTTTGTTAGGGTATGTTAGAAACAATTTGTAGAAGGCAATAATGAAAAAATTGAATTATCAGGAGTAGATATGTGGCGTGCACCGAAAAAAGAAGGCTTATTCTAAAAAAATCAAAATCAAGGTTTTTACACCTTTCGATAGTTTCTAAGTTGCTCTTTTCAATGAACCCATCAAAAAAAATCCGAGCGTTATTATTGGTAATAATTGAGTTGTTAGATACCCAAGAAATCGGGCTTCCAGTCGAGAGCTCGAGATCCCGTGAAACACCTCCCACCACTCACCACTACATCTTCGAGTCTCATCTATGCCCCGTCCGTGAGCAACGTCTACAACCTATCTCTTTCCGTGGGAATGGAATGGTAAGTGGAGAGGGAAGATTTCGTGAGTCTTCCCTCTCCCTCAAAAGTCGTGTCTATCGGGTCAACTTCGACCGTTCGCCCTGGAAAATCTCACCATTTGGAGCAGCGATTCCCAAACTTTTTATGCACTTTCTGGGGAGAGGCAGGGGCCCCACCCTCAAATTTTTTCACAATACTGGAACCCAAGTGAGACACGGGACGCTAGTCGTTCGTGCTCGGTTGCTTGCTTCGCTGACATTTTCGTTGTTAGAGAATTAAAGCCGGTTGAGAAAAATGAAAAGTTGGTCAAATATTAATCAATAGAATTTCAGTAAGTTCCTTTATATTTGTTAGATTATCAAATAAACGTTAAAAAAGGTAGCAGAAGATCGGATAATAACTTCAAGAGTTATCGCACTTTTGTTGCATTCACAAGATTTGTAAATATTTCATTTATTAGTTCGGATATTAACCGATTTTCAAAAACGTTGATTTCATTTTCTTTAAATTATATTACGAAATTGATTCAGCTAATTAAAATTTAATTGAGCTAAGTCTTTATAATTTCAATTATTGCAAGTTCATAACAATGAAAGGGTCATTCGTGGTAGGTACAGGAAAGTCGAGGAAAGTAGCCTTCTGGTCGCAGCGGGGAGCCTGCCTAGCTACCCGGCCCGGGGTGGCATCCCCCTGCCGGCGGCACTAGTTTGGGAATCGCTGATTTAGAGCAGCGATTCCCAAACTTTTTTTGCAGTTTTCAGGGAGGGGCAGGGCCGCCACCCTACCATTTTTTTCTCTACTAGAACCCAAAGGGGATACTTTACTGTGGGTCATGCGGGAGGTTGCATGCTTCACACGAAATAATTAAAACCGGTTGAGAAAAATTAAAATGTGTTAAAATGTTATTAAATTAAATTTTAATTAGTTGAATCAATTTCATAATCTGATTTTAAGCAAATGAAAAGAAAGTTGATGAAAATCGGTTAATATCTTCAATGCCAGTTGACAATTCTTGTAATTTTGCATATACTTAAAGATACGCTCAATTACTCGAAATGTTAACCGATTTTCATCAACATTTTTTTCATTTTCTTAAAATTACATCAGGAAAATGATTCAGATAATTAGAATTGAATTGAGCCATGTCTTTAGGATTTTAGTTATTGAAACAGCCTTAAATCTCATGACAATGAAAGGGTCCTCATAGCGGGGGCTCTGCCAAGGTGCTGGGCCTGGGCTGGCTTCCCCCTTAGGGGGCTGCCCGGCCCGGGGTGGCTTCCCCCGAGCGCGGTCGGGCCGCCGACCGTGGGCACTAGTTTAGGAATCGCTGATTTAGAGTAAGCCCCCTTTCTTCGGCGCACGTCATATATGTTTATTTATAGAAAAGGTCGATATTCCAAAGTTTCAGTTTCCAGGATATTGATTCTGACTAACATTTTGGCAAGCACGTCGTTCCTCGGCCGTCGTGCGCGTTATGGTATTTAAGAGCGTTTGCAAGCGCGATTGCAAAGGGCGAGACAATGTGCCTGCATTTCGGTCTGCTTCACATTCATTGTGCCCAAGGCGGTGCTTTATCGCAGACATGCCGTCCGCAGCCCATCGGGCGGGTGATGTGTCAGGCACTTTTGTTATCTGGGCATCTTCTTCTGGACTCTTACCTTCATTTCCTCCAATTTTTTAATTATAACTTGATATAGGATCAACCTCTTTTAAAATTCACATTGACATCAAAATATCGCATGAAAATTTGCGTCTGTATTTTCCAAACGATTGTTTAAGTGGTGAGGTACAGATCTCTATTTTAAAGAAGAGGCTATAGGGAATGCTGAGATTGTGCTTAGACTGGCTAGTGCGGAGTGGAACCAATAAAGCCCTTTATTGTTCACCATACAGAATTTACAGCAAATTTTGACAAGCTCAAAAATCAGATTTGGAAGTATCTGAAGGCAATTCCGCTGCACGAAAGTGAAAGAAGGTACGCAACAAAAACCCTGAACATAAGAGTAGTGTCTCGCACAAAAATTGTTACATGTCTTGGAAAGCAGGATAGAGGAAACTAAAAACAGGAACTTCATTAAGTGACTTGTTGTTTAGCTCCATGCAATACGAGCGAAAAGTGTGAAGAGAAATCTTGATGCGACAACTAGACTCAACCTTTTTTCGGACTGAAAGAGGTTTGGCTTTCCACAAAGATAGTAACAGAATTTGATAATCTCTGCAGTAGCATATATGCTACTCACATACGCTACGATGCGCTTGAAGTCGCCTTCAGCAGACGTTCATGACAGGTATTGTACTTTAATAAATTGTCAACGCCGTAAAAAAACTATTGCAATTACTGCGTGAACTTCTAATTCCACTCTCGAGAAACCGTGAAAAGATTACGGGTGCATAACATTTCCAGCAGATATTCAGAATGAGTTTATGGTTGTTTGTGCAAAGGACTTAATAAATTGTATTCATTAGGAATACGAGAAAGCAAAGTATCATTCACTGATTTTGGGTGCAACTCCAGATTTCACTTACGTTGAACAACCTGCGTCTATTGGCATTTGCTGATTGTACACAAAAAATGGGGGAAGCCACTGGTCAGCTTATAGTATAAAAACTGGAGACATTTAAAATTCCTTCGACACATTGTCAAACGCAAAGTTATGACAACGAGAGCAATATTTAAGGTGCGTATGCAGGTGAGTTCTCTTAACCGCAGCGGAGTACAAGCAGCTCAGAGTTGTGTTGCTTGTTTCACGTTTTTTTGTGTCTTAGCAAACTTGTATACAATATTTAGTTCCAGTTCACAGAGATGAGAAATACTAAAGAAAAAAAAGACTGCTCTCTGCATTGAATTCTCGAACACGCTGGTCGACTTGGAATTACTCCATGAAATCCCTTGCTACTCATCTTCCAGGAGTGGCAGGCGCACTGCATAAAATGTCGTTATTGAATCTGACAGCTGATTATCATGGTGATGTCGATGGACTCAGAACGTATACACGGAACTTAAATTGTTTACTTGTGACATCGATCGGGGTGAAAGTTTTGAAAACCATTGGCATTGTAAACAACGTAATTCAGGCACGAGGGGCAACGCTCAATATCACCTGTAAAAATTTAAAAACCTTAATTGCAGAAATGCAATGGGGAGTGAGGGTTAAATGAAGATGTGAAAACACAACTTCTGAGAGCGAACTTGAAAGTTGTAACTGATGATTTTACTTCAAAGGAGGCTAGAAAACCTGCTTTTTTATAAAAAAGTAAGTTCACTGTGTGATATATCTAGTGGAAGTATTTTTTATAATTTGTGAATATTATTATGTCTATGCCCTAATTGGCAACTAGGCTCAGGCAAAAATTTGTTATAAAACTGCGTAGTAAAGGGGGCTGAGGGCGCCCATGATAATATAGAACCCAGGGACCTGAAACATCTCTCGGCGACCCTGATGGTGTTACATTAATTATTTATATCTGCAACTTAGTGGAGCACGTGCTCGACGTAGTATTCGAATAAATGAAGAAACGTGTAAAGGGCATAAGCACTTAATGTTTGTCACAGCAAAATGCCACAATCGCTAAAGTTTATAATTCTAAAAGGGCATATGCACTAACATTAGGTACAGAAAAAAGGCATAAGCGTTCGAAATTCCAAAGGGCATAAGATCCAAAGTTTCGAATTTTAAAAGGGCACTAACACCAAAAGAGCATAAGCACCAAATTTTCGCACACCAAAAAGGCATGAGCTTCAAATTTTCTAATTCCAAAAAGTCATAAGCAGTAAGATTTGGCACAGCAAAATGGCATAAACGTCAAGTTTGAAATTTCAAAAGGAGTTAAGTGCCAACATTTGCCAAATCAAAAGGTCATAAACGCCATAGGTTAAAATTTGGCCATTTTTTCTTCGTAAAGGATTTCTTGGAGTCCACATGGTCACGATAATGACAGATTGACATAAATAGAACAAAAGTAACTTTTATTTAAACAGAAATTTTATCAATCATTAACAAACAAATAGTGGAACAAATGTATTCGAAAAAAAACGTTAATGTAATATCCAATAAAAAATCTTCCCGCTTCCCGGGCAAATTCTCAATGTGAAACTCGCGCTGCGCGCTCGATTTCCGACAGACATTTGTGAACAGGTTTTGTTGGATTTTTTTTCTCGTAACTTTCGTCGTTTTTCCACACATTTTTTTTTATTTTATTTTTTTTCAACGTTATTTTTCACGAATAAAACAAAAAGTACGCGTCCTATCAAGAAGTGATTCTTAACGAATTTGTAGATCTATTTTGGGATAACCATTTTTGTTGATTCATCTTTTTTCGTATGCTACATAGTTTGTCCACAAAATGGAATTTCTTATTTTCCATTATTTTTTGTGCAATAAAAATTTGAATTTTCGATTTTTGAAGAAAATCCAAAAATGGGTTATGATAATCTTGTAGGGTTTTCAAAAAGAAATGTTTTTCTTCTTTTGACTTTTTTTCATATCGTGCGTTGTTCGGCTTCAAATTTTGATTTTCGGTTGATTTAAAAAATTTTTAAAACGCTATAACTCTGATAATTTTCTTTTTATTAAAAAAAGTGATATGGATAAATTGTTTATTCTTTTTAATACTAAAAATTACCGTACATAGAATTTTCAAATTCAGAAAAAAGTGGTCTAAAAAATTTTCAAAATGCGCTCACATTTGAATTTTTATCAAAAATGGCTGTTTCACGAACTGGTCCTTTCTTTTAGGACCTAAAAAAAGTGTACCAAAGATGAATTTGATTCGTTCATTTTTTCGAGAGTTATCGTGTTTACGGACGGACGGCCGGATGGACTGACAGACACCATCGTGAAAACCTGATTTTCGGATTCAGGGGGTCTCGAAACGTGAAGATCCGTTGAAAAAGTTTGATGTCAAATTTCCGACAATTCTAATACTTTCTCAATCATAAATTATGAGAATGTAAAAAGATTAATTAATCATAAAGATGATGGAATATTCGCCTTATGTTTCTATTATTTTTTGTCTAAGTAGATGGATAATATATAATCAGATATTACCCAAATCATTTAGCAAGCAAATTCGAATGTAAAAAATTTATTTTAATCAAATTAAAATTTTTCTTTCATTTACCTTTTTCTCTAAAAATTCCATGTAAAATAGATTTTAATATACAGAAATTAAATATGAGGGTTAACCGTAACAGCGATTTCAATTGTTTCGAAAGAAAACCAATTTTTTAAAGATTTTTAGATCTTCAGGGTATTGCAATTAATAGTAATAAAAATCGATTAAAGGCTATTTTTCACTAGGAAACATATTTGAAAACGAGATTTTTGAGAAAACACGGTTGGCGAAGTCCGTCATGTAGTTGTCCATGTATGGCGATATGTAAGGTAACATTCCTCGATAGAGAACAGGCCAGTACTCGTTGCAGAAAATGAGGGCTGCTTTATCTGAAAGGTCAGAAAAACTAATTGTATCGTGTTTTTTAGTGTGGTTTATGTAATTCATAGAAATCTAAAAGCGAGAAGATAACGTTTTTAAAGTTGTTATTCTACTAGGAATCAAGGAATTGATATAGGAAGTGTAAGTAAGGGATTTAGAGAAGAAGGGATCGATTTGAGATCAATTTAGAAGTATTCAAACAACATATTCGTCCCAAAACACCGCTACGACATTGGTCTCTGATCGGTTTCTCTAGCTATCACTTCAGGTAAAGAGCTTCACAAAGCCACCGTACATCAGGGTTCACACATGAACACACAAACTGACTTATAATTCCGTAAGATGATTCATATTATTTACCCCAATAACATTCACTAAGGACCTAGCAAAGCTCTCCCAAGGGCCCTTGTGTATCCAAAATCTTTCGCTCAAGGCGTTTGTTATTCCACTGGCATTCTTTGTCTCACATTTCTCATCAAAGATTTTCGTCAACTCAACCCTGTTCTAGCTTAAATTTTGTTTTCTTTTACATCCATGAATCTTTCATATCGCATTAGTGTCTCATTCAAACATTCTCAGCTTTCTTTTCTCGCTCCACATCTGGGTACTCTACCAGTTACTTAATCTAAATATACTTGTTTCATCAATCGTTCATCAATCGTTAAGGTCGCGTTAATTTACAGCATATTGGGTAAAATTTCAGCTCTATTTGTTAGATTTTTAGTTCTTATAATGGCTTAGTACACTGCTCATAATCTTTCTACCCTCATTTATACGTCTGGGATATCTCTGTATCTATCTTGCCGTTTGCAGTGAAAAATAAGTTTACAAAATCCACGTAATGATCATCACTTCGTCTAAGATAATTCTGGTATCCAGTCTGTTCAATATTTCCTCTAAATCAACGACTGATTCTGGCGTAACAACCTAATCATCTACAAACGACGATCCAATCACCTTCACATTCCCGAGATCAACATCTTTATTGGTGTAAGAAAGCCATTCTTAGCCTTGTATAAAATCAATCACTCAGATGTTCCTTTGACCTTAGATTGGCTTTACCATACCTTCATATATTGCTCGTAATTCCTTCAGAAATATTTTAAAACTTTATAAAGTTTAACACCATCCACCTTGCCAAAGGCTTCTTGCAGTTCAAAAAAGGCAAAGAGATCTTTTTGATCTACTTTCAGACTTTTTTCTATCAACTGCAAACTAAATATGTGATTCACACATAATTTTTCCAGCATAAATCCATGACGTTACAAATAAGTATTTTGGTAAATATTTTTCCTGCTGTATTTAGTAAGCTAATAGCTCTATAATGATTAGTGCAATTACATTTATCACCCTTTCTCCTCTAGTTTGGAACGATAATCGGCTTTCTCCAAAAATTTCGTAGTTTCCTTTTCTTAACGCACATATTTAGGGCAATTAAAATATATATTCTGATGTAGATGTTAGATAAGATGAGGTCGCATCTTCTAAATTAGAATTCGAGATGGCTTAGTACGCAAACCAAAGTAATGAAGCAAGATTAATTAAACATTAGGATTGAAAAAATGAAAAGAGTTTTTAACATTATTTCAAGGTTTAGATGTATTAGTTGAATGAAAACTGTATATATTGGAAAGAATATAAAAGAGTGATTTGAACGAATAAGAGGAAGATATAAGAACGAAAAATAAGAGTTAAAAGAGGCAAATGAATCTACGGAAAATGTACTTACTGAGGTCTTTATTTCCGTTGAAAAGGTCACTAAACCAGATGTGCATATTCGAAATTTCAGGGAAAACTTTGAAATGTTCAACGACCCATCTGTCATTCTCTACACGTCCTTCGATGTTAAAATACGTCTTGATTCCTTCCATGGTAACATTAAATTGCCCTGTTTAAACAATATACAAAACTTAGTTATTGTACAATTAATAAATTTTCATTTCTACATTGATCTAATTCGCGACCTAGTTTCATACAATCAAAGTTGTCCGATTCAAGTCAAACTTGGGAAAATTATTGTGATTATCGGATCGTAGTATATAAATGAAAAATACAGTTTCGACAGGCTCTTTCTCATCAATTTGACTTGATTGGGAAAAGGGTACCTTTTAAAAGCTTTTTATCTTAATCTCGCTTAGAGATCTTTAGATGTAAGAAGTGGAATTTTGATTTTTTAATTACACTCAAACCCCAATTATGTGCTGGACTCGAGTCTGGTCAGCACAGAATAGGAGCCTTTTTATGTCAATGCTGAGGACTGCATTATGTAGTCTTTGACCTTGGAACAGTATGGGGCAGTAGCGCTCAGAGTCGCGGCGGAAACAATTTCAGAAACGGCATTGACTAATCGAGCATACTGGCCATCAAGGGACGCTTAGGGAGGGGGGGGGGGCGGAGAAAATCAAGCGTGAAGCTTGTACAAAATCGAAGCCCACAGAATCGGGGAAATTTAACACATGCCTATTATCCTTCTACGAGGGTGGATTGATAAGTTTCCGGCCTGAACAAGAGGTGGCGCCACTAGGCCTACCCTGAGGTGGCGTTCTATAGTACCATCCTTAGATAGCTTGTAGCTATAGTTTCAGCCCGATCGCCATGTTAGTTTAGGTTTCAG